>NC_066621.1:74600491-74927991 GCF_025201925.1 Gopherus flavomarginatus | reverse complement strand
TTCAGGGGAAGTTACATTTATTGCATCTCCACACAACATTCCTTACAGATCCCAAATGTGTCATTAAAGAAGCAATATGAACAGCAGGCTTTGTGGGTACCAAGAATGTCTTATCCCCCCAGCAAAGATTGCTGGGACTTCGAAACCAAAAAAACAGCAGTTGCACGACAATGTATAGCAGAGCACAGTCCACACTGCAATGCCTGCACAGCTACAGCTCAGTACAATGATTTTTCCAATGTGATGTTTTAGAAACACTTTGGGAGCATATATGTACTTGCACAATATATCTGGGGAAGGTGTGGCAATCTTC
The DNA here is from genome assembly GCF_025201925.1 of Gopherus flavomarginatus. Taxonomy (NCBI): domain Eukaryota; kingdom Metazoa; phylum Chordata; order Testudines; family Testudinidae; genus Gopherus; species Gopherus flavomarginatus. The sequence continues at coordinate 74,927,678 of NC_066621.1, read as the reverse complement.
AGTTGATGTTCACTCATGATGCCTTCAACACTAAGAGCCAACATATGCAGGCATTGGTGGGGAAAGCAGGCCCTTCAGTAACCAATTCACATATTGCTTTACATTCACCAGAAAAATGTTCAGGGGGTATTAAAAGCATCCGTGCTCCAAAGCGTAAAAAATGGAAAGTGTTTGATCTTACACAGCCTTTGCTATGAAATTCTTGACAGCCAATTGAAACGTATCAAGGCCAAAACTAGCAGAAAAATACCAGAAGATGCCATCATGTCCAGAACCATAAGCATTTCCTTGTGTTCAGTATCCCCACAGCTAGACAGGGAAGTTCCTCCACCCAGTGTGGCTGCAACTTCCGTTACAGAAATACCATGCACAAACTAAAACAGCTGCTACTGAATGTGGTTTGTAATACTGATGATTCAGTTTAGAAATGATACACATAGCTAGGTTCCTTGGTGTTTCAGTTTGCATTTGCAAGTAGCAGCCACAGAGTCAGGGATATCCCTTGCAATTGTTAAATGAAAGGAAAGATCCTCATTCATAAACTCCAATCTTGAGCCAACACTCAAATCATTGCCTTCTCCCTCAAAGTGAGTCCCACTCAGATTCTGCAGATTCAGTTTGCAGCTCAATATGAGATTGTTTTGGCTACAGTAAGATGTGCACAGTAACAGTAATGATATGGCTGTCACTTCCTTTACATGTAACACCTCCTGCCAGGTTTTTAAGGCAGATCTTTGTCTTTCTGCAGAACAATGTACTGAATACAAAAATGAAGGTGGTAAAATACGATCTCATTGTTACTCATTCCAGGGTGGAAGGCTAACATTGCTCCATGCACAGTCAGTCCATCTACTTACATAATGTTCTGTACTCTATTATGTTATTATCTTAAATTTCTCTGTCTTTGGGGGAGAGGGAGATAAATTACACAGATCAGGCCCCACCCCCTTACTCACACTGATTACTACCTTAGTCACTAATAGTCCTATGGAAATTAATGGGACTATATGTAGATCCAAGTAACACTCAATGGGAATAATTGTGTAAGAATCCAGACCTGTACTAGTAATAATAAAATAATAGGGCAAGATCATGGCCTAGCTTGTGTAGCAATGCAAAGGAGTGAGGGGTAGCAGAATGAAAAGGGAAGTAGCCTCCACAAGGCTACTACATTTGTGTTCCCTAGGTGTAAGTGTCAGGTGTGGACAGCCTTTGCCCCAGACCCTCTGGTGCACAGGTGCTTCCCCTGAGGAGCAGGGATAAATCAGGACTAGCAGTCACAATCTGCCTTCTCTTAGACTCTAAGGTGCCACAAGGACTTCTTGTTGTTTTTGCTGATACAGACATCACTCTGAAATCTGCCTTCTGGACTGCAGTGAGGCAGAGCAACATAGAATCATAGACTATCAGGGTTGGAAGGGATGTCAGGAGTTTATCTAGTCCAACCCCCTGCTCAAAGTAGGACCAATCCCCAGACAGATTTTTACCCCAAGTCACTAAATGGCCCGCTGGGTTTAGCAGACCAATGCTCAAACCACTGAGCTATCCCTCTTCCCTACTCCATGTTGCCCTCTGCCTGGGGAAAAGCCACTAATGAGCTCATAAAAAATAAAGCAACTGATAATTATTGGCATTTTTATAATACCTTTAATCCCAGGTTCTTGAAACCTTTAGAAGCAGAAATTCAGTTTCATCAAACCCCTATGAAGTTATTTACTAGTAGTTAAGTATTATTGGGGGAGATTTCCAAAGACACAGAGGGCAGCCAGGCACCCAACTCCCAGGGGAAGTCAATAAGGATTAGGCACATAACTGCCATTTGTAGGTGACCAGACAGCAAGTGTGAAAAATCAGGACGGGGGTGGAGAGTAATAGGAGCCTATATAAGAAAAAGACCCAAAAATCAGGAATGTCCCTATAAAATTGGGACATCTGGTCACCCTAGCCACTTGTGACTTTGCAAATCTCCTTCAGTGGGCCTGATTCTCATTTGCACTAAGGCCACTTTACACCACTCTGGCAGGTTACACAGCCAAAATACTGTAAAGATTCCTTTCTGATCCATTTTAGAGGAAGGAGAAATGAGGTACAAAAAAGGCTAAAAGGACTTGACAAAAGCCATACAGAGCAGGAAGTCATACTGGAAAGCAAGCAGATAATAGAACCCAGGATCCATGACTCCCACCCTCCTGTTCTACCCACTAGATGCAATATGGCTTCTTAGCTTTATTGCCAATTGCAGCTTTTGTGGCAGCCTTTGACTGTTCATAGTACTCATAACTGCATTTTTCCAAATGGTTTTAGGATCATTCTGATCCTCGAGTCAGTTCCTGCCCACCTGTGCTTGAGTTTTTTCACAACAGCTGCTTTTTCTTAAGTTACCCATAAGATGAAAGGAGGAACATACAAGGCAGAGGGACCATGGAAACAGTGGTATTAAGAACTTATATTGGCCTTGGCTTGAAACAATCTATGAGACTAGAAGAAAAAGAGACAAGAAGGGGGACTGGTACTGTGACTGTTTACAACTAAACACCAAAATCACATCATTTATTATTTTATCTCGGACAAGTTCAGAATATAAAAATTTAAATGCTTTTATATGCCACTGAGTGTTTGACTCATTGTTTCATTCCAGAAAAGTCTGATGAATGATCACCTTTCTATAGAATTTTTAAACCAACATATAGAGTTCTACAGCAGAGCCATAGCTCTCTATTACATTCTACAGGATGTTTTAAACATTTTAGAAATAAAATTGATCATTCAGTTCCAGAGATTTGTGGAGTTATTTCTATGGTATTTTATTGATGCTCATTCCTATTATTGCTCTAGAACAGGGGTTCTCAAACTGGGAGTCAGACCCCTGAGAGGGTGGCATGGTTATTGCATGGGGGGTCACAAGCTGTCAGCCTCCACCCCAAACCGCGCTTTGCCTCCAGCATTTATAATGGTGTTAAATATATAAAAAAGTGTTTTTAATTTATATGGGGTGTCGCACTCAGAGGCTTGCTATGTGAGAGGGGTCACCAGTACAAAAGTTTGAGAACCACCACTCTATGACTTTTCCATGATTGTATATTTTAAAGCACTCATCACCATAACATCATAAGAATATGATGAATTCCCATAAAGAGAGCCACATCGTGCCTTTTATTTATTGAGTCAAAGACAGCAGAAGATGGAAAATATCCAAGTGGTATTGGCTAAGCGGTTTCATAACTCCACCATAAGAAGCATTATAAATGGCAACTTTGTGGAAAATGGAAACTGAATTACTTACTCTCTCAATCCTGAGAGCAGTCAAGGTTCAGGTGAAAGTAGAGGTACAAGGGTGGAGAGGGAGTTCTGACGGGGAAGCTTGTACTTCTATCCTGTACCTACACTGAGGATTTCATTCTTCAGTTTCCAGGGCTGTCATCTTTCAAAAGCACTAGATATGCACACACACAAAATTAAATTTAATTAAATTAAACATGCTAAAAGAGAACTCTGATAGCCTATTATATGCTCCATAAATGTTAACAGTAATTGCTTCCTATAACTATATTTGTATTAACACTGTAAATACGGAAGGGTGTAACCCTTGAATAGGGTCTTATCAGTTAACCATATAGAAATAAGAAACATTTGGTGAGGTTTTTAAATGTATTGACTCAGCAGCTTTATTACTGGGGAAGTCTTAGCTACATTATCTGAAATGACTGCAAAAAATTCTGTGCAGGCAGCTGGCTCACTTAAGTGCTTTTACGCCAAATTTAAACATAGTGGGGGGGAAATTTCAATAAGTCTGTTCCCCCTCATAATTCTGAAATAGCAAATGATGACACATATAGTAGCAGCTTTCCAGATTTCTAAATAATAGCAGAATTTTTGCCAAAAGAATCTCAAAACCTCACTGTTTTATTATTAGCCAAAACATAGGACATCCTGTAATTAATAACAGCTAATCTGTACTCCTAATCTTGAAAACACACTGAGTTCAATGACACTACTCATTTGAGCAGCTGATTATGTATGTTTTCAGGAGTGGGCCTTATGTTTTTCCATACAAAGCTCACCTAAGTACCTCAAACTGTAAAGCAAATGGCAATTCATTGGTCTAGAAAATGTGCAATATTTGGTCCTATCCATCCTTCAGGAAAAAAATAATGAGGACAAGTAGCCCATCCATTTACACTTGGGAGACAGATGCCTCATTGACTGTTCTGGAAATCAGCAAACACTCAGAGATATTGAAACTTTTAGAAAAATTATGGCTCTGCTCACTTATAGCAACTAGGAGTTCCACAATGGCTATATCCTTTCCAGGGTTTCTAGACTGCTAACCATGCAAAACACACAAGATTTCATCTATCAGGAAATGTGCCCATTAGCCTTCAGAATAGATGGGTTGACTGTTTTATTTTCTGGAAATCCCTTCATTGGCAAATAGGTATTCTATGTTCTAACATTCTGGCATCACTTGAATAGCTAGACGGTCCTAGTGCCATACTTTACCACATTCTCTAGAATTTCCCACTGAGTAGTGCATGATAATTTCTAGCACATGAGTTTGCACTACACATAGCTGCAAGAAATTTGTCCATTTAATTTTTTTTTTCCAAAAGCGCCCTAAGAGGATGCAAGTCCTCTGAAGTCAGAGGAGTTGCACTAAGCCACTATTTTGCACATAGACTTTTCCCATGTTTTTCATGCCTTCAACTCCATCACATTCTGGCTTTCCTATATCTTGTCCTATACCTTGACATTTTTTACTGATGGAGCCCATAATCTGTTTTAACCTACACTTGAAAAGCCCTCATCTATACCCTCTCACATCTTTCTATTCTCTACTCCTGGCATTCATTGCTAGCTATCATTCTTCTGGTATCTATTTTCCTTTCTATTGAAATACTGCTGCTGTTCACTGCTCTCTCTGCACTAACTATCCTTACAGATATACTTCACAGACAATTTTTGACGGTGGCCAGAGGTGACACACTGTAGTTAACTTGATTTTGTTGATTATAGAATTTTCAGGTTAATTTAAACAGAAACTCAGCAGGCTCAGTTCACAGGACTTTCTGAGACCCTTTCTTAAAATGTTGGCACATTGCCAAATTTTACTAATTTTCTGTCACCTTTTGACTTTCAATTTAAGGTTCACACCATACATAACACTCAATGCAAAACACAGCTGAAATCACTGAGGTTTGCCTAGTTGCAAGTCAAAACTTGCAAAACCACTAAGGGTATGCCTACGCTACAAAATTAGGTCGAATTTATAAAAGTCGATTTTTTAAAAATCAATTTTATATAGTCAATTGTGTGTGTCTCCACTTAAGACCATTAAGTCGGCAGTGTTCATCCACAGTACCAAGGCTAGCATCGATTTCTGGAGCGTTGCACTGTGGGTAGCTATCCCACAGTTCCCACAGTCTCTGCTGCCCATTGGAATTCTGGGTTGAGATCCCAATGCCTGATGGATCAAAAACATTGTCGCGGGTGGTTCTGGGTACATGTCATCAGGCCCCATCTCCCTCCCTTCCTCCATGAAGGCAATGGCAAACAATCATTTCTTGCCTTTTGTTCCTGGGTTACCCGTGCAGATGCCATACCACGGCAAGCATGGAGCCCGCTCAGCTCACCATCACTATATGTCTCTTGGGTACTGGCAGATGTGATACTGCATTGCTACACAGCAGCAGCTCATTGCCTTTTGGCAGCAGACGGTGCATTACGATTGGTAATCATTGTCGTCATCTCCTGGATGCTCTTTTAGCTGACATCAGTGAGGTCTGTCAGGAGTGCCTGGACATATATGGGAGTGACTCCAGGTCATTCTCTTTTTAAGTTTCCTCTCCTGGAGATTCAGTCCTGCCTGCAGTCTTACTGCACCGACTTCTGGCGATCAGCCAGGAGATGACGATGGCGAGCAATCCTACTACACCATCTGCTGCCAGCCTAAAATGTATAAGAGAGATGGAGTGGATCAAAACAAGAAAGAGACCAGATTTGTTTTGTATTAATTTGCTGTCCTCTCCCTCCCTCCCTCAAATCAACATCCAACAATTCTTTTTGGTGAGGTCTGTCAGGAGCACCTTGAAAAGTTTAATGGAGATTCAGTCCTGCCTGGATTAGTGTGGGGAGGGATAGCTCAGTGGTTTGAGCATTAGCCTGCTAAACCCAGGGTTTTGAGTTCAATCCTTGGGGGCCATTCTGTGTGACAGCTGTGTGTGTTTCTCCTTGATGCAAACCCACCCCTTTGTTGATTTTAATTCTCTCCCTCGGCACTGCTGCAGGTCCCTGTTATAGCCTCTGTCCCTCATACCGTTGGAGATTTTTTCAAATGTTTGGGCATTTCGTCTTTTGGAACCAAGCTTTGATATCACAGATTCGTCTCCCCATACAGCAATCAGATCCTGTACCTTCCGTTCGATCCATGCTGGAGCTTTTTTGCAATTCTGGGACTCCATCATGGTCACCACTGCTGATGAGATCTGCACTCACCTGCAGATTGCCACGCTGGCCTTTTCCTGTCTACCTGGCCAGTGCACCTGAGTTGAGAGCGCTGTCTAGAGTGGTCACAATGGAGCACTCTGGGATAGCTCCCGGAGACCAATACCGTTGAATTGTGACCACCCTACCCCAAATTCGACCCGGCAAGGTCAATTTCAGTGCTAATCCCCTCGTCAGGGAAGAGTACAACAATTGATTTTAAGAGCCCTTTAAGTAAAAAAAAATGGCATCATTGGGTGGACAGGTGCAGGATTAAATTGATGTAGCGCTGCTAAATTCAACCTAAACTCATAGTGTAGACCAGTTTTGTATAGTTTGTATGAAGTTTTGTGTAGTTTCCACCTAAAATCACAAAGAGGCCAAATTTTTATTTAAACCTGCCCCAGGTTCAGCAAAAACTTCAATACAACATCTTGCATGAACAGTCCATTCAAATTTTGTCCTCACTTACACCTGAGCAAATCAAGAGTAACTCTTTAGACTTGGAATTACTATTTTTACTACAGCACAGGATCAAAATTGGGCCCAAAAGGTCTATAAGCATTTAAGTAAATTTGACCTGAGTTCTGCATTTGAAATGGAACTTGAAATTATAGGCAAGTGTCATGTGTTTTCAGTCAATCTTATGAAATTTTCAAACATTCCACACATTCCCTCTCCATTCCAACATTTAACAACACTGAGGAGAGAGATGGACATGAAAGTAAAAGGTAAAAGAGGGAGATGGGGAAGATGACAAGGAGGACAGGAAAAAGAGAAATAAAAATTGCACTAAGTACAAAGTATGAATATTTATGTCTTGAATGGTACCATCTGGGCACATGGGAAAGGATCCACTCGGAAACTTTGGACACTTGGATTTACAGTAACACAATTACTAGCTACCAGGGTGAAAATATCTTAGAAGGAGTTTTGTAATTTTGAATTCAATTTTTTTTTTGCATCAGACAGATTTCAAACTCTACATTAACCAATAGATATAGTCAGCCCACTACATCATCCCAATGTAACCAGAGCCTTTGAAGCTGCATGCCTTTGATCTGAGCAAAGTGATAAATGCATTACGTTTTAAATGGGTTATTACAGGTCCTGTTAAACTCAGTGGCAGGTTTGAGCCAGTATGGTCCTGGTGTGACAAGGAAATAACCAGACTAGACATTTCCAATTTATTTCATCTCACACAGACAAATGTCTAAAATTCACCAAATTAAGGCAGTGATTATGTCTATAAAAATGGGTATTTGTCAAATGAACCATTTCAATACCAGTTGTTATAACGATTTAAGAAAAAATTTGATTTAAAGTCAGTGTTTTCGTTTTTTGAAAAATACCATTTTTCAATTTAAAAAATCCACTTTTCATTGAAAAATGTTGACCAGCTATAACATTTACAACTCCAGGTGCCAGGGTAATTAAACTGTGGCTGACAAACTACTCCAGATAGTAGTAAAAATTCTATGATAATAGCTCGCTACAGACTATTCTTAATGGAGATGGACCAAACCCTGACCCTCTATTATGAACTCTTTTGACTCTCAGGAAGAGGATTGCATTCAAAACTTGGAACTAGATCCCACTACTACTGTGTTGGCTCTAGCTTTAGTCTAAACCAACTAGGGGCTTTCACATTTTGACTTGTATTTGGATACATAGGATTTCTCTGATCTCATGAGGTTTCCATCACTCTTGTAGGAGTGACTCAGAAGATGGCAGCACCACCTAGTTCTCAACCTGAACCCAAACCTTCCCCCTCAGCCTGTGTTGAATCCAACCTCCACTCTAAGTCTGATCTAGATCCGTATCTGGATCCAAACATTGCCTTACCAGCTCTTCTTTCATTTCTAATACTAAAAAGTTGTACAGATCTCCTCAAAACTTTTGTAGCCCTTTTTACCCAGGTAAACAGCATTTTCTTTTGTTTTTATTTGCAAAGGAAAGAATTTGATGACCATGTTGAGGTGAACTTAAAACATTCAGTTCTGCGCTGCCCTTTTACCTTCTTCCTTCAAACTACTGCAATGCTTCCCATACCAAGTTAAAAAAGAGGTGATCATAAAATAATAATTTACTTTCTGTTCTCCTGCACTGGGTCAGATTTTATGGCATATCCTAGTATCTCGTATCCTAGTAAATATGACACTCCTTTTTTATCTCCTACACCTGCCACTATAAACTATTCTGAGCTATTGAGCCTCTCGGAGCTGTTTCACAATATCAGAGTCTTGCTATGCCAAGTTCAATCAGAGTAAGTTTCCCCACCTAAAAACTGACAAGCAGGCTGTAAAAGTGTGATAATAAAAGTGCATGAATATGAAATAATTGTCCACAATGACAGGCTAGTGGCATGTGTGTGTTGTTAAGTTACTAATGCTGTACAAACAGCCACTCAAACCGCAAAGCTACCAAAGGGAAATAAGTAAACAAAACACACTGATTATTGATAAGCCAATGAAAGGTATCAACTGCAGTGAACTATGGGAATGTGAACCTTGATCATTCAAGTATTTAGAATACTGGGGCCACATGGCAATTAGTTTTGTTCAGCTATTAAAATGGGTATGAGCAGGAAATCCCCCAAACTTTTCGTCCAAATTTACAGGGACTCAACTCATCAAAGCATACTTCTCATTGTTGTCAGTGTTTAGTTCACTGCAGAAAAGTTGGGCTGGAACAGCCACTACAAAAGAAAACTCCATAAGGGTCCCTGCGGGGATGTGCTTCCAAATGTTCCCATTGGTAAGGAAGAGTAAAGTTTAACCCTTTGAAATTAGCAAAATCCTGCATATCTCCATGGGCCAATGGATCCCAGGGCAGTTTCCATAGGAATGCCAAACCTCCAATCTGGTCCTCATTGGTCAAACACTTCCTCAGAGGGCTGGGTTTATACATATTTATTTTGTGCACGCTTCTAGAATAGACTCAATATCAACCAAAATGTGGTAGGCGAATGCAAGCATGGGAAAGAATAAACTAGCTGGGAAAGATTATAGGTAATTAATATAGTGATCTTCATACCTACAAACCAGTGTCAGCTCTTTGATTCCTTCCAGCAAAATGGACATTTTCATCAGTGCAGAGTGTACAGGTTTTAACTTAATACAATAAATTCTGTAAAAAATCTTTCCTATTATGTTTTAAGACTAGTATGTAAAAGACAAAACACAAACTGATATTTTTCCACTGCTAACAATTTGAATCTAATTAGTTTGCAAAGGGTTGATGCTCAGCCTAAGGGAACACATATGTTTCCTTATAATTTAATACAATTGTTAAATTGAATGTTACACATTTTATAAACATTTTTGTTTCCCAAGAAAAGACATCTGTGCAAACTAGGGCCCCAATCCTGCAACTAGTTGCATGTGGGCCGGACCACAGTGCCTCAGCAGACAAAGGATTTGACCATCACTGGGTCAGTTGCAGGGTCAGGGTCTAGAATACTGACATTCTGGGTGCAACAGTGAAGCTCAGAGTTCTCAAATGATGCCATGCCAGTATTATTTTCACAAAAGTCTGTCCCATCCTGGACAGAATACCCACAAAGAAGTCAAAGAATTAAGCATTCCTGAACTCCACTAGGATTGAGTGAAATCTTCACTAGCAATGGACTATAGGGTTCAGGAAATAAAATAACAACTCACTCTTAGAATCAAAGGACCTGATCTGGTCAGGTGCAGAGTATCTTTTGAAAACTACTGACCACTCTTAACCTCCACTGGGCTGGATTCTCCCCTGCCAGGCATCTTATGTAGTCAGTAACAGCTGTGCAGATTGAGCACAAGGGGGTTGTAATATGCAATCAATTAAGAATTCTTCACTCATAGCTTTCCAGCAGTGCAAAGGAAACACAGAACCAACATAACCATCCAGATGGGGATTTCCCTGGCATGGTATACTGGCTTCAGTCACTTTCAGGGGTAGTCAGGGTGCTAGTGCAGAGGTGGGAGTGAGAATGTTAAGAGCAAGAAGGGATGGGACCAGACCTCCACCTATGCCAGGCTACTAGGTGATCTTTTGCTTGCAGTCCAATTAGATTATTCCCTGGAGCTCCTCTTGATTACACTGGATATCAAACCATGTCACAGCAGTTCAGAATCATAGAAGTGCAAAGATGCTATAAAGTTACCTTTACATCTGCCCATCTCTAAGTTCCTGGGCTGTACCTTCTGAGAAGCGACATAGAAATGGATCCATTTTCAGTTTGCCTGTACTTACAGCCTCATCACTGGTTCCTTCATTATTTGCAATATGTGTATGTGTATATTTCTATAGAATCCATGACCCTAGCCAGTTGCTATATGTGTCATCAGCCTACAGAGTGTTAAATAATAATGGTCTGATTCTGCTCTGTTGAAGACTATGGCCAAATTCCCAATAACTTTTTGGTGGAGGAACAGCTTCTAAAGTAAGCTCTTCTTTCTCTGTTTGATAACTTACATCTGAACATTTTTATTGCATGACTTCAGAAAACATTGCATAGCTCAGCAGTGAGTAAATGTCTACTAATAGTAATTTGGACATATATTACAGCCCTTTGATCAACAATAACAACATGGAACATCTGTGTTAATCAAGTCAGCACGGTCATTATTTAACCTGCAGACAATGTGTGGCAGCAAAGTTTAAATTTTCAACCTTGAAAAGGCAACTAGCTTTGCTAACCAACCCCACTGAAGGCAGACAGAGATCCAAGAGGCTCTTCGAAGACTGGAAACAACAGACAAAGTTAATCTTCTAACAGGAAAAATTTCAATTAATTTGAATTTATTGTTGAAGCCACAAATAAGGAAAAATTCCAGGCTGTATCTTAAGTTATGGACAGGGACTGCGTAGTGTAAATCAGGAGGGAGGTTGCAAAGAAATCTTTAAAACACCTTTAAACTCCCCCAGTAGTGGTCAGCTGTGTGCCAGGCTGGAGACCAGTGGAGATAAAACAGGAGTCTGACAGGGCAACAGAGCTCTAGCTATGTCCTTCTACACAACTAGTTAGTTCAGGTACCAGACCAGTGAAGCCATAGCATCGTGCGCTTCAGCATGGGCTAGCCCTGTGCATAATTACCTAGGGTTAGAGAGAAGGTTCAGAGAATGCTCTCTCTAAAGCACACAGTGCCACAGTTTCACTGCTTCAGTACACAAGGTAGCTAGATTTATGCTAGCTTGAATATGTCTACTAGCCATTCCTTTACCTTCTGGCTTCACAGTATGGAATATAGCAAATATCTTAAGACAGCTCTGTGCTTATTGAACATTTTCACATGCACAAATGAAACTAGGTGCCCAACTCACACTGACTTTGCCTGTGAAAATCTCCCCTATCAACATTTCCATCGTTCTCACTGCAGACAGTCACAAGGAGCTTTATGTGCAGAGGTGTCATCATTTGGACACATTTTATTTGATCAAATCTGAATGATGACACCAAGCAAAACTATGAATTTGCCAGTATGATCAGAAAGACTGTGACATGTAACTGTATCCAAGTGTTTGAATTCTAATTTCTATATGATGCCTATTTGAATTTCTAAATTTGTTCACTTCAGCCTCGATAAACTGTATCCTTCTAAAGCAACAAGAGGTTATTAGCCTGAATATTTGTAATTTGCATATTAACTGAAACTGCTTCAAGAAAGCCATGACCTATACCTGTGCCACAAACCAAAGGGAAGATTAATTGCATAATATGCAAATGATATTGTTTTGTTTCATTTCAAGGGTGGAGTTTTCCCCAGGTTCTCTGTAAACAGAGCAGATTGGACATGCCACTTGTAAACGCAGATATATCAACAGATTAGCAAAGGAAGCATTGCTAATCAAATGTCAATATATGTTTTGCAACAGAAAAGGAAGCAGTTATAATTATGTTCTGTCCTAGTTGCAAAAGAAAAGGATGTTTAATCAGACTATTAATACACACTTTAACCCACTGCTAAATGAAGTGACACCTGGCTTTAAACTTTTTTTTTTTTTTAATAGTATTAGGCCTTGGTCCAGACATTCGTGCACCTGCTTGGCCTTAAGCACATGTGCTATCAACTTTGACAAGACTATTAGAAGAACAACAAACACTGACATGTGAGGAACTAGGTATAATAGAGTGTTATTCTGAAACTTAAAGTTTACAGGGTTCTTTTGTAATATCAACATAAGGTTTGCATGAACTAGCAATTCCTTTGTTTTCTGTTGTCTTTCTGTTCTGTAGATTGCTGGTAAATAGTACTTTTGACTAATCTCCATCATAATAGCCAATGCACTGCTCAATATCTGGGAAGGTTATGTGCTGGTTCTTTTAAGAAAATCAAACTATGCCCTCCCCAAGGAGATACACACCTTCATTGTTCCGTACCAAAGACAGGAAGATGACTACAGCTCCTCCAAAATAAATGCTCCAGCACTGCAGGGCCGATGGGTGCCACCTGTGAACACAGGATAGCTGTATTAGCTGAGAGCACAAGACAAAACAGTATTTCAATTTAGAACAATGACAGTCATTAAAGTTCCCAAACAAAATGTGTACTTTTGAGTGTAAGGAGGAGACAGGCTGTGCAGGAATGTATTTTATGAGTAGATGTCATGGCTTAAACGTAGTATGGTTAAAAGCACAGGACCAGGAATTCTTCATTCCATTCCTGGCTCTATCATTTCAATTTCTTTGTGCCTCCTTTTACACATATGTAAGAAGCTGGTATTAATACTTACAGCCTTACAGGGTTGTGATGAGGATTAATTCAGTAATGTTTGAAAAGCATCTTGTCATCCTTAGATGAGTACTGTTACGAATGTGTAAACTACTGATATTATTAAAGGGTGCATAGATAAAAATGAAATAAAATTATACTGAAAAATAACCCAAAACCAGGAAGACCCATGAATTTCCTGGGTTGAATATACATATGTCTGACACTAACAGCCGAAGAGAGTGCTTTATTTGTGTTCATATCCCAAAGCAATTTCCTAATCTACACTACCGTAGCATAAAAGAAATACACAAACAATACTATTAGAATATCATGCTAATTCCTCAATATAGGATTAGATTTTAGGACCACCCGATTCATTCCTCCAAACTGCACTTTGTCACCAGAAACTTTGAGTAGTTTACAGTGTTAGAAAGGGTGTTAAAATATCAGTTAATTCTCTCCCTTCTTCAGAACAGGCAAATTCAATCCTCTTGTGCACTGAGACTTCCAGGACATTAAGATAGTTACATCTATTGCAAATTACTGGAAGTAATCTACACAACTATTGCCAATTACTGCTACTAATTAGCAGATCATCTCATTAAAAGGACTAATTTCTTTGGTCTAACTGCATATAAACCAGTACAGTAGCCTGTACTTCAGTAATTCTACATTTCTATCTGTAATACAAACATATACAATATATTGTAGCACCCAAGTTACTTAAAACACATTCATGTCATTTTGTGTATGGCTAATCTTAATTTCCCTTGAAGTTACCTTAGTGTTAGTAAAGTAGTCAGAAGACACTTTAAGCCAGAGACACTTCAAGCACTGTGGATCAGCTTGTAAGAGAAGGAGACATCTTTCTTTGTGAATAGGGGGTCATATGGATTCCATGCATGAATATAGGATTTTCTTTTAAAGTCACAGAACACTTTCAACATTTACTGGCTGGTGCTGCCGGCCACATTCCATTTGTGACTTGTACCCTAATGTGCACAGCACTCCATTTAGTAGCTTATTTTCACCCCATATTAGCATTCTGTATACATAAAATGCAGAGAATCTCTTTATTAAACAAACTCACTCTGATTACACTTTCAGTTTCTTTGCACGAAGCTGACTACAAAGTATAAATATGTTTAGGGTCTCAGAGCTGGCCTTGGAAGATTGTTCACAAAGACGTGATTCATATCAGCTCCTGAACATTAACACTTTCCCTATGACTCATGCAGAAGGCTAAACAATAAAACAGAGTGCTTATTGAGGTTTTGTTTAAGGTGCATGAAGAACCTATTAATAATATTTTTCATTTTAATTGTTTAACAATGTCACTTCTATTATTAGCTGCAAAGAGGTGGCGTTTCCATTTCCATCCTGAAATAAATTCATGTGTCGATGACGGATATTAAGGTTATTTAATAGCTAAAAAATAAAGAATGCACTATACTCTAAAGTACGGCACAGATATGACTGATACACTCATGTGAATTCTCTGATAAAACAAGAGAGGCAAGACAATTGCCTTCTTTAGAACATCATGCAAGATTCACCTACAACAGAGCCAGCAACATGTTGGTCAACAAGAGGCCTGTTCTTATATAGTTATATTTCCCCCAAAGAGATTATCTGAAAGATGAAGCAGAGAATATGGCCTCTCTCATACAATGGAGTCTTTCAGCTCTTATATTTGGTCCCTAGGTACTATGGTGTTCACTACACTTGACATGGATAGAGCGAAGGATGGATAAAATAAGAGAGTTGTATCTTAGGACTTTCTATGCTGCCCACCACCGCATTATCAAAGCAGGTAAATTCTTACTCGTGATTGGTAAATCTGAAATAGATGAGAGTTTAGTTTCAATCAGATAAGCAACCACAAGTTGGAGGCTTCTTATCTGAACTGTTTGAAACTGAGCGCTCATGACTCCTGACTCTTATCTGTTTTAGAGGAGTCATCATTATCTACCTACCTACCTAGACAATATTTCATTTACAGCCTAGAAAACTATTAAGGGCCTTTGGGAGCATGACTGCCAAGGACACAGGTACCAGATAATGCAACACACATTAAAATGCATGCTTTTTTACTGCTCTTTTCACTATCATGGCACTATTTTTAAGGTAGCATCCCATTTACATCCCGGTCTTTAAAGTTCCATGTCACAGTCATCTTCTGGCTGTGAAGACCTGGATGCCTCTTTGTAGAGACTTTTCCCTTCCATGTCACTATGTAACTGATCAGAGACCACTCAAGTTGTAACATGAGGCACTCCCCTATCTCAGGGCTGGCTCCACATCACTCCCAGACTCTCTTACCTCCAGGAGCCAGAATCATTATGATCCCTTTTATGTGGATCCCAGAAATCACAGTATGAAATATATCTACATGTATCCTCAGGTTCAGAGTAACTCACGGGCTAGTATTTAATTATATTATAAGCAGCTAAATCATACTATTAAAAAGCATACCCAGAAATAAAGATTCAGGCCTACAACAGCACCAGATCAAGGACCACAGCTGGAACTAAGGCAAGCATTCCTAAACCTTATTCATCCCTTGAAATGAACACAGACTTAAAAGGACACTAGAAAAAGTGAACCGAGAGAGAAAACATAAAAGGAGCTAAGAATACTGAGCAGCTGAATAAAAGAACAACATAACAAACAGTAGCAAGTTACAAAATGGCCACTTCAGAACTGCAGCTGCTAGTCTCTGCCAAAATTAAAAGGCCAGACCCCACCACCCAATGGATCCTGGGGGAAAGTTATTAGAAAAGGCCAATTCTATAGTAGGGAGAGTTGATAGAGCTCAGGAACTTACCAAGGAAGATGTTGCTTCAGTACTGTATGTTTCACTACTTTATCACAGTAGGTGTTAGTGACTCTTATCTTCAAACAATTTAACAAACCCTGCAATCCATACTTAGTCTAAAATTCCACTTAGTCCTTTGGAAATTTGGCTTATCCTAATTAGTTTCAAGGCTGAGCTTGATAAATTTATGGAGGGGATGGTATGATGAAATTGCCTACAATGGCATATGGCCCATCTGCGACTGCTAATAGCAAATATCTCCAGGGCCAGAGATAGGGCACTAGATGGGAAGGGCTCTGAGTTACTACAGTGAATTCTTTCCCAAGTGTCTGGCTGGTGGGTCTTGCAGACAAGGTCAGAGTCTAACTGACTGCCATATTTGGGGTCAGGAAGGAATTTTCCCTCAGGTCATATTAGCAGAGATATGGGGGAAGAGGAGTTCACCTTCCTCTGTAGCATTGGCTATGGGTCACTTGCTGGTTTTAATAAGAATAAATGGTGAATTCTCTGTAACTTGAAGTCTTTAAATCATGATTTGAGGACTTCAGTATCTCAGCCAGAGGTTACGGGTCTATTAGAGGAGTGGGTGAGGTTCTGTGTCCTGCAATGTGCAGGAAATTAGACTAGATTATCAAGATGGTCCCTTCTGGCCTTAAAGTCTATGAGTCTAAATTTTGGATGAGAATCGGAACCTTGAGCTTGTCCTACCCTATGAGTAGGCACCCTCTTGAGAGAAACCATGGCCTTGTAGTTAAAGCACTAGGTAAGTAATCAGGCTAGCTAAGTTCAATTCCTGACTCTGCAATAAACTTCTTGGATGACCCTAGACAAGTCATTTAATCTCTCTTTGCCTTAGTTCCTCCTTTGTAAAGCATGGATGATAATTCTTCCTTTTTCCCTCTGTCTTTTCTATTGAGGTTCTGGTCCTGCAACTGACAGTACACAGACAGACTGCTACCCCCCATTCAAAACCCCATAGAATCCAAAGTAAAATATAAAGAAAAAGTATAATTATTTTTATTTCAGTAACACCTTGCAGTCCTAACAGAGCTCAGTTCCCCAGGGTGCTAGGCACTGTATACACAGAATGACGGACAGTCTATGCTCCAAAGAACTTATCATTTAAGAACTTGTCTACACAAAACCAACAGGGTTAATTAATTAAACTGATGCAAGATGCTTGTGTGGACACTCTTAAATCAGCTTAAGAAAGCACCTTATAGCAATTCAGCTTAAGTTGGTAAGGAACTGATTTAGGATAAATCTATATAAGGCAGCTGTAAATCCGTGTAAGAGTGACCTCAAAATAGAGTTGAGCTATTGTAACCACTGGGGGTAGACCCATAAGTTATGGTCTACCCATTGGGGGTAGACCATATATTACTGTGCGTTTGTACAGTGGCCAGTACAATGCGGCCCTGATCTCACCTCAGGGTGCTCCTGTACTACAAATAATAATGAGTAATGGACAGAAAGTAATGGACTTTTCCTCGGTTTTTCAGATTGCCTGAAAAATGTGAACCACCAGAATGTTTAATTCCCCAATTCTTATCTAAGCCACAAATGACTAAAAAAGTGGAAGGGAAATATGAGCAGGGGAAGCATTTCTTCGTGTTTTCATATGCTGCTTGTTGCTAGGAAAAATATTTCCTTAGCATCTCTGTGAGCTCTGCAGGTCAGCTTCACTGGAACTGTGCTGTTTGCCAGAGAGTATAAACCAAAGCAAATGTCAGAAAAATAGGAGGAGGAAGAAACAACACTTGGAAAATTTACCCCCATAGTGAATATTTGTACCCATGTGAATGCTTCTCTTTCATATATTCATATTGGTCGGTGGTTGGACACAAATGTACAGAACGGAACAGCACTCACCTATTTTCAGATCCATCTTTCTAGCATGAATGGCATATTTCTGTTTTGGTTCTTTATTGGGTTTTTGGTTATTTGTTTGTTTTTTGAAAAGTGGGTGTTGTTATTTGTACTACAGCAGCCCCTAGAGGCTGTATCTGGGATCAGGGACCCGTGTGCTAGGCACTGAACAAACACATAGTAAAAGTCATTCCATGCCCCAGCAAGCTTGCAGTTTAAACAGACAAAACAGAGAAAGAAGGGGAGGAGAAACAAAGGGACAAAGAAATAAAGTGACTTGCCTAGGGTTACACATCAGGTCAGTGGAAGGGCCCAGGTCTCCCAATTTATAGTCCCTTGTTCCTTCCATTACATTATGCAGCTCTGATTGCAAAAGGTGATAGACTGATAACTAAGGGAGTGGGCTAAACAATATTCAGATCTGAAAGCTCCCTATACTTCAAGGAGGATTAGATCTGAGCTCTCAGGCTCATCTCAACTGGGTATTGAAGTTCTTTCTTTATCCACAGAACAGGTACCACATATTCATCATCACTGGGCTTCAATCCTCCCTTCCAGGGCCCTCCAGATATAAAAGGGTTGCTCATTTTCCATGCCCATTTAATCTGCAGCCTGTCTGCTAAGGATGCCTGCAAAGGGGCAAGTGTCAATGGTAGAGAGTTTGGAGGTGCTTTATATAAAGATCCCTACCCATTGGAAACTATCCTGCAATCACCAAACTCACTTCACACAGGCCACTGAACAACCATTGAATGGTATCAACCTGGGCTGGATGTAAACTGACCCCCTTAGAGAGCATAGGCTACATTCCGCATTATTAATCCTCCAAATCACCCAGTCTCTCCTAGCTGCTGACTGATTTAGGCTCTTACACGGTGCTCTATGAATTTTCAAACAGTGCATACGTTAGCACAACAGCATTTCTCATAACAGACAAAGGTTTCTTAAGTGACTTTCCCCAATTTCTTTGTATTGTTTTATAAGCCATCTGTTTTTAGCCGGAGCTCTTTTTCTCATGGATAAAAAGAGAGATCAAGGCTTTGTTTGAATGCAAATATTGTGTCCAGCAGCTTGCTGGTATTTGCATAAAGATCTGCTTTCAAGTTTTATATATTAGTTTTTATACTGCAGGGGAAAGTTTGGATTATTCCATCTGAACAGCCTTGAACAACTCTATATGAGAAAGAGCCTGAAAAACCGGAAATACTTCTACATGCAGGCAGGGGAAATGTCAGGTTTTGAACTTTTATTTTTTTAACCAGGGAACTTGAGTACTCATGAAAAGTGTATGACTGATAAGCAGTGGGTGAACCCAGGTGTAAAGTCAACAAGTGCAGTTGTGCAGGCTTCCCCACATAGCTGAACCATGCAAGGGCACGACCTTTGCTATTCCAGTTCTCAGTCTTTCTAGGGCAGAATCTGATAATCATGCCACAATGAGTGGTGCCTTTGCAAAGAGCATTAAGGCCCACTAGAGATTATATTCCCATAGCATATCAAATTGTCACCCAAACCAGGTTTGCACTTCTGACAAAAAAGAATAAAGCATTAACCCATGACGCCATCTAGCTCCCATGAAAGGAATATATTGGGAAATTATTAAACACACTGTTATAGCATTACATTACAAATGGTACCTAACTGTTTGCTTAGAAAACACAGAAAAGGCCGATGATGGAGATGAATGAGAATCGCCAATGTGTTCATCTCTGTCCCCAGAAAAACTGATCATTGGAATTACCCCAGCCTGCTCTTAACACACAGATCCTGCTCGGTGCTCCGGAGGAAAAGGGAAAAACACTCAAGGCTCCTGCCAATATGCCCAAGGGGAAATTCTTTCCTTACCCCAGAACTGGCAATCAGCTTCACACATGATCGAGAAATGCTACAGATAACCATGCCTCATCCTTCCAAGAGTTTCTTGGTGCCTGTTTTCATGCTATTCCTGAAATTTGGATCCCCTCCTTATTCTGCTCTGTGATACCAAATAGGAATATAAGAATTGCCAGACTGGTTCTGAATCACAGTCCATCTAATTCAGTATCCTGCCTTGGACAGTGGCCAGAACCAGCTTCTTGGGAGGAAGGTGCAAGGAACCTTGTAGAAGGCAGCTATGGGATAACCTGCCTCCAGGGAAAGTTATCTTTCTAACCCTCAAGAGTCAGAGGTTGGCTTAAGCCCCAAAGCCTGAGGGTTTATATTAGAAATAATCAAAAAAAGGTATCCTTATTCCATTCCATCACCTTTTTCCCCACCAACTTCCTTCTTTGCTTGACTACTAGCTGGGTGGGCAAGGAACTCAAACTATCGCCAGCCCCCTCAAGTCTTAAAGGAATGTGGTTTTATAACAGATCTGAGAAGCAGAAATGGACTCAAGACAGCAGATTTGTTTCCTTATCCATATCCAAATTTAAACAGTGGCTACACGGTGTTTGGTGTTTTGAGCCTAGCCCATCTTCACTGCAAAGAATTGGTTCCATTGAAAAACCTGATCCCCAGCAAGGACAGATTGGAAATGTCCTGAAATGAGTTCTCTTTTCCCTTATTTACTGCAGTTAAATTCTACCCTGGTATTTGTTAATGTTCAGATTCCGCTGCTTATTTAAAAAAAAAAGAAGAAGAAGGAGAAAGGAAAGAAGGGAGGAAGGAAGGAAGAAAAAGATTCCTCCTGATTTCAGGATGTCGGTTATATATGGAGTAAAAAAAAAAGTGGCCATTGCTGTGGAATGCAGGAAATGTTGTGAGGTATTTTCACTGCAGCCAGTTGAAAGCAGAACTGCTGTGGAAATAAAACATCCCCAAATACACTCTTCTCGCTGATGCCTTTGAGCCAATAGAGAAACTGCAAGTCAGCAATTCTCAGGCAGCAATAATACTAACTGTACTGTAACCACAATCAGTGCTGGTGTAATGTGCATTGCAACACCATCTTTCCCTGAATGCTGTGCTTAGAAGTTTGATAAGATACAGGAGGACCCTTTAGCTGATACTTTGGATTTATTTATTGCAAATAACAAAAGTATAACACATACACATATTGGGTTAGATGTCTGGGTCCAGCCAAAGTTCTCTAGGAGCAGGATCTGAGGTGGAGGTGCTTTATACCATCTTTCTGCTCTCTCTATCCTGCAGTACCAATCAAATGTAGGGAAAGCTAAAGATTGGACCAATTCTCTTTATGTATCCAGAATTAAAATCGTGTACCAAATGTACTTGCAATAATTTACAATTTCTGTGCACAGCACAGAATATATTCTGAGGTGCACAAGAAGTTTATATAAATCATTTCACATAGTTCTATGCAAAATGCTGAATCCCTGCAATATTGCTTTTATATTATGGTTCTGTTTGTAAAGGTTTAATAACAAATGATTAATAGATGCTATAAGGATGTTAGCGACATGAGTAACGTGTGTTATAGATGGTTATGAACACTCTCTAGAGCAGGAGTGGGCAAACTTTTTGGCCCAAGGGCCACATCTGGGAATAGAAATTGTATGGTGGGCCATCAATGCTCACAAAATTGGGGTTGGGGTGTGGGCTCTGGTTGGGCATGTGGGTTCTGGGGTGGGACCAGAAATGAGGAGTTCAGAGTGCGGGAGAGGGCTCTGGGCTGGGGCAGGGAGTGTGGGGTGGGGTGAGGGCTCCAGCTGGGGATGCGGACTCTAAGGTGGGGCTGGGGATGAGGAGGTTGCATGTAGGAGGATGCTTTGGGCAGGGATCGAGGGGTTTGGAGGGTGGGAGGGGGATCTGGGCTGGGACAGGGAGTTGGGGCATGGGGAGAGGCTCAGGGGGACAGGCTTTGGGTGGCACTTACCTCAAGCAGCTCCTGGAAGCAGGGGCATGTCCCTTCTCCGTGTCCTATGCAGATGCACAACCAGGTGCCTCTGTGCGCTGCCCCATCTGCAGGCATCACCCCTGCAGCTCCCACTGGCTGCAATTCCCAGCCAATAGGAGCTGCGGGGGAAGCTTACAGAACGGAGCCTCCTGGCTGCCCCTTCACATAGGAGCCAGAGGGAAGTCATGCCGCTGCTTCCAAGAGCTGCGTGGAGCGGCCTCCAACCCTCCTACCTCGCTGGAGTGGGGCAAGTCCCAGACCCCACTTACCAGCAGGTGCTCAAGGGCCAGATTAAAATGGTTGGCAGGCTGGATCCGGCCCATGGACCATAGTGTGCCCACCCCTGCTTTAGAAATTGGTGGAGATTATTATAAACTCAGATTATAGGTAAACTATTGAACTATATAAAAATTGATTAGCCATGTCTCAAAACATCTACTAATCATTCATTAACCCTTTAAAACAGTTTATAAATGGAACCATAACTATAAAGTGTGACCATGAAAATTCTGCAAAGTGTTACAGGAAAGTTCTCACCATTTCATTTTATATTATTTCATACTCTTTGATTTTCAAATTTATTTCACCTTCATCAGGTCAAAAATGATGGGCATGAATCACTTATTTAAAAATCATTGAGTTTCATCATGGGGATCTAGATTTCATAATCATGAATCAAAATTCTCTTATCAAACAATGTTATTTTGACAAGAAGCAGAAGTGTGGTATAGTGGACATCTTTGAAATGCGCCTTTAAGGTTAACGGCTCGTTCAGAAGGGAAAGAGGATAGATGTTGGAAGTGAAAGGACAGAGAAATATATTATACGAGCTTTATACACGCATTTATGGGGTGAGAGAATGCAAGAGTGATAAACAAATAGAGTAGGAGGCATTAGCCAAAGTGGGGATGGACCAAATATAACCTAATGGGATTTCTCCATTTCTAATTGCTATCCATGAAAAACAGAGAACCATAAGTACATAGGAAGAAGCATTTAAAGATGTAATTCTTCAGTTGTGGAAATTGGGAACAGAAAGGGAGTTTAGACATAACTGTTTAACACAAAGGGTAGTCAACATGTGCAAAAAGTCACTAAAAGGAACAATTGCAATAAAGAGCATCCATGAGTTCAAGAGGGAATTAAAGTGAGTTTATATTATCTGAGAGGATGAGGAGGCACAGTCAATACAGAGACAAATGCAAATCAACTACAAGTAAGTGACACATTAAGAAGCGAAGGCTTCAGTGTGGCTTTTCGTTCCTGCTATTCAAGATCCTATATTCTCTGCAGAGAAACAAAAGCTCCATATCTGAACATTCATAAAGTATATCTGAAAATAGCTGCTTTCGTCTTTGCCTATATAGCTCTCAATTTCTCTCCCCGTCTTCTATTATTATTTAATTTACCTATTTGTTTACTTCACAGGGATGTTGTGAGATGTATGACCTAAATCCTCTGGATCATGGAAGGGCCATGGAAGGACAAGCTGTGAAATAAGAAAAAAGACGGTTACTCACCTTTGTAACTGTTGTTCTTCGAGATGTGTTGCTCATATCCATTCCAGTTAGGTGTGTGCGCCGCGCGTGCACATTCGTCGGAAAACTTTTACCCTAGCAACTCGGTGGGCCGGCAGGTCGCCCCCTAGAGTGGCGCCATCATGGCGCTTGATATATACTCCTGCCGGCCCACCCGCTCCTCAGTTCCTTCTTGCCGGCTACTCCGACAGTGGGGAAGGAGGGCGGGTGTGGAATGGATATGAGCAACACATCTCGAAGAACAACAGTTACAAAGGTGAGTAACCGTCTTTTCTTCTTCGAGTGATTGCTCATATCCATTCCAGTTAGGTGAATCCCAAGCCTTACGTAGGCGGTGGGGTCGGAGTGAAATGTGGCAGAATGAAAACTGCTGAGCCAGAGGCTACAGCATCTCTTGACTGTTGAACCAGGGCATACTGCGAAGCAAAGGTATGGACCAAGGACCAACGGAGCTGCGCGACAGATCTCGTGGGTAAGAACACGAGCCAGCAAGGCGGCAGATGAAGCCTGAGCCCTGGTAGACTGTACGATGATGTGGCTTGGGGAAATATGAGCCAAATCGTAACAAGTGCGGAAGTCCGCCATCACCCAAGATGAGATCCTCTGAGAGGAAAACAAGCAAGCCCTCCCTTTGGCCTGCTACTGTGACAGAGCTGGGGCACCTTACGAAATGGTTCTGGCAGCGCAATATAAATGCGAGCACTCCACAGATGTCCAAGGAGTGCAATGGTTGTGCCCATTGCGTTGAGCTGTGGGTAACATGAAAGGCCGAAACCACCTTAGGGAGGAAAGCTGGGTGCGGTCATAACTGCACCTTGTCTTTGTGAAACCTAGTGTACGGCGGAACCACCGTAAGAGCTCTGAGCTCGGAGACCCGTCTGGCCGATGTAACAGCTACGAAGAAAGTTGTCGTCCAAGACAGGTATAGCAGAGGGCCAGTCGTGAACGGCTCGACTGGGGGAGACATAAGTCTGGTTAAAACTAGGTTGAGGTCCCAGGTTGGGGCTGGGCGGCGCACCCGAGGGTGCAAGCTCTCCAAGCCCTTGAGGGATCTCGAACCCATAGAGCGTGAGAACACGGAACGTCCACCTTAGCCTGGCTGGAAGGTAGAGATTGCTGCTGAGTGTATCCTCAGCGATGATACCGCCAGGTCCTGCCGCTGAAGGCCAGAGGCAGGCCAAATAGAGGGGATCGAGACCTCAGCAGGAGCAAGATTGAGCGTATTGCAGCTGTAGAAGAAACGCTTCCACCTGGCCCGGTACGTTGACCAGGTGGAGGGCTTCCTGTCACCCCGGCTCAGTTACGCAGCAGCCACACCGTGAGGCGAAGAGGCTGCAGGTCCGAGTGACGAAGCCTGTCGTTGCCCTGAGTGATGAGGTCTGGGTGGGGTGGCAGGGTAATTGGGTCTGTTATTGACAGGTCGAGCAACGTGGTATATCAGTGCTGCCTGGACCACTCTGGAGTGATCATGATGATGCGCGCTCCGCCCCTGTGGAGTTTGAGCAGGACCTAATGAACCAGTGGGAACAGTGGGAAGGCATAATGGAGTTGGCCTTTCCACGGCATCAGGAATGCGTCCAAGATCGATCCCGAGGAGAGACCTTGGAAGGAGCAGAACATCTGGCATTTTCTGCTCTCGCGGTGAGCGAACAGGTCTATGTGAGGAAACCTCTCCGCTTCTGGAAAGCAGAACGCCTCACATGGGGCAAAGTGATCACTCGTAAGACAGGAAAGACCTGCTGAGTCAAAGCGCCAAGACGTTCCAAACGCCTGGGAGAAAGGACGTCACCAGCTTCATCGAGTGGGCTATGCAAAAGTCCCGGAAATGGATGGCCTCCTGACAAAAAAGGAGGGGGGAGGACCATGTCCCTCCCTGGATATTTATGAAGCACATGGCCGCTGTGTTGGCTGTAAACACCGAGATACAACGGCCTCGCAGCTGCCGCTGGAACCCCTGGCACGCCAGGCGGACTACTCTCATTTTTGGGGCATTGATGTGGAATGCCAGCTCCCGAGAAGACCAAAGGCCTTAAGCTCGGAGGTGACCATGAGCACTTGAGCAGAGAGATGACCCGTCCGTCGTCAGGGGCAGTGAGGGCTGGGGCGGATGAAACCGCATCCCTGCCCACACCAGGGAGGGAGTTAGGCACCACTCTAGGGAGCCTAAGGTGCTTGAGGGAACGGTGACTACCATGACCATCGGCTCCCTGTCCGGGTGGTACGCCGAGGTGAGCCGGACTTGGAGAGGACGGAGGCGGAGCTTGGCGTGTTTGGTTACAAACTTGCGGGCAACCATGGACCCAGGAGACTGAGACAAGTACGAGCAGAGGTCGTTGGGAAAGCCTGCAGACCTCAGATGAATGTTGCCATCGCCTAAAACCGCAGTTGTGATAGGCAGGCTCCGGCTAGGTAGGAGACCAGGATAGCCCCTAGGAAGTCCAACCTCTGCGTGGGAACCAGAGTGGATTGCTCTATAGTAATCATCAGGCCTTGACCTGTGAATAAGACCGTGACGATGCCCACGCGCTGAGTGGTTTGTGTCTCAGAGTCTCCTCGGATAAGCGAATCGTCCAGATACGGAAAAACGCATATCCGACATCAGCGAAGGTAGGCGGCGACTATGGCCGTAAACCAGAAGTACTGATTGCGAAAGTATGCGTCCTTCATATCCAGGGCGGCATAGTAGCCCCCAGGAGGCAAGGATGGAATAATGGTTCCCAGGGATACCGTGCGGAACTTCAACCTTATCCTAAACCGGTTGAGTCCGTGCAGGACTAGGAAGGTCTGAGACCTGCGTTCGAGTGGGGGACTAGGGCATAACGGGAGTAAAACCCCTTGCCCTTTTCGTCCATCGGCGTCTGCACCTCTTGTACGAGGAATTGCTCGTGAGAGGGGTCCCTGAAGGGGAACAGGGCTGGAACAAATTAGAGGTGGTACCTATGCTCCACCGTGCGCAGGATCCAGCGATCTGAAATTAACTGGGGCCACGCCAGGAGAAAGCGGGATTGGGATCCCGGCCTGTGACTGGTACACCGCCCTCAGGCGCACCTTGGAAAGTTCGTCTTTGGTCCCAGTGGTAATTGCGAGGGACCTTGACCTTGGCTCTTTAGGGGTCCTGACGTTCGTCTGCGACCACCTTGGCCTCGGCGTTTGCCAAAGTCCTGTCTCTGGCCAGGCACAGAGTATGGCGGCTGGGGAGAGAAAGGCCTGTGTTTGGTCGCTGGCATATGCATGCTGAGAGAGCGCATTAGGACCCTATTGTCCATCAGGCTTGGCAGCCTGGGGCTGTCTTTGCCGCAAAAGGCCTTTACCAACAAAGGGTAAATCCTGAATGGCATACTGCAGCTCCGGCCGGAGGTTTGAAACCTGAAGCCATGAGATGCACCTCATGGCGACACCAAAGGCCAGAGTCCTGGCTGCAGAGTCTGCTGCGTCCAACGAGGCCTGGAGGGACGCTCTGGGTACCTTTTTTCCCCCCGTCCTCCAAGACAGCAGTGAACTCTTGGCGGGAGTTTTGAGGGAGAAACTCCATAAACTAAACTACCTTCACCCAGGTGCTATAACTATCGCAGCTAAGCAAGGCTTGTTGCTTTGCTACCCAGAGCTGCAGGGCCTCTGCAGAGTGCACCTGGCGGCCAAACAGGTTCATTCGCCAAGCCTCTTTCGGTTTCGGGGCTGGCGCCCGCTGGCCATCGTATCAGAATCGTGGTCCTGAGCATAAGATCTGTGCATGTGGGATGACACGGATGCGTGTCCGGATGGCCATGGAGGTACTAGAAGAAGGCACAGGCAGAGTCTCTGACTCTATCGGACCTTGCCCAACTCGGCACCGGGAACCGGCACCGGGAGGCGTACCGGTACCTGGAACGAGATCCAGACCCACAACCAGAACGGTGCCGGGAGGTCGACCGAGATCTCGGGGCTCGGGGAGAGGCTACAGGAGTCAAGGTACCTGTCGCGGTGCCGGGAGTCGGAACGGTGCCGATAGCGGGTCGGCGAACGGGATACCGACCGGTGCAGTGAGTGCGACCAGTACCGATGAGGAAAACAGCACCGGGACTGCAAGTGATGTCGGGCGTGCCGACAGGACCTGGAGTGTCTGCGGGACCGTGATCATGAATGGTGCCACTCTGCTGTGCTGACAGAGGACGGTCACATGAAGAGACTGTATTACCCGCACCGGCGGTGCCGGGGTCAGGCAGCATCGACTCTGTCATGGCAATGAGATCCCTCACCGTTGGTAATGTCTCCGGCGTGAAGGGAACAGCAGGCTCAATCACAGTGCATACTGGGGAGCTGTCAGGCACCGGATTCAACGGCCCTCGTGGGACCGGGATCGACGGTACCGAGGCCGTCAGAGCTTCGGTAGATGTCGGTGCCGGGCGATCCGAGTTAGATGAGCTGTCTGGCTGTGGTGCCGTCGGCACGGAAGCAGCAGGAGCAATAAGCTCAACCACGGCGCGCGCCGGGGAGCCGTCAGGCACCGGATTCTACGGCCCTTGTGGGACTGGAATCGACGGTGCCGACGTTGTCGGTGCCTCAGAGGTGTCGGTGCCGGGCAATCCGACTTAGACGAGCTCTCTGGCTGCGGTGCCGTTGGCACGGAAGCAGCAGGAGCAGTAGCTCAACCACGGCGTGTGCCGGGGAGCCGTCAGGCACCGGATTCTACGGCCCTTGTGGGACCGGGATCGACGGTGCCGACGTCGTCGGTGCCGCAGCAGGTGTCGGTGCCGGGCGATCCGACTTAGACGAGCTCTCTGGCTGCGGTGCCGTTGGCACGGAAGCAGCAGGAGCAGTAGCTCAACCACGGTGCGTGCCGGGGAGCCGTCAGGCACCGGATTCTACGGCCCTTGTGGGACCGGGATCGACGGTGCCGACGTTGTCGGTGCCTCAGCAGGTGTCGGTGCCAGGCGATCCGACTTAGACGAGCTCTCTGGCTGCGGTGCAGTTGGCACGGAAGCAGCAGGAGCAGTAAGCTCTACCACGGCGCGTGCCGGGGAGCTGTCAGGCACCGGATTCAATGGCCCTGGGGGACTGGAATCGACGGTGCCGATGTCATCGGTGCCTCTGCAGGTGTCGGTGCCGGGCAATCCGACTCAGACGAGCTCTCTGGCTGCGATGCAGGTGGCACGGAAGCAGCAGGAGCAGGGGGCTCAACCACGGTGCATGCCGGGGAGCCATCGGGCACCAGCAGGAATCGTAGGCTGTCTCGACCTCGGAGGAAGGGAGCGGTGCCGAGTCGACTTCGGTGCCGGCGACGGCCGGTGCCGAAAGGCCTTGGCAGTACCGGCGGGGTCCGGTGCCGAGGAGGCGCTTCTGCCAGCCGCTTGATCATCGCTCGGCGCTCCTTTTTGTTCTCGGCTTAAAAGCCTTGCAAATGGGGCACTTAGCTGTCAAGTGCACTTCAAACGGGAGTCGTGTGGATCTCCCTTCGGCATCGGCTTCTGGCAGGCCGAGCCCATTTTAAAACCCGGTGAGCCGTGCATGGGCTCCGGCACCAGGTTCATGGAAGGGGCTACTTCCTGAACCCCGCTAACAATTACTAAACTAACTATGTTAGCAAAGAAAAAACGTATAACTATGCAAATATATATATATAAGGATTATAACTGCATAACTATATACGAGAACTACGAGTAGCTAGGGAAGTGGAGGTCAGCTAAGCCGCGCTCCACTGTTCCAACGACCGACACGGGCGGTAAGAAGGAACTGAGGAGCGGGTGGGCCGGCAGGAGTATATATCAAGCGTCATGATGGCGCCACTCTAGGGGGCGACCTGCCGGCCCACCGAGTTGCTAGGGTAAAAGTTTTCCGACGAATGTGCACGCGCGGCACACACACCTAACTGGAATGGATATGAGCAATCACTCGAAGAAGAACAATTCTTGCTATTGCATTCCTACAAACCTGAAATTAACTCTTTGGAGGTTGAATGATCAGTAAGCATGGTCTTATTGTTTCAGCAGCTTTACAGAACACATTTTTAAGAGCTATATTAGTAGAACCTAATCTTACTTGAATTTGAAGTAAGATGAAAGCCATATGATTTGGCTTTGCCTTCTGCAAACCATATTTAAAACTTTTAGGATAAAAACCTAGAAACTTTCTCAGACAAACAAACTTTCTCTTTCTTTGATCTATCTGATTAGTTTACACTGCTGAAATTACTTTCTCCTCACAAGAATCATGGAAGGGGACTCAATTCATTGTCACCAAAACCTCCTATTTAGTACAGTTTCATTAGCAGGAGCAACAGTGGAAGCTGTAGCGTAACCAGGGCTCAGATATTTTTTATCATTGTACTGACTAACCTCCCTGAGGTATCTGAGCTACAGCTTCCCCACTGCTATCACCATTGGCCTCTTTGTCCAGGATTTTCAAAAGTGACTAATGATTTCAATTATCTCAATTTTCGGGTGCCCACTTGGAGACACCTTTCAAGGATCTGATTTTCAGAAAGTGCTGAGCAGTTGCTTTTTGAAAAATGAGTCCTAATGTGTGCCAAGACGGACATCCAGAAATGAAGAATCTCAAATTCACTAGCCACTTTTAAAATGCTGGCCTTTGCTTCTTGGTATTCCATTTGCTTGTATTTGGTTGGCATTTTCCTGATTTTTACCTGTGCCTTCCCATCTCTATTCATATTATTGCCCATCAACTCACTGATGCTCTTTATTGCACTAGTTTCTTTTGCTTACTTATGCCACATGTTGGATACATGCGTTAAACATTTATGTCTACAGTCGCTTTTGGCTCCCAGTTGCCTTAATTTTTCAGTCACATCCTTAAATGCTCTTTCCTATAATACCGAGTGTCATAAACAGATAAGTAAGAGTTAATAGAACAGAAGTACTTCATATCTCTTTTGCCTGTAAAGGGTTAACAAGATCAGTGAGCCTGCTGTCACCTGACCAGAGGACCAATCAGGGGACAGGATACTTTCAAATCTTGAGGGAGGGAAGTTTTTGTGTGTGCTGTTAGTGTTTGGTTGTTGTTCACTCTGGGGGCTCAGAGGGACCAGACATGCAACCAGGTTTCTCTCCAATCTCTCCAATACAGGCTCTTATAAATTCAGAATAGTGAGTATTAGGTAGATAAAGCGAGTTAGGCTTATATTTGTTTTCTTTATTGCAAATGTGTATTTGGCTGGGAAGAGTTCAAATGTGTATTGGGCTGGAAGGAGTTCAAATTTGTATTTTGCTGAAAGGATTTTAATTTGTACTTGTATACTTTGGCTGGGAGGGTATTGAAAGACCCTGTACCTATTCCATCTTAAATTTACAAAGATAATTTTTACTGTTTTTTCTTTCTTTAATTAAAAGCTTTTCTTGTTTAAGAACCTGATTGTTTTTTTATTCTGGTGAGACCCCAGGGGACTGGGTCTGGATCCACCAGGGAATTGGTGGGGAGAAAGGAGGGAAGGGGGAGAGAAAGGTTAATTTTCTCTCTGTGTTAGGATTACTTTCTGTCTCAGGGAGAGTCTGGGAGGGGGAGAAAGAAGGAGTGGGGAAGGTGGATTTTCCTCTCTGTTTTAAGATTCAAGGAGTTTGAATCACAGTGATCTTCCAGGGTAACCCAGGGAGGGGAAGCCTGGGAGAGGCAACGGTGAGGGAAAGGGTTTACTTTCCTTGTGTTAAGATCCAGAGGGTCTGGGTCTTGGGGGTCCCCGGGCAAGGTTTTGGGGGGACCAGAGTGTACCAGGCACTGGAATTCCTGGTTGGTGGTAGCGCTACAAGTACTAAGCTGGTAATTGAGCTTAGAGGAATTCATGCTGGTACCCCATCTTTTGGACGCTAAGGTTCAGAGTGGGGAATTATACCATGACACCGAGTTATCACAAATCTACCAGTGTTACTAAGCACAAAGTCTGGTGATTCGAGTCTCAAGAAACATACAGAGTCATCTGAGACTGAGTGGCTTCTTCATCCCATTGACAAGCCATATCCATTCTTTTCACAAGAATAATTGTCCAACACTTCCCAGAATCCAGACAGAATATCATTACCCTGGAAGAGTATGTCACTGTATGTTGCTAATGCTCCTTATGACCATGTCCAGAAGTAATGGGCTACTTTGAACAACCTCAGAACACATGGAATTATGTCATTAGAACTGGATGACTGCTGGGAAAAAAAGTCTGAGTATAATTATTTTAATTGCTTTCACTAGATTTGCACCTCTTGTCCTCACTTACCATGCATATCGTCATGACCAAGCAAATGGCAGAAATTTATGCTGAAACCATGAACTTTAAGTGACCTGACTCTTATTTATACTGAGGCCACTTTGCACTACTCTGGCAGTGTAAAGGAGCCATAAAGTAGATGTAATTCACATTTAAACAGTGTAAATGGTCCTTATTGTAAATGAGAATTAGGTCTAAGTGAATATTGTGGAATATTTATGTAGTCTACCTCAAGTTAGTATTTGTGAACATTCTCCCTGGGTACTGGACTATAATAGTTATGCGTCTTCACTGAGGGCTCAGAAACCTCAGAAACATGAGAGCCATGAATCAAATCACAATGGGTGTTATATACTGAATAGTTGTAAAATACCATTCCTGAACAATCTACAGGCCAAGAATGATCTATGGAGGTTGTTTGAGATAGACCAAGATCTATAAAATAGGTCGACCAAGAAAATTGTGAGCTATTCAAAAGCAATATCCTATCAGAAAAACTTAGATGGCAATCATTAATGGAACGAATTCATTACAAATGATTCATTCATCTCTAATTATGATTCACCAGTTGCTTTAGTTACCTAGTTAGTTATACTTCCAACCACATGAAAGAATATTTCATTGACTGAGTGCCTCTACTTTATTAATTATTAATATATTAAGTATTATTATTGTGTCTTTTAAGCTTAGGAACAAGCATATTAAAACTTGTTTCTGTTAAAACATTGGAATATCCCACACTCCTAGTTCTTTGCACAGGCAGATCTTGTCGCAAAAACCTGAAAGACCTTGGGGGGGAAAAGGCTGATACAGAAATACACCGCTACCTCGATATAAAGCCACACAATATAACACAAATTTGGATATAATGCTTTAAAGCAGTGCTCTAGGAGGGCAGGGCTGCGCACTGTGGTGGATCAAAGCAAGTTCAATATAATATGGTTTCACCTATAATGCAGTAAGATTTTTTGGCTCTCAAGGACAGCATTATATCGAGGTAGAGGTGTATATCCATTTTAAGTGACATCCAGATCAGTACAATCCTTGTATCACCAGAAGAATTTAATTTAATGGCCCAGTAGGCAAAAAAACTTGAGTGGTAAATAACTCTAAGCTAATATTGTGAAAGTGAAGAGAAAAACGATTGCAACACATCTTTGATTTCCTCTAATTTTGTATAAAAGATTGAGATCGCACACCCTTTTATATTATTTCTTTACTGCACAATGGGTACCTTATTCTGGTGTTCATAGTGCAGCACAATTTTATCCAGGTTTTTGTCCTATTAAATAGGCCAGATGCAGTTATCTTTTGATAATAATGGGTTACACGTATTTTACATAGATCACAGCCTTAGGCTTACAAGCTCATTTTCATAGGCAAAATAAGAAACCTGTTCACTTGCATTTTGCTTTGTTTCTTCACAGACTAATTTGCTTAGCTGGAGACACCGCAGCCACCCTGATGTGGTACCTGCATGAACAGAAAGAAAATAATGAATTAATTTCTGTGGTCTGGATCAGTGAATAAAACAATAAGTCCTTCTGGTGACTGTGGTTTACACACTTAACAATATGCAGTCTGTCCCTCACTAGTATTTACCTTATGTTAGCTGAGTCTTACATATATCAATTCTATTTCTCAAAGGTGTATACAAATATGATAGTTAATTTGAAGGCTATCAAGAAGGTGGGATTCGTAGACCATTTCATTTAAACAAAACATAGTGTATCATGTCCAGAATAGTTAGCCTCAATATTATAAATGGACCATAATTTTGGAATTGTCAGGCAAAATTATTTCTGGAAATGATTGTGTACAATACCCACATCTGTAAATTTCTTCAGTTCTTGTGTGAATGAAGCTTCCAGAAACTCCTCTGATTAGCTAATGTTGTTCAGGGCTCAGTAATCTCAGAAAACTGGAAATACCCAGAATGGGAGTTATACATATTTGCATTTCACATACCAGAAACAACTGTATTTGCATAATACAGCTGAGTTCTTATGCAAACATCCCATGGTTTTCTTGTGTTCCTTTTACTGACTGTTTCATAAGAATGATTGTCCAATTCATTTTTACTGTCGTTATTTATTCCTGGTTCTTTTGAGTTTTACTCAAAATGATAGCTGAACATGTTTGCTGCTTCATATCTAGCCATGTCAGCAATGATCAGCCAAAAATTAGACCACAAAGTTATAAACAGAGGGTATGTGAAACAAAAGAGTTTTAAACAAATTCACATCTTGTCACAGTGGAATAAATGGTCTTATCTGGTTATCAGCTCTCGGAGACCCAGTGTTAAAATACTTCTACCCATCTGGTCTCAGATGAAGGTTGGGTGTGTAGGACCACCGTATTGAATGAAATAAATACAGAAGATAACTTTGCAAAGGCATATGTAAGTATCTATTTGAACTAAGTGACACTAGGAGAACACATGAATGTTCACAAAAATTTTAAATACACCAGTAAAGGTAAAATACATGCAATAGGGTTTCTAGGGTCTCTGCCTTTAGGGACACTAGCAAATCCACCGTACTTCATGAGTAATCCTGCTGCCTTTATTTTATAAGAATCAGTACAATCAGAATTTGCTTAAAGAAATAAAGAATATTTTCAATCCTTGGTGTCTAAGCTCAGGGCTTGTCTACACATGGAGTTATTCCTAATCAACTCCACGTGTGGACATTCTTATTCTGGAATAAATCAGGAATAGCTATTGCACTTTAAATTCGCACTCTCCTTAATCAGAAACAACTTGCAAGTGTGGACAAAACCCTAGCCTCCTAAATCCATCTTTAAGATCCTAAATAACAATAGTTTAATCTCCAAAGGTGCTGAGTATGCACAGCTCCCATTGACTTCAGCTACTATTGATTTTTGTGTGCTCAGCAGTGCACTTCTTAAAATTGATTATATTTAGGTATTCAAATATGGATTTAGAAACCCAGCTTCAAGCAGACAGGTTTGAAAATGTTGACAAAATTCTTTTTCCGTTGCATTTGTATTATTAGCACCAGTGTACAAACATATAAAGTCAAGATTCCATAGAGGAAAGGCTTATATTTCACTATTCCAGTCATCAATTACATCGCTTCCATTGAATTTATAGTTAATATGCTAAAGATAATCATTCAGTGAAAGCTTCACGAAAGATGGGCATTTTATTCTTTAGAAAAAGAGTGATGAGAAATTAAACTACCTTGCTTAGCATAGACAAGAGGTCACGGAGACTACTCATATTCCTGAAGTAAAGATTGTTCCCTGCCACTGGTTCATGAACCAGAACTAGTTATTCAAATGTTTGTGATTGCTGCTTTAAGCTGTCCCTTCCTGTTGTAAAGATGAATGTCCTCATGCACCACTCCTGCCTATCTGCCACTCACCACAACACAATAGCCCTCAAAAAAAGATTGGTCTGGTTCAGTTTTGTAATCCTGGTGCACGCTACAGCATGCTGCAGCTGAACAGAAGGCAGCCTGCACTGGTAGTACAGCTGTGGTCCTGGATGCAGATTCAGGAAAGAATTTAAGCATGTGCTTAACTTTAAGCATATCAAGCACATCCTTAAGTGCTTTCTTAAACAGAAATGGATTCAAGCATGTGTTTAAGTGCTTTCCTGGATAGAGACCTATATCTGGCAAGTGGATACAACTGCCTTAAAAGTTCTCAGATCACTGGGTTATTGTACCATCTTTTCTTTTTGTTATTTTTTCTTTGAGGAAAGATTAGAAAAAATACATGCTTGTAGAAAATGGTTTCTAATCACTGCAAGGTATGACGCATATAGGCGTTCCCCAGGCTGTTTGTTAATAGTAAAGTGATAGGTGTTTGACTTCACTGATTTCAACAGAAATGCAAATTCTATCGTTGCCCCTTTTTAACCCTAGTGGCTAGTCAAAATCTGGAGCCCTGGGGATGTTCCAGCTGGAAGTAAAAATGGATGGAATCTGGTATTTTCTTTGATGCAATCTTGTTTATTTACAAGGAACGTACAAAGTCCTGCTTCTCCAAAAAAGCAGAGGGAACCAAGACCAAAAGAAGCAGTATCTTAGTTTACAGACTCAAGTCTCTTTTGCCAACACCACTCCCAAAAGCTCTCTTTTGATTTTCCAGGGTCACTCTGTGCTTACAGGCTACTGCTTGACTTTCTTGCATTTTGCCTCTGCCTCAATTCAGTTCTGGTCTCAGTTTATGTTTGTTATTACACACAAACACACATACCCTGGTCACAACATACACAGTGGAACCTACCACCCGCATGATGTAGTTTCCGGGCAGACTATTAAGCCTTGTTTTAGGTTTGGCCCCTTAACCGTCTCTTACAGCTATCTTAAATGAAGGGCATTTTCAAGCATCAGTTTGAACGAGGTTTCACACAGCTCATAACACTATATTAGTGATGAGCTAATCTCAAGCATTCAGAATTCAGGGGCTGGCTTGGCTAAGCACTCAAAATTTGGATGCTGAGCCAAACTTCTTGATAACAAATAATGCCAAACATCTCATTACATTTTTTTTACCCCACTTTATAAGGTCTAAAAAGATGACTCAGGTAATTGTGGTGAAGTGGCAGGTGAAAAAGGAAAAAAAAATCACATTTTGATCTATTCTAGCATGAGACAATATTATGAGTAGCTGAATGTCTCTACCATACAATACTTGTCTGGGCCTTGGTCCCTCAAGACCTTGAGTGACATGCAGCAATGAGCCAAAGTTTGTTGCATTGCAGCTCAGGTATGAGTGGAGGTAACATGTAGGAACAAGATTTAACACTAGGCACTCCACATTGAGTGATAAGAAAGCTCAAGCCCATTGCACATCTTCTCCTGTATCCTCAAGGGAGCAAGGTGAGAAGGGAACAGGTCATGGAGGGAGAATGGAAATGCCTGAAGAGACATTAGGCTTAGGTGTGATTTTTTATTGTGCTATTCAGATGCTTAACTGTGTATTTTCCTCTTATACCTTATTTCTGCTACTAAGCAGAAATTGGCAGTTGGGCAGCAGCTCTCTCAGTAAGCCAAAATCTGGTTGACATGCATTTCCTGTCCTACTCATCACATTTGTCCTTGTGTTTACATACATAACACTTCGCATGTGTCCTCTACTGAATTTGTGCCCCCAGTGGAATGAGTTTGGTGTTTCCAGACCAGTTGACAGTGTCTATAGCACAAAAACATTGCCAAAACTGGCAATAATGCCATGCAACCTTGTGGGCAATCTCAAATAAGAGACTTAGGATACAAAGGGTGTGGAGACTGGACTACTCTTTCATGCAGAGAGTTGGTCCCTCTCTGCCAAGGTTAAGACACATTAGCTGGGCAGTGCGAGGAAGCTTGTCCCACCCTGCCCTTGCTGTACTTGTTCTGTGGGTAGAGGATTTTATTCCCTTACGGCTGTCAAGCTGGCCCTTTTCAGAAATGTAAAACTCATAGGAAAAGGGAGAAAAATGTTTTTGAGACCTGCTCTATATTTAAAACTTTTACTAGCTGAATGTCAATTAGAGGTGTGATTTTTCGCTGACATAGCTTTGCTGGTAAAAGCACTAGGGTAGATGCAGTTCTTCCAGCATAACAATGCTTTTGCTGGTATGCCTTAAGTCGCTCACTGAACTGGTATAAACTATGCTGGCAAAAACACTTTTGCACAGCTGCATGTGCACTAGAAGGGCTTTCTTGTTATCGATAAACTAGCAAAACTATTAAGAGTGGACCTGAACTGAGGTACAATCCATTTTTTTCTGGTAAAAAAAACATGACATTAAGTTTTTCATGGGCCTGACAAAGGGAAAATTAGCTGCTTTTGAGTTTTAGACAGAGCTTTCTCTTCCTCCCCCACTCCCAGATTTCTCTTGGAGTTCTGCTGCCTCACCAATCTGAAGCAATGGCTCACACAAACTGTTTATTGTGGATCTCCCTTTGAAGCATTATACAACAATACCATCCTGCATTTCCTTAGGGTGGATTTCTTATCTCTATGATAGAGGAGAACAATCACATATTTGGTGAGT
This sequence comes from Gopherus flavomarginatus, assembly GCF_025201925.1. Lineage (NCBI taxonomy): Eukaryota > Metazoa > Chordata > Testudines > Testudinidae > Gopherus > Gopherus flavomarginatus. Next base: position 74,890,239 of record NC_066621.1, on the reverse strand, counting down.
TCAAACAAGAGCGCACACAATTACAGGAAGTAGAATGTTTGTTAAATGAGGGCAGTTTATAGAAATCATTTTTATAACTGTGCATATATTTAATGACAGATTTCAAAAGCAAAGTTCTATAATGCGGCGATATCTCTACTGTGGGTGACACATACAGTACTTTCTACTGATAAGCAGCCAAAGCAGTATGCTCTAAGGTGACATGGTCTGTACAAAGTGGTCTCTACTATACCTTTGCTCACTGAGTTACATTTACCCATTTACATTTACCGGTGGAAGAAGGTGAAAATTATCCCTTGCAACTGCACCTCCAAGAGTAACAGTGTGGGATACAGGATTCCATCAGGGAAGAATCACTTTAAGTCCCACTGGCAGAAGCTGACTGGAAGATCCATTGAGTCAGTGTACCTCCCAAACAACCTGCTCTGCTGTTGGGCTCTGGTGGATAGCTGTAGACCCCATCATAGAATAAGAGTTGAGGGCCGCTCACTATGCTGTCCAGGCAAATTCTCGACTACGCAGGACCTGGATTGCATGGCTGTAGATATGCCATGGACACTGTGATTGTCGTTTTTTTCTGCATGAAATCCATGAATTGCAATGTGTGAATAAAGGAACTGCTCACATTGTGCATGGCCAGAGATAATCTGTTCAGCAGAAAACTTCATATAGTGATTGAAAGATATGCAAGGGCTTTGAGATACTTTGGGGTGAAAGGCCCCATATAGATGTAAGCCATTATTAGCAATACCATAACTACCTTAATAATTACTCCCAGGAAGGTTTTGTTAATAAACACTCCTCCAAAGGTACTGAAAGAACTAGCAAATGTTTCAACTAAGGCCCCAATCCTGAAAGCACAAACAGCTTTACTTTAAACATTCCAGTAGCTCCATTTATGTTAACCAGATTACTTACATATTTAAAGTTAAGCACATGCAAAAGTGTTTGAAGACCTGAAGTGATTGAACTAACTGTGTAAGTTAAATAGAACAGAAAACTGAGTTACCTCCTTCCTGGCCAGAATGTCCAATGCTTCCATGACCAATAATGTGATCATTTTGGTATGACCATCTCCACTGTATAAGCATTATACTGTATTAAATCATGGCAATTAGTCCAAGGGCTCCTAATCCTAAAGCCCCTTACACATGTATTTGAAAGTTAAGCATGTGTATAAGTGTCTGCAGGATTGGGACCATAAAGAACTAGTGAATAAATGAGCATTCCTTAAACTTTTTTTTCTTTGATGTAATGCAAAAGTGGCTTGTGTGGAAATGTAGCTCTTGGGCTTAATCTTGCTCTGACCGAAGCTGATGGTGACACATTTTTTGACTTCTGTGGTGCAAGATCAGATCCCTTCGCTCACAAGAAGATTTATAAAACAAAGATTTCTGTTTTGTTTTAATGGAAGAATATTAGTCTTTTTAAAGCCACACAAAAATTAATATCTGAGACAGAGACCTTTCGTTCTTTGCTACTGTATGCAGTGTAGCTGAGGAAATAGTGTATAGAAATATAATTTTTCTTCCTATACACTTCTATTGACTTTTGTCCCTCTGTATGTATGGATCTAAATCATATTTTCATTTCCAAGTCTTTAAAGTTAAATATTTACTTTTGGTTTCCCGTAAATACGAAAGGTGCAGTTGCTTTGCCCAGAAAGCATAAAGATTTCTCTTTTGTTATTCAGTGTGAGTCGGATCCCCATGATCAAGCAAAGTTAACATAGAATCCAATAAGGAATCATTACACAGAGATGGGAACAGGGGCCCAAATCTTCTATCTCCCAGTCCAGTCCTTTCACTTTAAGATCATATTGGCTTAAGTTTTTCCTTTGAAACTCACTTCTCCCTCAGGCAAAGCTTCCATCAACAGGAAGTGTGGCACTCAGGGGGTCAGCAGAAGGAATTCAGAAACAGCAAGTGTGATCTGTTTAACACTTTGAGTAAAAGTGAAATCAGAATGGCAGGACATGAAAGAGATTATAATCACATCATAAAAAGTGTAGGATATCTGTAAAGTGGCTGCAATCTTAGAGTAATATATGTTAATTACTTAGCAGATCACTGATGGCATAAAAGTAATTGCTAAGAAGATTTCTGTGTTACTGATATACTATACCTATCAGGATTTTATTTTATCAGATTCTTAAAAGCAACTGACACTTGTGACAGGATACCTCTGTGAAAGTAAATGCAAAGTTAGATAGAAAAGCTGGAACACTTCCCAGGGGCTTTAGGCTCTGTTCATGAAAAGAAAACAAATCTTGCACCACTGAAGTCTTTGGTGAGAGCAGGATCTGGTCTATGTTCCACATCACTGAAATATAAAAGCTTGACGTATGCATAAGCTTGAATCAGTGGCTATGCAGGTTTTAGGTGACGTTAAGAAAAGCATCTGCAACCTCCCATCTGCTGGGGTACTGGCACAGAACCAAAAGTGGGCAATGCTGTCTGCAGAGGGGCCATGCCCCAGACATTCAGTGAATATGCTGAATCAGTGCTAAGCCTCAACAATGTCCACTGATAGGGCTCAAATGCTGCCCCTCCCAGAAGAGTAGCTATACCACCCTCAGCCCTTCCTCAGGCTATGCTGGGGCAGAGAGATATAATTTACAACAGGCCAGAGTGAATCTGGCCCAGTGCCAAATAATTTTATTTTTTGCAAAATATAATGACTAGGGTAAGAGCTATAATAATACATCTTATCTCTTGCTTTTTTCCAAGCCCTAGAAAGATTGTGTTCATGAATATCACTGCTATGCAAATAAGGAATGTAGGTATAATCTGTCATTTGTTATGGCAGAGAGAGGTACAGCGCATGTTTAATCAGTGAAAATGGAAGCACTGGCTAGCAAGGATAACTAACACGGCTGCTACTCTGAAACTTGAAATAAAATGAGCAATTACTTTTAAATTAAAACTTCACAGACCATTGTTATGTATGAAGTTACCAAGCATAAAGCTGGATTTCTGAGGTAACAAACAACTGTCTATTAGGCTATGTCTACAGTGCAGACCTTACAGTGGCAGAGCTGTACTGCTGCAGCTGCACCGCTGCAAGGTCTCCTATGTAGCTGCTCTATGCCAGCAGAAGAGCACTCTTCCGCTGCAATAATTAAGCCACCTTCAATGAATGGTGGTAGCTATGTAGGCAGGAGATGTTCTCCCACTGAAATAGTGCTGTCCACACCCGCACTTTTGTTGATGAAACTTATATCAGTCAAAGGTGTGTTTTTTTCGCACCCCTAACTGACAAAAGTGCTAATGTAGACAAAGCCTTAGTTGCCACCACCACTGAGCAATTACTGCAGATATCTTTTGACATTTAGGCAAATTCACTGTGACTATTTTCACGCTCCTTGTGTGTTTGTTTTCCATCCATATTTTAGCAAATGAATGTACTAGCAAGAACACTCGCAGAAACAGCTTATTTTTAAAGACTTGGAGAAAGCAAATTATGAATATGCAACAATGAGTATTCCTACTGGAAATCTGATTCCAAGAGTTTTTCTCATCTGATCAGGCAAAGAAATAGATTGTGAAACCCCTATAATGCAATCAAAATCACCCAATACAGCTCAAATTGTGAATATCAAATATTCCCAACGAGCTGCTGAACAAACAATCCAGAGATAAAAAAATTGACAAAAATTATTCTACAAATAATTTTGAATTACAAAGAATTAAAGAAAATAGCAAAAAAAGAAAAAAAATCTGAGCAGAAAAAGAGAAATTCATTTTAAAATAGTTTTTAGTAAGTTTTTACTTTTACTTATTTTTCTATTAACTTTGTTTGTTGAAAAAACAAATTATACATAAACTTCTCATAATACATTAACCATTTGCTACCTAACCTTGAAGCAATTTATTATATATATATATATATATATATATATATATATATATGAATGGATAAATTATAAATCAATTATCTGTATTGCACAATTTACAAACCAAATTCGTTTATAAAAAACTAGCTAGTTAAAGAAAAATTATTAAGTGAAGATAAAAAATAGAAGCAAAGTTCAGAGGAGGGGGCTGGAGATGGGAATGGAAGGAAGTGAATAGAGAAGAGGGGGAAAGCTCAGGCATTTAGTAGGCTCATTCAGACACTTCCAGGAGGCGCATTCCACATCGCTAAGAATTTTTCAGGGGTATTTCTGTTACCCTATACTAGAGGTAGGCAACCTATGGCACGCATGCCAAAAGCGGCACACGAGCTGATTTTCAGCGGCACTCACACTGCCCGGGTCCTGGCCAGCAGTCCGGGGGCCTCCGGATTTTAATTTAACTTTAAATGAAGCTTCTTAAAAATTTTTAAAAACCTTATTTACTTTACATACAACAATAGTTTAGTTATATATTATAGACTTATAGAAAGAGACCTTCTAAAAATGTTAAAATGTATTACTGGCACACAAAACCTTAAATTAGAGTGAATAAATGAAGACTCGGCACACCACTTCTGAAAGGTTGCTGACCCCTGATCTATACTATACTTCCCATGGTGGCCAAGCTTACAACGTGAATGTTCCAGTCTTCAATTGTTGGTTGCTTTTTGGATTAATAGTACTAGTCTTTTAGCAACATTTAATCTTCTGCTTAGCCAAAGGTTTTCAGATTTATTCAGCTTAAACATCCATTAGGTTTAAAATTACATGTTTAGCTTGTAACATAATGTTATTTGACAGGAAAAAATTAACTCTCCAATTAAGTTCTGTCTGCATATAGGGGCATTCCCAGTACATATGGGTTAAGTTAGCACCTACTGAATCACAACGCCAATATTTGTCTGATTTAGTGGCACCTGTTTTAAACAATCACAAATTGAGCCAATGCATCAGTGTAATATGATTTAATGCTGAATTAATCTTAAATGGAGGTTCAAGGGACAGTTCAGAGCACTGACCTAGCCCTACTTATAATCAGAAGTATACCACAGGTGGAGATATAATAACTGGAGAAATTTCTTGATGCATCTTTATCTATGTTGGGCTCATTGTATCCCAGTAGGCTCTGGTCAAAAATGTTACATTTTTGTTAAAATTTTATTGCTATTTTTTGTTGAATGTTGAATAATTCAAACCCTTTCTGATCACAGTACTGCCAGCAATAATAATGACCTACTCAGAGTTCAGCCTGAGCTCTTGAAGAACTTTGCTACAGCAAGCAACAACTAGGACCTAAGTTTCCAGTTCAGAGGGAAAAAAATCTCATTTGACAGCAAAAGATCTTTGTTATACACACAAAATAAAAATTGTTTAAAAAACCACCTCTTTACAATTGTATACTCAAATTGAAAAAATAAAATTTGTTTAAGTAAGCTTCTTGTGTTCACTTTCTGAGCATGTGTAAGTTATCAAGTTTTCCACAAAACAATGCTTGAGAGTAAAGCAAATGATAAACTTGTGTGCTCAGCTAGCAACAGATAAGACACGGCTTCACAGAGCAGTGGATATAGGGCAACCTGACAGCAAATGTGAAAAATTGGGACGGGGGTGGGGGGTAATAGGAGCCTATATAAGAAAAAGACCTAAAAATCGAGACTGTCCCTATAAAATAAGGACATCTGGTCACCCTAAGTGGATATGATTCCCTAAATTTCTTTCCACATTCCTAGCACTCAGGCAATTAAATGAGTCAGAAAAAGACCTCACAGAATCCTTTGTAACTCGGGGTAAATGTACACTATGGAAACTATACCAACATGGCTACATTGCCATAGCTGTGTATACACGACCTACACTGACAAAAGGGGTTTGTCAATTGGTGTAGGAACACCCCCTCCCTGAGCAATGGTAACTATGTCGACAGAAGCATTCTTCCACTGACATGGGTGTATCTACACTGGGGGTTAGGTCCGCATATCTATGTTGGTCTGAGGCATAGGTTTTTTTTTCAACTTAACTTGTAGGTGCAGGCCTAAGTCAGCGCGTGCACATCCAATTACTCTGTGTGAATGTAATGAGAAAATATTACATTTAAACAATGCAATCTGCCAATAAATCTTCAAGTTGCCTGATTCTTCTAGTACTGATGCCTCAGGCAAAGCCTGTGAATAATGAGAATGCTCATCATGAACTCTTGAGAGCTGCAGGGGCTAATATCTCTCTACTGAAACCAGTCTAACACCAATGTAATTCCATTGACTTTAGTAATGTTACTTCTAGTTTACAGTGCCAGGCGTGGAATATTAGTCCCATAGACTAACTATAGAACCATCAGGTGTAGATGGTAAGCTGTTTATGGGTGGTAAAATACTTGCCTCACCTCAGCCATAACCACAATGTATGGTGGTCCTCAGTGAAAATTTCAGCTCCTCCATATCTATCCATCACTCAAAGAAAATAGAAATGTCAGTGTTTCTATTGTATACCAATAGTTTATCGAGCCCAGTTGCATCTGTTAGTTCTTCTGGGACTTGCATTTCTGATCTTTACCATTCTTCTAAATCTACTGAAGGAGAGGACAATATGATGTTTTCCATTTGCCAAGTAAATAAATCTACATGCTCTTTTGATCGTGTACTTTTTCTAAGTGATTGGTAATAGTGCAAATCAGTCACTATAGGGTACTGCACACTCAAAATTCCTCAGAAAAGTATGAGTCATCACATCATCATTTACAGGCAGAGCTGAATGACTGGTTACCACTACTACTAACCAGGGCCACCTAGAGAGGGAGGCAAGTGGGGCAATTTGCCCCATGACCAGGGCCCCGGAGGGGCCCCCACGAGCCCCACGAGTTTTTTGGGGCCCCTGGAGCAGGGTCCTTCACTCGCTATGGGGCCCTGGAAAACTCTCACAGGGCCCAGGGCCCCGGAGCTTCTTTCACTCTGGGTCTTCATTGGCAATTCGGCGGTGGGGGGTCCTTCCGTCCCAGGACCCGCCGCTGAAGTGCCGGGGCTTCCGTGGCAATTCAGTGGTGGAGTCCCCGCACCGTAGGTCTTCAGGGCACTTCGGCAGCAGGTCCTGGAGTGGAAGGACCCCCCGCCTCTGAATTACCGCCAAAGCTGTGCCCCCCACCGCCGAAGACCCCAGACCCCCTGAATCCTCTGGGCAGCCCTGCTACTAACTAATTTTACTCAGAAAAGTCTGAGTCATCATACCATTGATCATAGGCAGAGCTGAATGGTTGGTTATTACTGCCATCTAGTTTTCAGGAGGATTTTTTGTTTGGTTGATTGGTTTTGTTCTTTTCAATATCCTGGACTCTGATATTTCCCAAGAGTAAGAAGATATATAGCTCATTTTAGCTTCATACCATATACATTCCATGACATGTATAAACAATGCAAGCATGTGCAATCACAAAGCCTTTTAAAAGGATAATACTTGAAATCTGGGTGCATAACATTTAAAAGATATTAGAGATTACCAGTTACAGTTCTAAATGCTCTGGGAAAGTGTAACTGAGCCCTTTTGTTATAATAGGCCAAACAAAATCCTAGATCTGGCCACCTCAGATATTTGGGAAAATTAGATCCAGGTCAGAACTTCATAATTAGGTGCCATCTCTAACAGATATTTCAAATTAAATTTTATTTCAAACAGTAATGTGTACTTTTTTTATTGAAATTGACAAAAATCTTCCCAATAAGCTTTCTCATTTCGAGAAATGTAAGGAGAACCTTTAATGCAATAGTTCACCATTTCTACTTCTGGTCTTTCAGTCAGAAGCAGGAACTGCAGAGTTAGCATAAAAAAGAATATAAACATGGAAACAAATTAATCAATTTTAAAATACACAAAGTTTGAAGACGTATGTTAAGATTTTTCTTTTCCTGCGTAATTTTCATTTTTGTGCCATCTCTGCAGTTTCTGGTTCTGCAGTGGGAGCTGCAGTTTAGAAGCAGGTTCTATATTTCACCCTATAATATTGTCACAAGTATGTCAAAGAGCAAAGTTAAAATACTCCACACCTGGAAATTTATTATTCAGTCTTTGTATGACAGTAGTGCCTAGAGACCCTGACCAAGATTGGGGCCCTATTATGTGAGGTACATATACACACAATAAGGTACAGTGCCTACCCCTATGTAGCTAAACAAGGTGGCCCTGTGAAATCTGATGGATAAAGTGAGCTGCATTTCTTCTCATCTTTAATTGTTGTCTCAGTGAGCAGGGAAGATACAATTAATGCATTTTGGTAAATTTACCAGGTAGCAATCTTGTTCAAATGTTACTCTGTTATTCTCATAATGGGCTTGATCCTATAGAATTGAAAGGACCTTTCACTGTTGACTTCCATGGGAGCAAGATGAGGCATGAATATATTAGGCTCTCTATTCTGAGGACCAGGACATCTGTAAAATTTGACACGACAGCTTCAATTAAAACAAGAATTTGTGAATTTCAATCTAAAAACCAAAAGAATTCACAACTGGGATGTGACAATGGGTAGGGATGCCAATCCTCCAGGACTGGCCGGGAGACTCCAGGAATTAAAGATTAATATTTAATTAAAAATATGTCATGTGATGAAACTTCCAGGAATATGTCCAACCAAAACTGGCAACGCAATCAATGGGGCATGATGCCGAGTCAGATTTTTTAAGGTAAAAATGAGCCAGTTCACATTAACACAGGCCAAGAGGCCACAGATGGTCTCCAAACACTCTCTCTTTCTTTTTTTTAAGTTGTTATTGAAAGACAAGTTTCCATTTGAACTCAAATGCTAGGCCTCTGGTCTTGAAAAACATATTGGGCACCCCCCATAGGGCTCAGGTTAAGTTCATTCAATCTATTTTATACAGCTACAGTAAGGATCAAACTCAGTTTTTCTTTTTTTCCTAACAGGTTTGTTTCTGGTCATAAATTCTCAATCAGTGGGCAAGATAGGTTGCACAATTTAGTAAATAGTTTATTTAAAACATGTTTAAAGTCAAAAGAGAAAAGATCTGACAATGGGACATTGTCCTCTTTTGCAGAATTGAAGAGCACCTTCTTTGATTCAGTAACCTTGCTGCACTTTGGTATGAAATTGCCCCTTTTTTGTCCATAAAACTTGCTTTTAAAGTGATTCATTAGCATCCCTCACCAGATCAATAACGTTTCTGCAATCTTAACACTCGTTTCAGTGAAGCCACCGTGTTTTTTCTATCTATTTACACATCTAAAACTCCTTGACAAAGTTCCTTTTAAAATTTACTCCTTTTGTTTCTCCTTGTTTTTTCTGTAAAGATCTTCAAACTTCGATGTACTCCAAGATGACTTCTGAACAAAAATCACGTCTAACCCAGCTAGTAAATCTAGCCTCCATTCAATGGGATTAAATAAGTGCTTCACGGCTATTGTAGGAGGCTCTAAAAAGGATCCTGCATCTTTAAGAGTTTCCTACAATAAATTAAACACATCTCACCCATTGTAAAAGAAGAAAAAAAGTGACTTAATCCAGCACAGGAGAGCCGGTGTAGATCCACAGTGATGCTATGCTCTAATTCCAAAACACACCCACAGATAAGAGAGCCTAAACTAACATCAACATTCAGTGGGAGCATAAGTTTATTTCCTTTGGAATTCAGCCTTGGACTTCATGTCAACAAAACATAACAAGCCAAAAAAGAAAAAAAAGAAAAAAATAAGAAAAAGCCAACCTAGGACCTCAAAAGTCTAAGCACATTGAATTGCTTTGGTGCAATTTTAATTCAGATCCTTATATATTCCAGTGAAGAAATTCTCTCTCTTTCCCAATGTTTTAGACTCTCAGACTTTAGGACACAATTCAGCAAGGTACTTGAGCACATGCCTAAATTTAAGCATGTAAGTAGCCCCGTTGAAGTCAATGGGATGACTCCTGTGCTTAAAGTGAGGCACATGTTTAGGCATCTTGCTTAACTAGTGGGAAAGCGCTTTGACCTCATTCGTTCTTCTGAGTTAGAATGGAAATAAAGCACTTCAGCTGATTTCCATTCAATTCTAATACAAAAAACAGTAAATACAGAGAAATGCATGCAGATAGCTATCATTAAAAAGAGTATCTAAAGTTAAAAATGATATAGTCCAGGAGACTGGTAATGGCATTTGAACCACTAAGTCAGTTAGAATCTGGCCCAAGCTAATAGTGACTGAAGGTCATTGTCATTTGACGACTGTTGAGTAGCCTACATGAAATCAAACTGCTAATAGACAAGTGTTCACATCACAAAAACACCTTCATAGTTGATCCCATTTTTAGCAATCTCAGCAGAGAGGACACACATTAAATAGGTTTGGTGATTATTTTCTCACTCCTGCTGAGGGTTGAGAGACATCAAAGGCCTGCAGTGCATTAGTAGCTTGCACTGTTACTGTCTGTGCTGCACCTGTTCTACTGCTAGACAATTTTTGTCTCTTAGACGCTAGGATGAAACTGAACTTCTCCAAAGTCTTGATGACATATTTGGACCTGGGATTTTGGTATAGCCTGCTGTAGATGTAAGGACCAGTTTTACAATCTAGATCCAGATCAAACTTTTCCAGAGTCCAAGGGGTTTCAGGTGGAGGGGTATTTTTTTATCTGGTTTGTTCTGTTTCTTTCTCAGAGCCTTAAAGAGGCTGCACAGATTGTATGAGGATCCATAATATTTCCTGGATAGTTGGGAGCTTTGCCAAAAAGATCACGTGAAATAAGCACCTAGTTTAACCACAGCTTGGGTTAGAAGGATCATTTAAAAATAACAACATATCTTTGGAAGATACCTGCAAAGCTTGAGGACTGTTTACTGCCAAGGCGATGAATTTCAAGCTGTGCCAGTGGTAAATCAGCTCCAGATTTATTTGCAGAAGCACCTAAATAGAAGGGCAACTGAGGTAGGATTATTCTTATTAGGAGCACTTGTTGAAAAATGCAGAAATGTTTTCATGAAAATTTGAATTTTTGAAAAATGTCAGCATCGTTAAAATTTGGCAGGGAAAAAAGAGTACAATTTGTTGGTAAAAAATACCAAAAAAAAATCATGAAATAAGTTCACACAAAAATTCATGGAAAATTCATAAATTTAGAGCAAATTGAAAATATTTCAATTATTACTATGGACACAGTAATAAAATAACAATAAATATTACATTAATTATTATTGTGGATGCAATAAATATTACATTAATTATTATTATGGATGCAGTATTTGTAGCTTTACCCCTGATGTGGAATAGCTAGCTTTTCAAATATAAATTTAGTCTCAACACAGAAGGCAAGGGCGGCTCTAGGTATTTTGCCACCCGAAGCACAGCAGGCGGGCTGCCTTCAGCAACTTGCCTGCAGGAGGTCCCGGGTCCTGCAAATTCGGCAGCACACCTGTGGGAGGTCCGCCGAAGCTGCAGGACCAGCAGACCCTCCGCAGGCATGCCGCCAAAGGCAACCTGCCTGCAGCCCTCGCGGCGACCGGCAGAACGCCCCCCGTGGCTTGTCGCCCAGGCACCTGCTTGGTGTGCTGGTGCCTGGAACCATTCCTGGCAGAAGGTGCAGAAAATTAGACCATCTAGCTTCCTTTTTCCAGCTGGCTCTAAAATATCTTTGTAATTTGGGCAATCATGAAAATTTGAAGTACTGGAGGTCCAGCATTTGCTGCTGTTCAGTTTCAAGGGTCAATAAAATCAGCAAATAAAATTGCGTCTTCTTGTTCAGGATACTCAATCCATATGTGTACTGGCATCATATTTGCTGACTTTATTGACTTGTGTGACAAGTTGCCTGTAAACCATAAACTATACAGGAGGTGGGGAGGTTGAAATGTAGTCCATTTACGAAGGTTGTCTGTTTAAGTTATGTGTAGTCCATGGGTGATGAATCAATTGTCCAAAATAGGGCCAGGGCAGTTGTATGTAGTTCACAAATGTGCCAGAGTGGGGGTGGCTATGGAGCTCTTTCAAGTCCATATTAGCATATGTGTTTTCATGCAGTCATAAAAGGTTGTATCAGAAGCCCTGGGGAGGCAGTAATCCATAAAGATGCTAATCCAGCATCCTGTAGATTACCCCATGAATTTGGCCCCAATCCCAAGTGCTAATACAGTGGTCACTAACCCATTGATTCTGATGGACTGGTCGATCCTGGAGACTCTCTCAGTCATTCTCAATCTCCAGCTGCGGTGGTGCAGCGGGGCTGCCTGCTGCTAAGGCAGGCGCCCTGCCTGCCGCAGACTCATGCTGCTCCCAGAAGCAGCCAGCATGCTCCCAGGCCCCATGGAGGGTGGAGGTAGGGGTCTCTGCGCACTGCTTCTGCCTGCAAGCACCACCCCCGCGGCTCCCGTTGGCCCAAAGGCCGCAGAGGTGCATTGGCCCATTCTGGGAGCAGCATGGCCCCATGGTGCACTACTGACTAGTAGGGTAGGAGGGGTGACCGGATCTTGATGGGGAGGAAATGCCGACGTGCCGAAGTGGAACCAAGCCCCAATGTGCCGCCGACTGGAGCCACCTGAGGTAAGTGCCTTACTCCCAGAGCCAGCACCTCATACCCCAACTATGATCCCCCTTCTGGATCCAGCACCTCATACCCGCTCCTGCACCCTGACCTTCCTCCTGCACCTCAAGCCCCTACCCCAGCCCTGAGTCCCCTTCCAGAGCCAGATCCCCCCATACCCCGTCCTGCACCCCAAAACTCTGCCCCAACCTGGAGCCCTATCCTGTACCCAAACTCCCTCCCAGAGCTTGCACTCCCTGACTCCCTCCTGCACCCCAACCCTGTGCCCCAGCCCAGTGAAAGTGAATGAGGGTGGGGGAAAGCGACCGACGGGGGGAGGAATGGAATGAGAGGGCAGGGCCTCAGGGAAGGGGTGGGGTAGATCCTGGGTTGCCCTTAAATTCAAAAAGTGAACTGGGGTGTAAAAAGTTTGGAGACCACTGTGCTAACAGCTGCAAACTTTTCCCATAGCAAGAACTCCAGATAGATCATCACATTTTGGGGAATAGAGTATTTTCCACATCCTCCATGATAGCTGGCCAGCCCACTCTATTCATAGATGTACTGTTCAGCCACCATAAGTTTCAGTACTTTGGTGGCAGCCATGACAGCCTCAACACCAGAAGCTTGGAATAAAATCTCTTTGCCATTCAGAAACCACAAGAACGGTTCTGTCCTCCAAAATGTGGCATGCCTGAAATGCCAGAGAAGGCTTATGTAATACTCTGTGGTCACCCTCCCCTCCCCCCAAAGCAGTCTGCAATTTTTCAACAACATTGTGATTTTTAACTTACCATTCTCTGTGCACTCTTTTCACTGTGGTTAATCTGGATGTGTCCATGGAGCCGCTGGAATCTGAAACATTCCTCTCACAATACATTGTTTTTAAAAGTATCATTTTTTGTTCTTGAGATTCCACAAGGATTTTTCCTGAGCTCTTGCACTGAACTGTTTGTGAATCACTGAGACAATAATTTTCTGGTTTATATCTGCTTGCAGACACCTCTATCTCAACTGGCCATTGTACCTCAGCAGCTAATGCACACTCCACAAGAAGCCTGCGTCTCCTGACCATCATGAACTGCTTCAAGAGGAAGCACTTCCTTGTGAATTTTATGGTTGGCATTGCGGACAGGGCCAACAATCTGTTGCAATACCAAAGAGAGAAGGATTCACAACAAGTGGAAAGGCAAGTCGAGAGGCAAGCCGAAAGGTCCAGGCAGGCTGCAAAGCTTTAAGACAGAATTGAGGCGTGGGAGCAGACACCTGCATTACAGTTCTCACAACAGGAACTTCATTTAAGGGAGAAAGACTTAGCCAAGCAGAAAGACTTGCTTGAGCGGCTGCTTTCACTAATGGCCACAAGGGCCCAGGCTCCTTCTATATCTACACCACAGCCTGAGTTCCCTCCATGGTGCCATGGATACCAAGCATACTAGGAACATCTTGGACAATTCCATGGTTGGATGGCCAAGAGAACTGGGATTTAGCAGCTGAACAGGGCAAGTGTCATCCCAGAATACTTCCACCTCCATGCTGACTCCCTCCCCACTGAAAGCATCCACCCATGTGCAGATCCCCTACTCCTTGCAGTTCATCAATTCCTGCAGACTTCCCCACCCAAGCAACAGTGGCAAGTGAGTGCTAAATGCACAAAAAAGGGCAAGGAGAGCATGCAGGGGACATGTAACATTAGGGGATTTTTTTGATAGCACTGTTTGTACTGTCCAGTGTTTGGTTTAGGCACTTTGTTTTATTACTGGTTGTGGTCGTGCTTTATTACTGTTGTGGCAGTGTTCAATTGGTAGCTGGCCTGTCTGGCAATGCTTTAGCATTGTTATTTATGTAATACAAATAAAAGCTTTTATTTTATGAAGAAAGTTTATTGCAATCACTACTTATAGTATGTATTTCAGATACTACAAATAAACACATGGTAAGGCACAACAGGCAAGTAGTATCCTAACACAATTTCTCAATAAAACTGTGTACACCAATCCATAATGTAAATCAGGCATTGGCAATCTTTGGCACGTGGCCCACCAGAGTAAGCACCCTGGCGGGATGGGCCGATTTGTTTACTTGCCACGTCCACAGGTTCGGCTGATTGCGGCTCCCACTGGCTGTCCCAGGCCACTGGGGGCTGTGGGAAGCGGCGGCAGGCACATCCCTCAGCCCCCACCGCTTTCCACAGCCCTCATTGGGCTGGGACGGCAAACCACTGCCAGTGGGCACCACAATCGGCCAAAACTGCGGACGTGGCAAGCAAACAAACCGGCCCAGCCCACCAGGACGTTAATCCTGGCGGGCCGCGGGCCAAAGGTCGCTGATCCCTGATGTAAATGCACAGTTCTCCCCCAGACATTAAGTCATGTCATCAATAATAAAAATGCCAAATAATCATTCAACCTCCTTTCACTTCACACATTGACAGCACCGCCCCCCCATTTCATCACATGATATGACAATCCCTCATTTATTATAAACATTACTGTACAAACACATTCATAAATGTACTACTCTCCCCTCCCATTGGCTCATTTAAATTCGTAATGTGGCATGTAGCAGGACGACCAACTCCTCCTGCTGGTCATCCTGGGAATTAGCTTGCTAGCCTCCAGAGTGCCCTCTGCAAGCCGGTGTCTCACCTTGACGCTGGCCCCCCCCATGTCCCTACCAGACCCTGGTGCCCCTTCTCTCAGGGTTCTGCAGTACTGCGCAGTCTCCCTGGGTCTCCCTGGGGAACCTCCACCCTCTTATCCCCACCTAGCCTCAGTCTTGAGTTACTGCTAGTCACCATCTAGCCCCCGCTCACTGGGGCAGACTGCAGTGTACACGCCATTCATCACTGGTAAAGTGGGGATCGGACTTGCTACCTTTGCCTACTCCGGCTACCCTTCTGTAGCCCCAGTACCCGTCCTGGCCTTTAAGAAGGCCTGCAGTCTGGGGGTTCTCCAGGCTGGAGCTCCCCAGCTCCTCTAGCCTTTCCCCAGCCCTGCTCCACTCTTGGTACCTTTGTCAGCTCCCAGGCAGCCAGACCCTTCTCCCTCAAGAGCTAGCTCCCAGCTCCTGGCTTCCTTGGCCTTTATAGGGCCAGCTACAGTCTGATTGGGGCGTGGCCCCAGCTGTGGCTGTTTCCCCAGTCAGCCGAGGATTGCTGCTCTCCCTAGCAGCAGCACTCATGCAACCTCAGCCCTGTCCCAGGGCTGATTTTAAACCCTTCAGGGCAGGAGCGGGTGACCACCCCGCTACATGGGAGCAGAGTGCATCCCTGATTTCCGTTGCCTGTGTGCATTATGTTCCAGTTGTGATGGTTGCACTT
The DNA here is from genome assembly GCF_025201925.1 of Gopherus flavomarginatus. Classification (NCBI taxonomy): domain Eukaryota; kingdom Metazoa; phylum Chordata; order Testudines; family Testudinidae; genus Gopherus; species Gopherus flavomarginatus. The sequence goes on along the minus strand of NC_066621.1, from coordinate 74,874,534 downwards.
TCTGGCTGAGTTTACTATCTCAGCAGTCCATTACTGTCATAGCTCCAACCAGGATAAATGGCTCACCTTTGCCTTCCAAAGACTGTGAAGAGCACAGCAAGCCACAATAATGCAGACAGCACTGATGGCCAAGCACTTATTCAACTGCCATTCTACACCTGTAATTAAACCTTCTTTTGCCAGGATCTCTGAGACGATAAGCCCAGGCAAAAGGGGATACACAGGGTCCCCCAATATAACAGTGGGGACAGTAATTCCATTTATGACAATGTCATTTGATGGGACTAGTGTCCAACCTGTCCATAAAGGCAGATTCCCGATAGGCAGAAAACTCTGGCATCATGAACCTTTCCAGTGCAGTCCACATAGGCATCCACAAGTCAGCTTCTGTCATCCACAATGCCTGTATAATAATGGAGTAGTACCCTTTGGGGTTTATGTGCTCATTTGCTACCTATGGGCATGAGGCCCATCAATGGTCCCAGCACAGTTTGGAAACCCCATTCTCATTACCTCAGGAATATTGTTTATGCCCACCACATTTGGGTAAATCATCAGAAACCTCCACCACCACTGCCAGGGCTGGATTAACTCTCCTGTGGGCCCAGGGCTATTAGATTTTGTGAGGCCTCTGGGAGTTTGGAATGGGGGAGTGGGCTTGGGGCTGGTGCAGTGGATTTGGATGTGGGAGGTAGTGCAGCTCCAGCTGGGGGGGTGGGCTGTGGGGTGGAGCCAGGGATGGGACAGGGATGGGGGTTGGGATGCAGCAAGAGGTTCAGGGTGTGAGATCTGGATGAGAGTTTGGGTTCAGGAGGGGGCTCAGGGCTGGGATGGGGGTTGGGTGCAGGTGGGGGCTCCGGGCTGGGGTAGAGGCTCCGGCTGGGAGGCGCTTACCTCAGGCAGCTCTTGGTTGGTGACACAGCAGGGCTAAGGCAGGATCCCTGCCTGCCCTGGCTCTGCACTGCTCTGCTCCCCGAGGTGGCATGTTGAGCCCCTAGGCAGAAGGGCCAGTCTGCACAGTACCCAGGCAATGGAAGCTATGGAGCTGGCACTGGGAGCAGGGGCAGCACACAGAGATTCTCTGAACGCCCCTTGCCTAGGATCCACAGGGGCACCTCGGCAAGCCGGTGCCAAGGGTCGGGGACCGGTGTCCGGCCCGTGGTGCAGAGACTTGCCACAGGCTGGATGAAAAGAAGCAGCGGGATGCATTCAGCCTTCAGGGCCCCCCTTAGCCTGAGGCCCTGGGCTGCAGCCCCTTAAATCCCTACATTAATCTGGCCCTGGCCACTGTACCCACAGTTGACTTCCCAACACCCAACTGGTTAGCAGCACATCTGTCGCAGTGTGGGGTAACCAGATTCCAGACATTTACAGCAACCCAATGCCAGACTGATATGGCCACCCTCATATGTGTTTCATGACACTGGTGGGTTGCGGCAAGCTGCTCACAAAGATCCAGAAATGTAGCTTTCTTCATAAGAAATTTCTGGACCCACAGCTGGTTATGCCAGGCCTCCATGATGATGTGAATCCACAAGACTGTGCTTGTGGCCCTGCTCCAGAAGCAGCTGTCTGAATAGGAGGGCATCACTGGCCATACTGAGAGTGATGAGCAGTATCAGCCAGTTTGTGTCTTGCATGTCTGTATCATCTTCCTCATACTCCTCCTGTTTCATCACTAGCTCCATCTGGTGCCTGAAGTGGGTCAGAAAATGCTGCTGAAACATCCGCCAGCACCTCATGAAAGCTCTGTCTGTTTCCTGTAACAGGAATGAAAGCCCAAGGAAGAGAAGTTATTGAAATGTGACTCCTCCATGTTGCTGGCTTTGGTTGCTAGGAGCATACAGACCAAAATGATGGCTTGGCAACAGGGCTGGCGCTTCCATTTAGGTGGCCTAGGCAATCGCCTAGGGCACCAGGATTATTGGTGGGCGGCATTTTGCCAGAGGGGGCAGCAGGCAGCTCCGGTGGAGCTGCCACAGTCGTGCCTGCGGAGGGTCCGCTGGTCCGCGGCTCTGGTGGAGCTGCTGCAGTCGTGCCTGCGGATGGTCAGCTGCTCCCGTGGCTCCGGCGGACCTCCCACAGACACCACTGCGGCAGCTCCACCGGAGCCGCGGACCAGCGGACCCTCCACAGGCACGACTGCGGCAGCTCCACCGGAGCCGCGGGACCAGTGCGCGGGGCAGCGAAATTGCCGTGCGCCTAGGGCACTAAAACCCCTAGCACCGGTCCTGCTTGGCAAGATATGTTTGCGGGCTGTGGCAATTTCCTGTGATGTGAGGGGTGGACAGTCAAGTTTTCCCAAATTGCACCACAAACAAAATGGATGCATTACCCATTTCAGGACAGTGCTAGGAAGTCTGGGATAGGGTTGGTTGGACTCGGGCCTGTGTACTGCATGAGGATGTTGGAGCCCCAGTGTGGGGTTCACACTTAAAAATGTTTAACCTAGGGATTGATTGTGCTTCTTTGTAAGGATTAATGTGATGCAAATAATTGAAACACCTACCAGAGCATCACCTTGTTAAGTCAGCCTCTTAAAGTCCTTAGAAAGTTTTTGAGGCAAGGTTGAAGTGCAAGTCGGGGGGACGGAACATAAAAAAAGGAATAACATGGCTTTCGGAAAGGAAGGAGTACTATAGATGCAGTATTTACAACGAGACAAACATTTGAAAGAATGATAAATGGAGGTAGTAACTGCTATGTAGCATATGACTTGGTTCCATAAGAGCTGCTATTTGGAATACTGAGATGGATGAGAGGGAAATTTCAAAAAGTGGAGATGATAGAGGAACTGTATGAAAGGTCAAGGCCTAAAGTGGTAAAAAAAACCACAGAACTTCAGAGAGTTTTGTGGAGATGGTTTGATTGAGAGTAGGGAGTATGTTAAATCAGCTTCTCTTTATCTTTGTTATAGAGTTAATTAGCGGGAGAACCAAGCCTCTTTGGAGACACAGAGAAAACTAATGTATGCAAACAATTCGGTCCTTTTGGTTGACGGCACAGAGGAATTGGTAAACATGGTATCAGAGCGGGCATCTGTGTTGGAAGACCATGGTTTGAAGCTAAACACAAAGAAAACTGAAGTTATTAAGAAGGGATGGTGGAAAAAGAGCTGCTGATTGAAGTTTCAGGAGAAAAGATGAATCAGTAGAAAGAACTTGTGTACTTGGGAGGTGTACTTAGTGCCATTGGAGAAAGACCTGGAGAACTGAAAAGAAGAACCTACTGAGTGGCAGTGAAAACAGTGGCAACATTACTGTGAGACCATCAACTAAGGAACAAACTGAAAGAATAAGCATATGTTTGTGTCCCTGCTCTATGGTTTGGAAACAGTGGGTCTTACAAAGATGAAAGAAAAGAAGATACAAGTAGTAGAAAATAATATACGGTGGACAATGACAGGCAAGCAGAGGACAGACAGAGTTCACAAGGAGGAAATAAGGGGCAAGATGAACTTGGGACTGTCTGTGACAGATAGGCTGGAGAGCCCACTTTGGGGTATGATGGACATATGATAAGAATGGGAAAAGAACAACCAGTAAAGAAAGCATGGGATGAAGAGGACAGCAAGAAAGGACATGGAAGACCAAGGATAAGATGCAAAGACTCTATCAACAGAAGTTTGAAGAGAAAAGGACTGGAACACCAAGACCTACGAACCCATGCCATGAACATGAAAGAGTGGCAAAGACTCATGGGCATCTCATGTAAATGGGAAAAGGAGTCCAGAAGTAAAGTATTTGGTTTTGTTTAAGGTTCTAAAGGTTCTTATACTATAATGAACCAAACTCAAAGGAAAAAACTAGGGCTAGTCAAAAATTTTGATTGGAACATTTTCCTGTCAGAAAATGGGTTTCCATCAAAATCAAAATTTTGCACAAGAAAAGGCAGATTTTGGTGGCATTTCCACCAAGAAAACTGAGAAAGATGTTGTATTTCCAGTCAACCCAAAACTAAATATTTTGGTCTGATTATCTGAAATGAAAAAGACGGTTACTCACCTTTGTAACTGTTGTTCTTCGAGATGTGTTGCTCATATCCATTCCAGTTAGGTGTGCGCGCGCCGCGTGCACGCTCGTCGGAGACTTTTTACCCTAGCAACACTCGGTGGGCCAGCAGGTCGCCCCTTGGAGTGGCGCCGGCATGGCGCCTGATATATACCCCTGCTGGCCCGCCCACTCCTCAGTTCCTTCTTGCCGGCTACTCCGACAGTGGGGAAGGAAGGCGGGTGTGGAATGGATATGAGCAACACATCTCGAAGAACAACAGTTACAAAGGTGAGTAACCGTCTTTTCTTCTTCGAGTGCTTGCTCATATCCATTCCAGTTAGGTGATTCCCAAGCCTTACCTAGGCGGTGGGGTCGGAGCGAGACGTTGCGGACTGCAAAACCGCTGCGCCAAAAGCGGCATCGTCTCTAGCTTGCTGTACCAGCGCATAGTGTGATGCGAAGATGTGCACAGAAGACCATGTGGCCGCACGGCAGATTTCCTGTATGGGGACATGAGCCAAAAACGCGGCCGAGGAAGCCTGAGCCCTGGTAGAATGGGCGGTCAGGGGTCCCGTTGGCACACTGGCCAAGTCGTAACATGTCCTGATGCAGGACGTGACCCAGGATGCGATACGCTGGGAGGAGATTGCCATGCCTCTCATGCGTTCTGCTACTGCCACAAACAATTGTGGTGAACGCCGGAAGGGTTTTGTTCTCTCAGTGTAGAACGCGAGAGCTCTTCGGACTTCCAAGGAGTGGAGCTGTTGCTCTCTTCGGGATGAATGCGGCTTTGGGTAAAAGACTGGCAGGAAGACGTCTTGGCTAATATGGAAGGCGGAAACGACCTTAGGGAGGAACGCCGGGTGCGGTCGCGCTGTACCTTGTCCTTATGGAACACCGTGTATGGAGGGTCCACGGTCAGAGCCCGAAGCTCCGAGACTCGCCAGGCCGATGTAATAGCGACTAGGAAGGCCACCTTCCAGGATAGGTACAGCAGCGAGCATGTGGCTAAGGGCTCGAAGGGGGGCGCCATGAGCCTGGTTAGAACCAGGTTCAGGTCCCAAGTAGGGGTAGGCCATCTGACCTGAGGGTAGAGCCGCTCCAGGCCCTTGATAAATCTTGACACCATTGGGTGAGAAAAGACGGACTTGCCAGCCTCGCCTGGGTGGAAGGTGGATATAGCCGCGAGGTAGACGCGTAGAGAGGAGATCGCCAAGCCGTGCTGCTTGAGAGACCACACGTAGTCCAAGATGGTGGGGACTAGTACGGCGAGTGGATCGTGGTCGTGCTGACTGCACCAGCAGCAGAAGCGTTTCCATTTCGCTAGGTAGGTTGAACGCGTGGAAGGCTTCCTGCTGCCCAACAACACTTGTTGTACTGCATCGGAACAGCGCAACTCGGATTAGCTTAACCAGCCAGGAGCCATGCAGACAGATGGAGGGACGGTAGATCCGGATGGCGCATCCTGCCGAAGTCCTGTGTGATCAGGTCCGGCCAAAGAGGTAGGGCAATCAGATTTGCCAGGGAGAGATCGAGCAGCATGGTGTACCAAGGCTGCCGCGGCCACGCCGGAGCGATCAGGATGAGGCGGGCCTTGTCTCTCCGGACCTTGATCAGGACTCGATGGACGAGAGGGAAGGGTGGGAAGGCGTAGCAAAGGCGACCCGTCCACGGTATGAGAAACGCGTCCGACAGGGAGCCCGGGGAGCGGCCCTGCAGAGAGCAGAACACCTGGCATTTCCTGTTCGATCTGGAGGCGAACAGGTCTATCTGGGGAAACCCCCACCTCTGGAAAATGACATAGAGGACGTCCGGATGGATGGACCATTCGTGGGACAGGAAGGATCTGCTCAGGTGATCCGCCAGGGTGTTCCGCACTCCCGGGAGAAAGGAGGCCACTAGATGAATAGAGTGGGCTATGCGAAAGTCCCACAGACGTACTGCTTCCTGACACAGCGGGGAGGACCGGGTCCCGCACTGCTTGTTGATGTAATACATGGCCGTTGTGTTGTCCGTGAATACTGCAACACAACGACCGTGCAAATGGCGTTGGAATGTCTGGCATGCTAGGTGAACGGCCCGTAGCTCTCGCACATTGATGTGAAGAGTCAACTCTCTCTGTGACCGCAGGCCCTGTGTACGCAGGGTCCCCAGGTGCACCCCCCAGCCCAGCGATGATGCGTCCGTTGTCAGGGACGCTGATGGCTGTGGGGCGTGAAATGGGAGGCCCGCACACACTTGGGAGGGCATTGTCCACCAGCCTAGGGAACCTAGAACATTCGGTGGAATCGTTACAATTGTGTCTATGGCATCCCTGCGTGGTCGATAGACCGACGCGAGCCAGGTCTGCAACGGGCGCATGCGGAGTCTTGCGTGTCTGGTGACGAAGGTGCATGCGGCCATGTGCCCCAGGAGAGCGAGACACGTTCGAGCAGATGTGGTCGGGAAGGCCCGCAGGCTTGTGACCATGGACACTATGGCTTGGAATCGGTGCCGGGGGAGGCTGGCCGTCGCGAGGTTAGAGTCCAGCACTGCCCCTATGAATTCTATGCTCCGCGTAGGCACCAGAGTGGACTTGCCCGGATTGATGGTCAGGCCTAGGCTCGCAAACAGCTCCGTGATGATGACGATGTGTCTGGTCACCTGCTCTTCCGACGTGCCTCGGATGAGCCAGTCGTTGAGGTAAGGGAAGACATGGATACGACGACGTCACAGGGCAGCAGCGACGACCGCCATACATTTGGTGAACAGCCGGCGGGCCGAGGAGAGCCCAAAGGGGAGGACCGTGAACTGGTAGTGGTTCTGATTCACCACAAAGCGGAGATACCGTCTGTGCGGGGGGAAGATCGCAATGTGGAAGTACGCATCCTTCATATCGAGAGCGGCATACCAATCTCCTGAATCCAGGGAAGGAATGATGGTTCCTAATGTTACCATGCGAAACTTGAACTTTTTGATGAATTTGTTCAGGCCTCGCAGGTCCAGGATGGGTCGTAGGCCCCCTTTTGATTTGGGGATTAAGAAGTACCGGGAATAAAACCCCTTGCCCCTTAGCTCCCTTGGCACTTCCTCTATAGCCCCAATGGACAGGAGCTTGTGAACCTCCTGGACGATAAGTTGCTCGTGAGAGGGGTCCCTGAAGAGGGACGAGGAGGGAGGATGGGAGGGGGGTGGAGAAACAAACTGAAGATGGTAACCAAACTGCACCGTGCTCAGGACCCAACGATCCGAAGTCAGCTGGGACCATGACGGTAGGAAGTGGCGGAGGCGGTTGAGGAAATGAAGTGGATCCAGAGAGGGGATTGATAAGCTGCTCTCGGGCGCACCTTCAAAAGTTCGCCTTGGGTCCCTGCGGTGGCTTTTCGGACCCAGAAGTGTTACCCCTTTGAGGACCTGACTGTCGTCTGCGATTTGGCCGGCCTCGCCTCCGGTTGAAGTCTTGTCTGGGGCGAGGCGGGGGGTAAGTGCGCTGATGGTAGGGGCGGAATGGCCTTCTCTGAGTCTGGGGCGTGTGCATTCCCAGAGAACGCATGATGACCCGGTTATCCTTTAGGCTCTGTAGCCTGGGATCCGTCTTTTCAGAGAAGAGGCCCTGCTGGTCGAATGGCAGGTCCTGGATCGTGTATTGCAGCTCCGGCGGTAGTCCGGAAGACTGCAGCCACGATATACGGCACATGACTACGCCCAACGCCAGAGTCCTCGCTGCTGAATCTGCGGCATCTAAGGACGCCTGTAGCGAGGTTCTGGCGACCCTCCTGCCCTCTTCCAGGAGAGATGAAAATTCCTGGCGTGAGTCCTGAGGGAGCAGCTCTGCAAATTTGCCGACAGCCTCCCAGGTGTTGTGGCTGTAACGGCTTAGGAGGGCCTGCTGGTTCGCCACACGGAGCTGAAGGCCTCCAGCAGAATAAATTTTACGTCCCAGCAAGTCCATGCATCTGGCTTCCCTGGATTTTGGAGCAGGAGCCTGTTGGCCATGGCGTTCCCGGTCATTGACTGACTGTACCACCAAGGAGCAGGGAGCGGGGTGTACGTAGAGGTACTCATACCCCTTGGATGGTACCATATACTTCCTTTCCACGCCGCGGGCAGTGGGTGGAATGGAGGCCGGAGACTGCCAGATGGTGTCCGCCTTTGCCTGGATCGACTTAATGAAGGGGAGGGCTACCCTGGTCAGTGCCTCCGCCGAGAGGATGCTTACTACTGGGTCCTCTACTTCCGGGACTTCCTCTACAGGAAGGTTTATGTTTTGGGCCACTCGCCTCAACAGGCCCTGATGTGCCCGGAGATCGATCGGCGGGGGCCCTGATGAAGACGTGCCCGCTACCGCCTCATCCGGGGACAAGGACGAAGACACCCCAGGGAGAAGCGGTTCTTGCACTGAAGCCTCGTCCAGAGGGGCCTCCGTTTCCCGGGAATCCTGCTGCCCCATGGTATCCGTGGGGTCTTCCTCCGTACCTGAGGGGGAGGTGGGGGCGACTGATTGTGGCCTCTGGTGCACGACGCTCCGGTGGGTTGGAGCGAGCTTGTCCCGAAGGTTCGCCCTGGGCTTGGTGGTATGCCCAGGGCGTCCAAAAGGACCATCGAGGTGGACCCCGGTCCGTGCGGGCGTGCACATCTGAACGCCCGTAAGAGGCACTGTCCATATGGGACAAAGCTGACGAGTGCCTCGAAGGCCAGGGAGGAGCCGCCGATGACTGTGGCAGGCCTCTGCGCATCCCGACGTCACTGCGCGGTGCCGGTGAACAGTACCGGGAGTCATGGCGGTACCGTGATCTAGACCGGGACCTGCTACCAGCTCGGTGCCGGGAGGTCGACCGGTGCCGGCCACTGCCGTGCCGGGATCGGCTGCAGTATGAACGTCGGTGCCGCAATCTAGACCAGTGCCGAGAGTAGTACGACGGCGACCTGGATCTCGAAGGGTGCAGCGAGTACGACCGGTGCCGCAGGTAGCGGTCCCGGGACTGCGAGCGGCGTCTAGATCTCGAGCGGCGATGCTGTGAGTGGTCCCTCGATTTAGATCGGGACCGCTGCTCGGTAGTGCCTGGCGAATGCGGCCGTACCATGGCGGGCTTGCCCAGCGATTGTATAACCCGCATCAGCGGTGCCGGGGGTTGGGGTAGCTCGGGCTCTGTCAATGCAATGATGTCGCGTGCCGCTGAGAAGGTCTCCGGCGTGGAGGGCGCGACGAGCTCGACCCTTGTCCTCACCGGGGAGCTGAATGGCACCGGACTCAACGGCCTCTGAGGGGCCGGAGTCAATGGTGCGGCGATGCTCAGTGCCGCAGCAGATGACGGTGCCGGGCGGTCAGATTTTGAGGCACGCTCTGACTGTGGTGCAGTTGCAGGCACCGCAGGAGCCCTGTGCTTTTTGCTCCTCGGGGAGAGGGAGCGGTGCCGGCTAGGGTGCCGGGCCGTTGCCGAGCGGGAAGTTGGAGCCCTCGCCGGCGCCGGGCGATCCGGAGCGGAGGCGACACTTGGTCCCGGTGCCGGAGTCGGTGCCGACGGTGGGGGAGTCAGCGCTGCCTCCATCAGGATCTGCTTCAGGCGACTGTCCCGCTCCTTCTTAGTTCGGGGCTTGAACGCCTTGCAGATCCGACACTTGTCCACAAGGTGGGACTCGCCTAGGCACCTCAGACAGGAGTCGTGCGGGTCTCCTGTTGGCATCGGCCGATGACAGACCGCACAAGGCTTAAAGCCAGGTGAACCGGGCATGGGCCCCGGCACCGCGGGGAGGAAATAGGGGCGAACCCCCAATCCTCAGTCTAACTATTTACAACTATGCTTACTTAACTTTATAACTACAACTAACACTATAATAACTAAACTATATATACTAGACTACAGAAGAGTGAAACGCTAGGGAGGTGGAGAATGGCTAGGCGTGCTCCACAGTTCCAACGACCGACACGGGCGGTAAGAAGGAACTGAGGAGCGGGCGGGCCAGCAGGGGTATATATCAGGCGCCATGCCGGCGCCACTCCAGGGGGCGACCTGCTGGCTCACCGAGTGTTGCTAGGGTAAAAAGTCTCCGACGAGCGTGCACGCGGCGCGCGCACACCTAACTGGAATGGATATGAGCAAGCACTCGAAGAAGAATATTTAGTTTCAGGTCAATGTTAATATCTGTGTCCACCTGAGTCACTGTAGTGCCTCATGAGCCCTGGCTCCCCGATGCTTCTGGCTCCCTGATTCCCACATTGTACCCTAGGGACTTTGGTCCTCAGCTACACAATATTGCCCTTGATGTGTCAGGGATTCTCCCACTGGCTGAGCTGCCTCAGTGCATCATGGAGTCCTGTCATGGGTCATCAAACTAAAAGGGTATGTTTTGATATGGGAAAGTCAAATGTTTTATTTTAACCAAAAATGTCCACATGAAATATTTCTAAATTTCCAAATCATTTTCCCCCTGAGTTTTTTGTCCCAATTTGAGATGAAAACAAATGCCAAAACAGTGTAATTTCCTAGGGGTGAGGAATTCCATTTCTTTTTAAACCACAAACCATCTAGAAACAGCATATTTTAAGAATAAAGCCACTGTGGGCGTCTGCGCCAATCAGTGCAACTAATTTGTTGCCTCCATAATTACTTATCTGTATCAAAAAACACATTGCAATAATGGCAGAATGGAATTCATTTTAGAGTTGTGAGAAATCACTATTACAAAACTAGTTTGGTTTGGGGTTTTATTACAAATTGCAAGCTCAAAAGAGATTCATTGAAAAGTTTCTGAGATTTTGAATTTTTCAGTCAAAACTATGTGAATGTGGACCAATTTATGACTGGTGATCTCAAGATCCAGTTAAACTTGACAGTTGTTGAATGTCACTTTGACTCTTTACTTCAGATCTCAGGAGGCATATTACTATGAAATTCAAAAGAAATATTTACATGTTTTCAAGATTTGCAGAGCTCTAGTTAATTTATAGGAAACTTCAGTTGCACTTGAAATGAGAATCATTTTGAAACCAGTACTAAGTGAAAGTATGTATCACATAATAACCTCACTTTTGACCGCTTTGATATTTTAAATGATCCTCCACTGTAGCAGCAACTGAGCAATTTATCAATACAAGGACAAAATAGAGGAGGAAGTAGAAGTCATTTGTCCAAATGTTGTGGTTAAATTACTCTCTCTGTTTAACATACAGGCTATCTCCATCATATTAGTCACTTACAAATCTTATAGCGTGGGTGAAACGTGTGAAAGAAGATTGTTATGACTGGTGGAGGAGAAACTGGTCTTCCTGCACTGATATATGCTGCTCTCGCCGGAAGCAGGGTAGGGGTGAACATGCTCCGATAAGCCACCAATTCTAGGAATTTCAAACAGTCTCCTGCTGCCTGGGAGAACAGCTTTCTGGTTATAAAAAGTCCCCATGCAAAATGCTGTGCTTTCGGCTTTGCCCAGAATAGGCATCAGCAAACATTTTTTCCAATCTTTGAGAGCTTTATAATGTCACTGTCACAGGACAGCGGGCCCCTCCCCTGTGTCAAAGCAGGTTAGCCCCAAATCCAGCCAGGAGGCTGAGCTACGCATGTGCCTGTAAAGGGTTCCTAGAGGGCGGGAAACAGGAGGTAGAAAGGAGTGATTGGAACAGGCTGTGGCTGGGGAAAGAAAGCCATGCTGGAGTGGAGCTAACACCTGTAATGGGTTCCTGGGAAAGGGGCTAAGTGCTCAGGAAAGCATCCTCAGGGTTATGGCTCCAGGGAAGGAGCAGAGCTGACTAGAACTGGAAAGCTGTCAGCAGCAGGAGTGCCAGAGACCCCTGGGGGAGAGTCACACCTGGGACATGGGAAGACTGACCTAGTTGTCAAAGCAGGAATTGGCAGCCAGGCCAGGTGAGATACTAGGAGAGCAGAGTCTAAGCTATGCCAGAGGGCAGAACAAGGGTCAGGTATCCCAAGGCAGGCAAGGTCAGGTTACCAAAGATCAGAATCAGGCCGTAGAAGCAGGTACCACAAGGAAAGCATTCCTAAGCAGGGAAACTCAACTGCATAGACAATATCAACTTCCTGTTCCTGGGCTTGGTTTAAATAGAAGCAGAGAACCAACCAGCGCCCCCAAAATGCCACCAATCAGATCCCAGAACTGGAACTGAGCTTCTAGTTCTGGCAACCATCACGAGATGGCAGGCTAGAACTTACTGACTCTTAAGTGCCCCTGTTAACCAGCTTTCAAGACCCATGGTCCCTGACAGAGAATAGTCCTGAAGCCTGTGAGAAAGGAGTGAGTTAAAAAAATATTTTTTGTGGTTTTATTTGCTTGTGTTAAGAGAATAAACCTTCTTAAAGGAGACTGGGCCTTCAGCAATGTCTGGAAGCTGGGGAGAAGCCATGCCCTGTGACAGTCATTTTGGAATCCTTTTCAAATGACTTTTTTTCTCCCCCATGACAGTGATTGTGGTAATTAGAGGCAGGAAACAAAATACACTTTTTTTAACTCTGTAAAATTTTGTCCCTGAGACATAACGTATTAGTGAATTTCAGCAACGTTTTGCAAAAAAACGTTAGCTCTAAGTCGCCATGGGCTGCCTTCTATGCAAGAGGCAGACCCAACTTCCTTTGCCCCCGACCCCAACCACTGTCACTGTGCAACAGCAGGACACACCTCTCAGTACTGCCGCTCATTCTGGAGCAGACTGATCCCGGAGCTAACAAAGCCCTTGAGAAGCTTGTGTTAAAGCAGTGTTAAAGATCTGTTGGTGCTCATGTGAAAGTTGACAAACATTTTATTTATATATAGTATAGTTGTTGTTACCCCATGTCAGTGCCATAACTAGGTATTTTTGCGCCTGTGGCAAGAATATAAAATTGTGCCTTCCCCCAGGGCCAGTTCTTCAGCGACAATTCGGTGGCAGGTCCCTCAGTCCCTATCGGAGGGAAGGGCCTGCCGCCGAATTTCTGCCAAAGAATGAATGAAGCGGTGGCGGTAGAGCTGCTGCCGAAGCGCCACTGATCGTGGCTTTTTTTTTCCTCTTTTTTTCCTCCCCTCCGCAACTTTCTGCGCCCCTTGGCTTTGTGCACCCAAGGCAAGTGCCTCACTCGCCTTGCCCTTGTTACGGCTCTGCCCCATGTTGTTTAAGCACCCTCCTAATTAAAAAAAATCCCACATAAACATACAAATAACCTTACTATTAAATTTGGAAATACCTCTTTTTCCAGCTTTTTCTGATGCTGCAATTTTTTTTTAAATTGCTAGCATCATTTATTATAAAATGGTCAGTCACCACCACCACAACAACAGTGTTTATAGAAGACTAAGCCAAGGCCTTGCTGAAATGGATCTCTCAAGTTAAAGTGATGACCAGCATAAATGCCTCAGAAATTTCCTGAATGACACCCCAACTCTGCTAAAGATCTCATCCATCCTGCAACTGAAGTATAAAAGCACTGAAATGTAAAACACACAAACTAAAAAGCAACTGGCTTTTAAGGTCCCCTGAAGACTAAGAACAAGGTGGACCTTTTATAAACACAGCTTCTAGGAAGTCATTGTTTAATTCCAGAATACTTTGTTTTTCCATTCAAAGGGGTAAAAAGACTAGATCAAGTTTGTACCATACAGGACAAACTCATGAAGTGCATTTCAGACTGTCACTAATCAGCTTTGGAACAGTTACAGCATACGTCTTAGATTAGTAAACCTGACCCACTCTGACAAGATTATGTCCCCTTGCTTGGGTGCACTGGGAGGAGAGAGAATCCAGGGTGCTCCACAGCTATAGCCAAACCAACTGGTATGTGTGCTCCCTAGAACAAGTAGCAGAACTAGGCCTTCAGGCCCACTGTGCATACAATGACCCTCTTTTTTCTCATACCAGCACAGTTCAGACTCTCTGGACCTAGGGTGACCAAATGTCCAGTTTTCAACTGGAACACCTGGTCAACAAGGGGATTCTGGCAGCTGCAGTCAGAACCGCTGACCAGGCTGTTAACTGTCTGGTTGGCAGCACCACACTGCACGGCTCCTGGGAAGCATCCCCCATCTGGCTCCTACACAAAGGGGCAGCCAAGGGGCTCCACATGCTGCCGCCGCCCCAAGCACCACCCCTGCAGATCACTTTTACTGGGAACCATGGCCAATGGGAGCTGCGGGGACGGTACCTGGGGACAGGGCAGCGCGCAGAGCTGCCTGGCCACACCTCCATGTAGAAGACAGAGGGAGCAGGCTTCCAGGAGTTGCTTAAGGTAAAGGCCACCCGGAGTCTGCATCCTTGACGCTCTCCCAGGCCCCAACCCCCTGCCCTAGCCCTGATCCCCCTCTCACTCTCCAAACCCCTTGATTCCAGCCCAGAGCACCCTCCTGCACCCCAAACCCCTGATCCCTAGCCTCACCTCAGAGCCCACACTCCCAGCTGGAGCCCTCACTCCCCCCTGCACTCCAACTCCCTGTCCCAGCTCTGATCCCTCTCCTGCCCTCTGAACCCTTCGGTCCCAACCCGGAGCACCCTCCTACACCCCAAAACCCTCATCCCCAGCCTCACTCCAGAGTCTTCACCCCCAGCCAGAGTCTTCCCCTCCCACATCTCAGCCCCAGCCAAGAGCCCCCTCCCACACTCCAAACCTCTCAGCCCCAGCCCAGAGCCCCCTCCTGCACCCCAAATCCCTCATCCCTGGCCCCACACCAGAGCCCTCACCCCCAGCCGGAGCCCTCACCCCCTTCCGCACCACAGCCCCTGAGCCAGCACAGTGAAAATGTGCGAGTGAAGGTGGGGAAAGCAAGTGAAAGAGGGAGAGGAGGATGGAGTGAGCGGGGCAGGGCCTCAGAGAAAGAGCATGGCATGGGCGGGGTCTCAGACGCAGACCTTAAATAGTCTTCTGCAGCCAATCCTCTTCATGAGGTTCATTCATGGTCATGTTCCTTCTACTTAATTCTTAAATATGGCAGGACACTATTTTACAATGCTGAGCTGTGCACAGCCACTGCTCCTTTTGGCAACCTTTTTCAGCAGCTACCAACAGAACAAAGCTAGAGGAAATTGTTTTCTTCCCCCCAACCCCCTCCACTGGGCTTGTTAAGGACAAACTTTCATGCTCTTGCCTTGCCTTTTTATAGCTGATAAGTGTGCTGGCTATAGATCCCACAATGGGAGAAGGAAATGCAAACAAGTTTGCCAAGAGAAAGCACGCATTGGGGCGGAGGGGTGGGGTGGGGAGGAATGTAAAAGGAACAAAATGAAAGGGAACTAGATCCAAGAAAATATGACAGCAAGTTGACAACACTGGAAAATCCTCAGACTTTCCATAGTTCCCCTTGTTCTTATTCTGGACATTAGAGGCCAAATCCTGCCCACTTTAGAAAATAAATTTGTTCTGAGACTAGTTACTGGAAATTAGAAATAGGCCAAGGAAGCTGGATTGCAAAAGCTTGGTCCATTTGATTTTGCAAGCCCAAATCAGATCTTTGTTCCAATTCTTCTGAACTACTAAACCTTCTGATTTATCTAATCTCTTCCAGAAAATACTACCTGTTGCCAGCCCTCAAGGAGGCACTTGCTTCAAAAATTATGCCAACCATTTAGAGAAGTCAGTCATTAGAAAAGCTCAACTTTCATGGTACATTTGTTGCCTCTTCAAGGGGCCAAAATAAAGTAAAAAATACAAAGGAATAGCCCACTGTTCAACAACCTCCTGAGTCTCTCCCCTTCCTTCCTATACCCAGGAAATAATAATAATGAATTGTAGTAGCTTACACATATCTATAGCCTTTCTTTTCATGCACAGAGACCCAAATTCAGCAAGATTCTCAAGCAGGTGCCTAACTTTAGCAAGAGCTGGAATGCCAAGAGGCAATGTGACAACTCATGTACCAGAAAATAGGTATATGCTCAAATAACTTGTTGAATTAGTGCAGATTGCCCCTCCAGTTCTGGTCTAGCAAGCCACTATTTTCTTCTCATTCTAATCAATCCTTAAGACTCTCTTTTCCTACAATGTTCATAAGAAATGAGTCAGCAAAATTAATTATTATTAATTTAAGAAAACTTTTTAGTTGAACCACCAAGATGCGTATGCCTCAATTGAGCAGTCGTGTGATATTATTGCTGTAAAAACTGTCTTTCTACTTCATCCCTTCACTACTGTTTGTTACTCCCACTCGTAGCATCATGTTTAAAATTTGATTGTAAAATCTTTGGAGCAGGAATCTTAGCCTTTACATTATGTCTTCAAAGCATGAGTACATATAGGAACATTTTAAAAAGTAATAATAACTCCATGTGTCCCAAAGCACCTTTGCAAATAACACACAGAACTAAAATGCACTCACTGTTGAGATGCAGCCATCTCTGGGGTGGAACACAGCAGCTGTTAATGGAGAACAAATAGTTTGGGACCGAAAGCAAAGAAGAAACTCTTTATTTGAGTGAAGCTACAGAAAGAATTTTTGGTAAACACAATATATTTACTGAAGCTGAAATTTGGCTGGGACACCCAAACTCTTGCCGCTCCCACCCCCTAGCCAAAAAAAGGGTCATAGGATCTTTAATGCATACCAATGGTCAAGTCTCAATTTTATGACTTTTGAAATAAAAACAACCGTTCTTGAAAGTGAAAACAAAATGAAAAACAAACAGATAAGATGGACCGTTCCTACCTTCTCATGGGTAACATAATTGTCAGTTAATAAACAAACTAGCAGGTGGAACTGCATGTAGCAAAATATTCATTTTGATCTTAACTTAGATTTATATTATCCTTGAGACACACACCAGTTATACATATTCATTTAGAAAGAAATAGTAAGTATAGTAAATCTCAAACATAAAGAAGATTTCTATAGAAGGGTGACAGTTGAAAACTGGTGCCACGTTTAAAAAGAGGCACAGTGGTTGTGTCTGAAAGCTATACTGTACCATTTCATTACCTGACCAAAAAAGCAGTATTATCCAGGTAGCTTCTGTCTCCCCACAAAAAATTGGTGATGGGATATTGAGGCTTTCAATTCTAGGTCACCAATTTGAATGAGCACCAACCAGATTGCTAGTGACCAACTGTTGTTCCCATCTGACCGCTCTTCACTAGCCTATATGAAATGAGTTGGAAGTCTCTGTTTTGTTCCTAATGGACAAGTGTTCACAACACAAAAAAAACATCATTACGTTTGGCACTAACTGGAGTCCTTACTGGCAGTCAAAAAAGGAAGACAATGGATGGAATTGGCATGGAAACTGAAAAACTCTCTCATCCCTACAGATGGTCACAGGTCAGGAGTGAGGCACATTTGTGGGACAGGGTAAAAGCTTGCACTAAGCTTGGACTGGAACTGTTCTGTCTCTCTGAAAATACAACATATCTGAGGAAAACTCATCTAGTACAGAGTTATTCGCTTGGAGGTAGAAAATTTTAATGTAATAGTGTCCAACAGATTAAACATAAGTTAGCAATGTGATAAGGCAGGGAAGGAAAAAGGACAACAGTTTAACTGTTACATAGCAAGGAGCAGACCAGAAAGAGTGGATGTCCCATGCCATGTAGCAGGGTGGAAATGGTTCATCTGCATATGGCTTTAATGCAAACACACCTGCAATTATGTATTCATTGTTGGTCGATTCATCACCAAAAAGATCAAGTTGTGCTAGAAGTTGTTCAGAGAAGAATAAAACTGATCAGAAAGCTGGAATAATTAATTTTAAAAAGATTAAAAGAGTTAAATCTTCAAAGCTTGATTCGGAAGGAAAAGCAGTAATTTAGGATGGTATACAGGGGAGTATAACTAGGAGTAAGAGGATGAAATTAAGAAAGGGAAAAATTAGACTGAATGTTCAGAAAATTACATGACAATGGGATCTATTAAGCTGTGATATAATCTCCCATGGAAATAGGTAGTAACCCCATAGATTGAGGGTAACATTTTCAAAAGCACCTCACTGATTTAGGCCCCTAAGTCCCATTTTCAAAAGTGAGTTAGGTTTGACTACAATGGGAGTTAGGCACCTAGGCACTTCTGAAAATCCCATTAGGTGCCTATCTGCATCTTTAGGCACATAAATGTCTTTAAAAATGTGGTCCCTGGCCCTTAGATTCTTCTGAAAATTTCACCCTTAGGGCTGGATTCGCAAGAGGACTTAAGTGCCTAACTGCCATTTTAGGAACCTAAATCCAGAATCGGGCCATATTGGGCTTCACGAAGCACCCATTCAACTGCCCCTGAACGCTGTAGATGCCTAAATGTGCTTGGAACCTAAATTTTTGCAGTCAGTTCCCCAGGGACCTATGCTTCTGCTTCTGAGCATGAACACTGCAGCCTCATGCAAGGCATCCGGACACCCAAGCCCCAAAGTGAAGCACAAGAAGATAGGCAATGTTCTCCCTAACTTGCCTATAGGGACAAATAGGGTAGGCATGATCAGAGAAGCCTACACAAAATGCCAAGGTGAGAGGAGGAGGCATTCTCTCATAACTTTTATTGGTTAGGGTACTCACCTGGAATGTAGGAGACCACCAGCTCAAGTCCACCTCCCCATGCTTGCTCTGTCTCTGGCCCAGTGATTCTTTGTTTACCTACAGTGGAACAGCTTCAGCTTTGGGCAAGAGAAATAAAGAGCTAGCAAGCAAGCTTTAGAGCACTTACCTGAAAGGTGGCAGACTCGGGATCCAGGTCTTCTTCTCCAGTTACCTTTTTAAATTCTTTATTCACAGTGGAACAGCTTCAACAGGAGAGACTGAGGGAACCCCACATCAGAAACTCCCACAGCCCAGTTGTTAGGGCAAGTGCCTCAGCGGTGACAGATCTCAGTTCAAATCCCTTCTCCCATTTATGCATCTCCCACATCCAGGGATGAAAGGAACTTAAAGAACTTACTGGTACGCCAGAGTCCTGAGCAGGGGGCGGGACCTCAACCAGAAGGGGCATGGCCTCAACTGGAAGAGGCAGGGCCTTTAAATCTCCAGGCCCTTTAAATCACCGCCTAAGCCCCGGGGCTCCCGATGGCCTCCTCTAGCCGGGGGCTCTGGCAACAATTTAAAGGGTCCGGGGCTCCGGACGCTGCCAGGAGCCCCAGACCCTTTAAATTGCTGGCCTGGGGAAGCAGGTTCGGTCTGGCGTACCAGACTGTAACAACTTACTTTCACCTCTGCCCACCTCACCTCTGCCCACTGGGCTAAGAGTTATGAGCGAAGTCCACCTCCTCACTCAAACAGCAAATGTGCTTAATGCTAAGAGAAAGTTTGCAGCTGAGAAGGAGGTATCATGTTCCTCTGTATTTCATAAGGACTGGCTACAGAGCTTGCACACCAGATGTGCTCATCATAAAATCCTTTAATACTCTGCCAGGTATGGCTATGGTTAGCTTCAAATAAGGTATTTTACATATAGCACCACCTAGTGCTTGAACAATATAATACAGTTTACCATGGCATTACGGGAGGTAATGCCCTGCAGCCCAAACTTTGGTGCCCGATCCGAGACATGGGCAGGCCATAATACACACCCTCCTGGCTTGGCAGCTCCCACTGGCTATTTTAGGTAAGGCGCTGCTCAGCATGCTGGCTTTAGTGAATCCCTTTGTGAGGCACCTATCTCCTCTTCTTTGTGGTATATGGAGCCTAGGTGCCAAACTCAGGCTTTGTGAATCTCAGTGATTCTCTAGGCACCTTGAAGATATTGACTGTTGCCACACCTATCACCACACCTAAGAGCTTGATTCCACAAACAATTGGTTTGTGGCATGCTGGGGGGTGAATCTACCCAACTCTAGCCTGCTGCAGACTCACTGTCTGTGTGGACCTTGCTGATGTGCATTAAAAGTTTGTGATTCAAAGATTCCAAGGCCATAGGGGACTATTGTGATCATCTAGTCTGACCTCCTGTATTATACAGGCCACAGAACTTCTCCAAAATAATTCCTAGAATATATCCTTCAGAAAAACATCCAATGTTGATCTAAAATTTTTCAGCGATAGAGAATCCACTACAAGTCTTGATAAATTGCTCCAATGGTTAATTATTTTCACCATTAAAAATGTATTTTATTTCCGGTCCGAATTTGTTTAGCTTTAGCTTCCAGACATTGGCTCATGTTATACAGTTCTCTGCTAGACCGAAGAGCACATTGTTAAATATTTGTTCCCCGTGTAGGTTCTTATAAACTGTGATCAAGTCATCCTTAACCTTCTATTTATTAAGCTGAATAGGTCTAGCTGCTTGTGTCTATCACTATAAGGCATGTTTTCTAATCTTTTAATAATTCTCATGGCTCTTCTCTGAACCTTCTCAAATTTATCAACATCCTTCTAGAATTGTGGGCATCAGAATTGGACACAGTATTCCAGCAGCAGTCACACCAGTGCCAAATACAGAGGTAAAATAATCTCTCTACTCTTACTCAAGATTCCCCTGTTGATGCATTCCAGGATAGCATTAGCTCTTTTTGACACAGCGGCACATTGGGAGCTCATGTTCAGCTGATTATCCACCACAACATCCACATTTTTTTCAGAGTCACTCCTTCCCAGGATAGGGTCCATCATCCTTTAAGTGATATATATTATTTGTTCCTAGATGTATACATTTAGCCTATAAAAACGTATATTGTTTGCTTGCACTCAGTTTATTAAGCAATCTATATATATTACAAATGGAAGAAAGGGGAAGTTGATAGTCATGAATATAAATCAGAAGTTAGGAATTGTAGGAAATTGATAAGGGAAGCAAAGGGACATCAGGAGAAATCTATGGCCAGAGAAGATAAGGACAATATATATAAACTATAGCTGCCTTCACTTTACCTCAAAACCAGGTCAGTTTTTTTAACCACTATGGCCTTCTTACTCAGTTGTGGGATTGTGATGTTGAGAGCATCTAGTAAGGTGTTCTTAAATGATTCCAACTGTCATTCACATTTTTCTGGTTAAATTCTTTCTCCCACTGATTTGGCTTAATGCATTTTGATCTAGTCCTATTTCAGAGAAGACTAGATCAAAGTGTATTATCAAACTGCTAATGCACATCGGTAGGGTTCACACAGCCAGTCTCCAGCAAGTTAGTTGCCATGAAGTTAGTTGTTTGTGTAGACAAGCCCTAAGTGTCTTTGTGACTGTAGCCCTAACTGCCTACAACAGTTTTGAAAATGGGACTAAGGGCCAGATTTTCATAGAGGCCTAAATATGCAGATAGGCACCTAGTTGGATTTTCAAAAGTGCCTAAGTAGGTTAGGACTTAGGGCAAGAGTCGTAATGGTATTTAGGTGCCTAAAGATTAAGTCCCAAAGGGAGTTAGGCACCTAGGTGATTTTGAAAACTCCACTAAGCACCTATCCTCATCTGAATACTCTTAAAAATCCTGCTGAGTTAGGTGCTTAACCTGCTTAAACCACTTTTGAAAATCCCACTGGATGCCTATCTGCATCTTTAGGTACCTGAATACCTTTGAAAATATGGCCCTTAGGTAAAAATGTTACTTTGAGGCTTTTAACTCTAAACTAGACAGCACTGGGTAGTATATTGTAGGGACCAACCTGCACAGGCAGGGGAATGGACTAAATGACCTAACATTGTAGGTATTATCAATTTCCAATTTATTTTATTCTATGAAAACAATTAGACTCATCTATAGGCTTCATTTTCTATTGCTGTCAATCTGACACGTTCATGAGCCCTCAATTCATTTAAAAAAGAAGAAAAAATACCTTGTGAATTCTTGATATAGAAGAGAGTTACAGAGCGTCACACAAAGTAAAATTATGCAGGTCTGAAAAGTCAGAGCAGAAGAAAATTCAAATTGTGTCTGTGCAGTTTTAAGGAGGAAAAAATGTAGTCTAGTTTTCCTTGATGGTTTTGAGGGGTATTCTTGTACTTTAGGCTTTAATACATTATTCCTTTGAGGTGTTTCCACCCTTGTTGTTAGAGTCTGCTTCCTGAGAGGGCTAGATTTAAACTTAAACTCAATCCTCTAGATACCTTTTTCATTTTCCATGGTGTCATTGTTTTTGTTCTGTACTATTAGTTGCATGACCCAAAATTAACAATTTATTATGCTGCCCAGCTAAGAAAAAATGTGGCTGTACAATGGAAAATGTTGCAGAAGGTTTCACTTTTGTAGCCAAACTGTATCTAAAATCAGCTTTCAAGCAAGGGTTAGCCCTTTATTTCTCTGTTTCAAGAAAAGAAAAACAACTTGGCAGGAATCTGTTAACTATTGGGTCAAAGACAAGTCAGCTACCAACTACCTGGCAAGGGCATCCAAGTGCTCCCAGATACAGCCATCATTGGTACTTAAATATGTAACATATTTATGGATCACACTGCTTGGCATAAAGGATTCCAAAGCACTATGTGAAACTATTTAAAGAAATTGCTTTACTCACCACCAAAATGTTGACAGCTCATGGATGGATCATGGCAGTTCTTTAGCAGTTCAACTGTACAAACTCTTAGGACATTGAGGTATATTGTATCCAGTTTAAATTTCCTGGGGAATTTAGGAAAGCACAGTATAGAACTGCAAGGATCCCCTCCCCATCTCTAAAGCTGCAGTAACCTTCACAAGCCAGCAAAGACAGAAAGAGATTCTAGATCTAGTCACAGTTACTGTGGGGAAGAACTGAGAGAGGTTTACAAGTGAGCTCTCTTTTCACCCCCAAATAGATACTACAGTCCCCAAAAACAGACTGAGCACAGATTCCCTCCACTATTCATCGGGCCCAACCTTCCCTATAAGCAAAGTTAATACATATGATGTTGAAAGGTTACCACACCCATTCTGCTGTGTAACACAAGCCCTGGACTGGCCTGTTAGACATTAATTACATGCTCAACTATGAAATATCTATAGACCTAAGCATAGGCACCGACTCCATGGGTGCTCCAGGGCTGAAGCACCCACGGGGGAAAATTGGTGGGTACTCTGCACCCACCGGCAGCTCCCCGCCCCAGCTCATCTCCATCTCCGCCTCCTCCCCTGAGCGTGCCGCCTCATCCTGCTTCTCCCCCCTCCCTCCCAGCGCTTGCACCGCAAAACAGCTCTTTTGCGCGGCAATCAGTGGGAGGGAGGGGAAGGAGGAGGAATGCGGTGCGCTCAGGGAAGAGGCAGAGCTGGGGCGGGGATTTGGGGAAAGGTCCAGTAGGGGAAGGGAGGGGGCGGAGTCAGGGCGGGGCTGGGGAGGCACGAGCATCCACTGGAGCCAATGAAAGTTAGCACCTATGGACCTAAGTCCAAATGTGCATCCGTTTTTTCCTTCCCAAATCCAGGTTTTCTGCACCAAGCTTTTTGTGACTTCCTATAACACTGTGACCCTACATTGTAAATACTGAAAAATGAAGGCTTCTCCCTTTGCCCCCCACCAGTACCCTCCCCCCACCCTGCTGCCGCCCCAGCCCTGGGCTCTCCCCCACCACCACCTGCACCCTCCTTCCGCCGCAGCTCTGGGTCACTGGTAACTCGCTCCCAGGGCGGGTCGTTCAGTAGGAATTGTGGATATGCACAAAACACAAACAGGACTGGTTCCCATATGGTTACAGAGCTGCAGTAAAGTAGAACAATTTTCAGCTTGTGTGACTGGAGGATATCTGGATGCATATTGTAAGACTGTCCTCCATAAATGACGAAAAGTTGAGGTGTCTTTCTTATTCTTTTGTTCCACTCTTTCTTCTTAGGGGGAATTTGCTAATGCAATATAACTGTCTTCCTTTTAAACACACAAACAAAAAAGGCAATGGCTGTTGAAAATAGCAATTTCAGTCCTAATAACCACTGGGAAGCATTTCTTGCTCAATTTTATCCAACTTTTTCTACAGCAAGTTACAGTGGATCAGTATATTTGATTTGGGAGAAACGAAGTAACAGCTGCCCAAACTGAGCTTGAGCACTCCTGAATTTTGAGGTGTCCAAATCTGGAAGGCAGGTGCTGGGTGTGGGGGCAGGTGTGGAGGCTGTGGGCTCCACAGGGGAGCGTGGCAGCATGTATGCAGCAGTGTGTCTGGAGCTGCACAGAGCCAGACACATTGGTCTGAGTGGCACGGTAAGGGGGCTGGGAGGTTGGAGAAGGGGTAGGGGCTTAGTGGGGGGCAGTCAAGGGACAAGAAGCGGGGGGGGTGGATGGGTCAGAGGTTCAGGGGGGCAGTCAGGGGGCAGGCAGCGGTTGGATAGGCATGGAAGTGCCCGGGGTTTGTCAGGGGATAGTAGAGGGTGGCATCCTGGGGGGCAGTTAGGGGCAGGGGTCCCGGGAGGGGGTGATCAGGGGACAGGGAGCAGCGGAGGGGTTGGATGGGTTGGGGTTTCTGTGGGGGGCAGTCGGAGGGAGTGGATGGTGGCAGGGTGGGACTTCCCTCCCCGTGGAGTGTCCTGTTTTTGAATGTTAAAATATAGTCTGCCTACCACTCTCCACTCACAACACACTGCCACATGAGGTCGCCCTCCTTCCTTCCCAGTTGGTAGTGGCCAAGGGAATGCTGGGAAATGTAGTTCTTTCTCTGCTCCAGTGCTGGCTCTATAGGCAGGGAGCTAACCAAAGAACTACAGCTCCCAGAGCCCCTTGTTGGTTCTCAGCTCCCATGCCGCCCCTGCAAATGGGCTGCCCCAAGCAGATGCTTGCTTTGGTAATGCCTAGAGGCTCCCCCCCCCTTATATACACACAGTGAGATAAGTATGCAGGTACATACACACATATTTATAGTTAAACACATACACATTTTTGTAGTCACCCATATATAAATTTGTATCACATACACAACAGTGAAATCCATGTGATAAATTACAGAATCTGTGGTAACTTGAATTTTTCATGCATCTTGACCATCTTACCTGTGTTCAGCCCACTAATCTGTCTCATTCAAGATTTATTTTTAACATTTCAACCTCTCAGCACAGCGGTTGCAAACCATTTTTCAAAGAAAACTATTAACAAAATATTTCAGTCTTTCCTTTCCCCCTGTGGATTTTCCACCCACCATTGATTCCCTCCCACCCCAGCCAAAAAAGTTACACTAGCCCACAACCCAGGCCAAGTGATCAGCAATTTTAGACCAGTGGCAGTTTAAGATCTGATATTTCACAATGCTTCAAGGGTATCAAGCTAGAAATTTCCCCTTCCTAGTGGAATACACAATGCTTGCATGTAGTCCAGACAGGTTATTAGACATCATATTTTAAAATCATATTATTATGTCCACAAAATGTATTTCAAGTCACTTTTTGATATATGTTTAATATATTACCTTTAATTTTTCACTCTGCACATTTGGTTTTATGATATAGGGCCTACCCAGCTTTACATGTGGCGAAATAGTGCCACATATGTATGTATTGAAAATCTCTAAAACGTTCTAAAATAGCTGTTCTGCAAAATATGTGGCATATATAGAATCCATGGTGGTATGGTATGATGTGGAATAAAGGTTTTATTCATTTTTTTGTGATGCAATGGATATTTATGGCTTTGTCACTTATGAGTAACATGAACACCAAATTCATGCTACTAAACCCTTAATACAACACTATTCTGTAATCTACATATATAGGAGCGCGCATGTGTGTGTAACACTTCTGTTCTTTGGTGACTTAGAATTGAAACGTGTTTTAAGGAGAGAGTTATACAAAGAGATAGTGGTTGCTTGACACACTGGGAGGGCGGGAGAGTCCAAGGTATAAGAGGGCAACATGGACATAGACTTGGAACAAGAATGAAATGTGGAAAAAGGAGTAGTTAGGAGGGAGTCTTGGGCAGAGCGTAGACTGTGGAATGGAATAAGGAACACAGAGCAATGCAGGTGGGAATGGTAGTGTATAGCTGGGAATGATATTGTGTAGTAATTGTGTCTTAGAGTAAAGACAAGAAATTTGAATATGATGTGGAAGGTGAGGGGCAGCCACTATATGCCTCCTTTGAACATATATAGTCCATTTGGTGAAATGTTTGATTTATGCCATATGGATGATTTTACATATTGAAAGGGATGTTGAGAAAAATATACTATCTGCATTTCTTTTGTTACTGTTGCCAAGAAATATTTGTGCTTAATTCCAGTCAGTTTCCAAATATTTCAATAGTAGCTAATGACTGAATTATATGCTAATGTCCCTTAATACAGCATGAAATATAGTCAAGATCAAACCTGCTGAATGAAAACCAAGCAAGCAGTCACATCTATTAAATAGTTAATGCTCAAGTACAGAAGCTTGATTATAGGTTAGGAGTAATGTAATCTAGACAGGTGGAAAATCAAATATGCATTATTTCTGCACAGATGGCTAACAGTCAGGGAAGGAAGTATTTCATTTCTATTAACTCAACCCATTAATTAAAGTATAATTTTAAAAAAAAAGTCTCAGCCAATTCCTCTATTTTTGGTCTGAAAACTAAGGGATTATCTCACTTGTGACATTTATCCCATAAGGAGCTTTATGGGAGACATGGGACAGTTCTGAAATACTTGACCTCGTCTGGGTACGAAGGACTAATGCTAAAGATGTTATACTGCCTACAAAGAGCAATTTACAATTATTCCCCTCTTCCGACCAAAAAGGAATTGAAAGAATTCTGGCATGTAAAAGTAACAGATGACTCTTTCTTAATTATTCATTTAGCAGTTAGGGTTGAAGTCACTCATACCATTATCCTTACCCAGTCATGACCCCATGATCATTTCATATGTACAAACCAGTGACTCACATTTGTATCATATCAGTCTGGAAATGGAAAGATTTTTACTTTGAGATCTCACTAAAGCTCCATTTCTACTCCTATTTAGGGAAGACCTTAACTATATGCTGAATTTTAACATTTCTATCCATGCATGTGCTTAAGTGCTTTCCTGAATCAAGGCCTACATAATGTGTTAACCATAGGAAACAATGATTCAGTGTCCTTTTAATACACATAAACATTGGTAAGGAGGTTGGATTATTATGTGATCACCATAAATGTAAAAGATCTGAATACTTCCCTGACACACTTCTGCATTAGTAACTTTACAATAGATACTAATCAATCAGTCTCCATCGAGATGAATTTGAGTGCAACAGTAGAATATTTCCTGGGTGGAAAAAGTGCACTGATAAGGTACATTTCCTGTTTATAGTAAGTTCTTCCCAGTGTGCAGCCAGAGGAAATGACTGATGTATTATATACAGCAGCATCTAGATCAATGCATTACATACATATCCTTGGCTGGTGTAACCAAAGATTTCACTGGAGATGCTCCAATTTACTCTGTGAGGATCTGGCTCAGTAGTACCTTTTGTGGGTGGTATGAACAGTTTGGACCATGCTATCATTCACAGACAGTACTAATCATCCACTAAAGTACATGCACACATACAACATGGCAGGACATTTTGCTCAAAACACAGCCCAATCCCTCCTTTAACTAAGGAGACTCTACTGGTTGCCTATAGCAGCAGGGCCAGCCATTAGAAGGCTGAGCTACACATACACACTAGCCGATATTTCACAAGCATTTTCTGGCAAGTACAACAGTGTGTTTGGGAGACTCATTCAGGTCACAATTTCCCTGTTCATTCTGTCTTTAATCTCTTGATATGTTTGAATCATGCGCCATGGAATTTGTATGAGATCCAATGGTTGGAAGCTTTTTGGAATTGTGTGCGTTTTAAATGACCTTCTCACATGTTATGGCAAACTCAGAAAAATAGACTGGCAGGAATTTGCCAGATGTCTATTTTACTAAATTTTAGGGCATGTGTATAATGGTGTGATCTACCTTAAGGATCACCACAAAAAGCACGTCCTTGGCTAGGGTAATATACCCTTTTTCACTATTCTCTCTCAGTATATGTAGTTATACTAGTCTGAGACTAAGCACAGTCCACATTCACCAAAACTTTATCCAACGCGTTTGGCAGGGGTCCTTGCATGATTCAGTTATATTTATTAACTAATTATTATTATTATGGATTGCTGTAGTGTGCCAAGCATATAAAGAGATGTGAAGTGAAATCCTGTCTCTGTTGAAATTGCTAAGACTTTTGTCAGTGATTTCGGTGAGGCCAAAATTTCACCAATGGTGCCTATCTTAAAGGGCCTTCAATACAAGCAATTCATGGCAGAACATTGGCAGGAGGGGGAAGTGTCAGCAGACACAGCATCAGTATGATATGGCTCCTCATTGGTATTGTGCAGAACAGTTGATTATTTGTTCCAAATATATACATAAAATAAATGACAAAATAGTAAAGGGTAAAAGTAAACTTGGATGCCATAAAGTTAGTCACCTAAATCCAAACTACATAAATAAAGTGGCTCGATTTTCAGTGCAGCAGAACATGGACATGTCCTAATGACTTCAGTTAGAATATTAGGTGCTCAGTGCTTCTGAAAATCATGCTACTTATTTAGATAGCAAAGTATAGATTTAATTGCTTAACCTCAAGTTTGAAAATTTTTGCCTCCAACCTCTCTGTGCCTCAGTTTCCCATCTAGCAAATGGGATAATATACTGGACATCCCTTTAGTTTTACCTTTCCCTGTGTATGGCCCAAATAGGAATTTAGGAGCCTATTCTAGGCATCCAGGCTTCAAGATCTTAGCCTAACTGACTTGCCTAGCCAGCAAATCAGTGACCTAGAGGGAACAGATCGTAAGCATTCTGAATCCCTTTCCCCTAGTCACACTGATAGTTGAGAAGCACCTATTCCCAGCCATGTAACAAACAGCATATATTTCACACAAGCCACGTTTCTTTGGGGAGAGATAAGGGGGGAAGAAATAGAGCTCTGCATCTCTCTGATTGTTCAGTTAATATGTTTTAAAATAGAAGAGAGGAAGGAACATGAAGAGCCATCAGTGAATAACCCCAAACCTCCAACGCTGAACTGTTCATCATGGTCTGAACTTGCCTATTGTGATTGCACTAAAATTTATTGAAGTCTTGCATGTGCTCATTTTTTCCTGTCCAAAATTAACTGAAAGGGCACTTCACATCTGTCCCTTCAAGAAAAAAAGTGTACTTATTTGGCAAACTTTGTTTAAAAATCTGTTTCTTCCAAAGATTTGTCCTTTGGTTGTTTTGTTTTGTTTTTTGTGTGTGCGTGTTGTTGCTTTTTTCCCCTATAGTACCTCTCTTTTCCCATCTGTTGACCTCACTTTAGCACTTAGTTTCCCACTTACTTTGCCAAAAATGTATAAAACTTGGGGCGTCTGCTCTGATCTCTTTGTGATTTGTAACTGTATCATTAAACTGACATTTGCTCCATTATAAAGAAGTCCTTGTAACTTTAATTAGACTCTTCTGCTCCATTTGTTCTTGTGCAGTTGCAAGTGTGAAGTAATGTCTCCAAATGGAAATGATAGGGAATGGTCTTGATTAACAGGTTGTGTGAAGAGCCAGAAAGCTGGGCAGAGTTTCTCTCAGTAACTACATCTGTGTTTTCCTCATATAAGATCCTCCCCAGGCAAAATAATATTACTTTAGTTATCATGTGTATCTAAGGAGGCCACCTTTACCATCTCCCGCTCAAGCACTCCTAGAACGTTTAGATTCTCCTATCAACAACCTTCCAAAAAGTAATAGAACAGCAGGCAGGGAAAGCATTCCCTTCAGTCTCAGGACTCTAGCCATGGATCTGGGGAAAATGGCAACTCAGCCGTAACTCATATTTTCATGTGCATATGGCAGTTATTTCCAGCTTCTCTTACTACTCTGGCACTGATTTATCATTATTATATGCTATTTACTCATCAAAAGATGGATTTAAAAAGCAGAATCAAACAGAGGGTTTTCATTTTCATCATCTGGGTGTTGATGTCACCTCTTTGTCCCCTTTACCTCAAGGGGACAAGTGCACAGAAAAAGAATCTATATCAATGGCAGCACTAGTCAAGTTTTGACTGAACAAGCTTCAGAACTAGAACAAAAAGTGGCACTGAAGTAGACAAATGCTATTGGTACCAGGCTCAGAAACAAACTGGCAGGATCAGAATAATCCCAATGTGTTGATATTTTACACCTGCAACACAGGGAAAAAAAGGAAGGGATGAAAAGGTAAAGAAAAAAAAGTTCACTAGAGCTTCATCCAGACTTCAGAAATAACTAAGATCACCAGCTCTGCCATTTTCACAGCTTTGTATGCTATAATAACTACAAAAGACACTGTTCTGCCATTTCTACCCACAGTAGAGTCCTGAAAGTCATAGAAGTACAAAATGTCTTAATTTTACTAATCAGATAAGATTTTCTACTCATTGTTATTGATAGTTTTGGCTATCATAGTAGAAGGAACTTCGTGATCTCTCAAGTGGCACAAACTATATGCAATATTTGTGTATATATCAGCATCAGAATGTAAGGGCCTGACTTTTTTTTATTTATGGCATCCTCAAAACTCACTGAAGTAGTTAGCTATTTGGATACTCAGAGAATGCAGAACTCACCCATATTGGTACCTTAATTATCAATTATGCTAACTCATGGCGTATGTCTCTAGACTTCCAATAGTGTCTTTTGAAGAAATTATGAAAAATAGGTAAAGCAAAACTAATGAATGTTTATACTTCCAAAATGCGTTAGCTGAAGTCCCTTACCAGAGACAATTAATGAAACTGTTTAACCACTGAGTGAAAGGTAAAGTCCTTTTATGGATTAAAAATCTGTTTTAGAGATAGAAAGCAAAAAGTATGAACACATGGTTATACTCTCTGCAAAATATCATCCGTAAAGATCTTCAGGAATGAGTGAGCAGAAATCACCTTGAACTTGAACCGCCTTTCATAACACAAAAGTAGCTGGGGATACACTAGAGATTATGCAGCATCCCAACTAGCGTTCTAGAGAGACATCACTAATGATTTTTGTTTGACAGTTTCTGGATTGTCTCTGTTTCTATAACCACATCTCCTTTGAGATCAGGTATTTACATCAGAAGCTGTTCAAATTACTGTTCTGTTATAAAGCTGTCTCGGCACCTGACTAGAGGTGTTTCAAAGTGATAACCCAGAAACAGAGGAAACCAAAATTAAAGGACGCTTCTGAAAACTTTACTCTTATTGACTTCCCTGAGGTCACATAGGAAGTCCGTGGTAGAGTTGGAAAAAGAAGGCAGATCTCCCAAATCCCAGTCCAGTGCCTAAGCCATAATATTGTGTTTTGGTGTTAAAAAAATATTTTTCCCAGTAACTCCCATAGTTTGTTAAGTGCTGTACACATCCAGAAGGTAGAGTACCTGCCCAGAAGCGCTCACATTTTAAAAAGACAAAATATAAAAATAAACTGGCCAGGCTTGACAGGCCACATCCTGCAGAGAATTCCTCTGGGCAGTGGAAAGTCTCCATTGGCCATCTCTGGCTGTTTTATGGCTTATGCAGCACAAAGTGGCTGCAGCAGATCAGAGACTCCAGCTCTGCAGTTCTACAACTGAGAATCTCAAAGCACTATATCAACATTAATGAACTGAGGATCACAATGTTCAAAAGTTAGCTAACGATACTCAGTGCTTCATTTTGAGGATTCACATCTCAAGTTCAAAACCCCTACTTCCCCAGTTGAGGTACCCAAAAAAGTGGCGACATTTGAAAATGTGAAATCATGTGATTCACCCATTGTCACCCGGGAATACTGAAGCAAAGATGTGACTGGAACCCAAATCAGCTTTGTCTCACTTCTGCCTCTTAGCCACAAAGCCAGTTTTTCTTGCTAATTTGATTTTTTTTAAACAAATAAAGGGATGTCTCAGCTCTAATTTGAACGTGAAGCACTATCATATCACAATTTCATTTTTTCCCCTACATTTCTCACACAAATGAATAATACTTTCTTGGCTCATTTATTAACATACCAGTGTCAATTTTTACTATTTTACACTTCTATAAAGACTAAGATCCAGGCAACTACTCAGACACTGAGAAATAGGAGCTTACAGTTCATACGTGCCTCTTCCTTCAGAGTTGCCTTTCACAACCAAAGAAAATCCCAAACAATAACAAACCAAAAAAACCTAAACTTTTGGCTAGGTTTCCAGCAACTAATTTTATCTGTCATGAGCTGCTATTTTCTGTCTGAGAGAGGGATTGTTCCCAACTTAAAAAAAAAAAAAAAAAGAAAGAAAGGAAAAGATGGAAAATATACTCAAAGCAACATCTGTGTTGTCTGATTTTATTAAAGCATTTTGTCTTTGTTACCCAGAAATAACAAAATACCAAGCCCTTCCCATCAGTATTCATGATGTCTTCTTTTCATACAAAACCCTCTGAAAGAAAATTCCCCCTGGAAAAAAATACAGCAGATTTATAAAAAAGCAGATTGTGAGACAGATGATTGTATTGTTTAATCAAATTTCCATCTGAAAACTCTTCTCCTAGAGTTCGAGTTGGCTCGACCAGTTAGGCACGGGCACAGGGAGGCACGTGGAAGTATAAAATAGCAGCTCCTCCATTTTATTATCTCCCCAGAGTTTTGCAATTGGCAAAGGAAAAAGAAACTGGGGAACAAAGGTACCGGACATAAATTAAGCCCCAGCTTTTAAAGTTCAAACTGAATTTTCTTTATTTTTCTACAGCTGTCAGATAAGCAGGGTAAAATCACTAATGCATGTTTAATGTATAAAAACTCATAATGTTCAGTAGTTCGACCTCCATTGGAGACATTAGTTCAGGCCAGTGACCTTGGAGCAAGTCGAGTGTGGAAATGTGGAATTGGGCCAGTGACCCCTACCAGAGCCTGTCATATCTGCTGAAAGCAAACTTGTCAAATATATAAGGGGCAGAAGGAGGACAAGTGTATCTTTAAACCAGGGAGCAAGCGGCAAAGCAAAGATGCCTATTATTTATTCACTTTTCTCTGTTGTTCAATAATGGCCTCAGCAATCCCAAGAACAAAAAGTCTGGTTATGGTCAACCTTTCAGTCCTTTCCTTCATAAAATCCCCAAAGCTGGCAAGTGCACTGATACTGTTTGTAAACATTTTTTGAAACTTTCCTCTGAGTGGTAATAAAACTATGATACGTGCTTTGCTGTTATCATCTCTTGAAATGTACTCTGTCAAGCACAAGTGGGGAAAAAAATATTTCCAGGACTGCAGCCCTGATGTAGGAAAGAGAGAAAAACTATTATAGCTGTTTTTCATAATGTTACGTTAAGATATTACACCCAAAGAACGTCTGTTTTATTTTTTTAACAACTAGATTTCATTCACTTTATGCATTTCACTCTACTTTGGCCATGAAATGGAATTAGTCTGTAGCCAGTTTCTACTCAGGTTCATTTTCTAGTTTTCATGCACTAGCACAATGAGTCAGGGGCAGGGGATGTGAAAATCCAGTAAGGTTACATCACTTCGTTATTACCATGAAAATAATTGTGTTATCTATCATCATCATTTATAGACAAAAATTCATGGAAACGTGTCCATTAATATTAGGTTTCGTGAAATTTTAAAAAAACCTACCTAAAGGTGGCCCTTTAATTTTTACCACAATTTTTCCTAGCATGATAATTAAAGATTTTCTTTTAATTTATCATTCTGTTAATTTTTATTGTATTGGTACCTAAAATGTATAAACCATAGTGTGTGGTCTAAATTGTATTGCACTAACATTTATCTATAATTGTGACCAGGATCCCAGAGGAAGCCAAGAGAGGTCACTCAATTAGGGTGAACTGCAAGGAATGGGGCAGACAATCCCCAAACCTGGTGGATATTCCAATACTTAGATTTACCAAGCCAGCACAAAACAACTTCTCTATTACCTCACTGGTTGCCCAGAAGCCAACAATACTGTTCCCTTAAAGTAACCAAGCCTTAGGTATCCATCCAGGTGCCCAAGTCAAACATGATGATGATTTCTGAAAATCTTATTTCATCATATAAAAGTTGGACACATTACCTCCCAGGTTAATGAATATTCCAGAACTTACCCAAATACACACTTGCAGCCAATTCTTATTAACTAAACTAAAATTTATTTAAAAAGAAAAGAGAGAATATAGGTTAAAAAGGTCAGTATACATACAGACATGAGTCAATCTTGAGATTCACATTCATAGCAGAGATGAAACAATCAGGCGTCCTTGTGGCACCTTAGAGACTAACAAATTTATTTGGGCTAAAACCCACACCATCAGATGGCTGTCTTCCCCTGTATGAAACCGCAAGCAGATCTGCAATGATCCAAGATTCTTTATACAGTTTCTGGCCTTCTTTGACAAGTCGGAGTCCCTTGGCTTATAATAGGCAAGTAGGTCCATCATCGGTACTTAGCTACATGAATTAACATAAGGCAATTGACTGTTTTCCCAGGGCTGGTGCAACCACTAGGTGAACTACGCGGCTGCCTATGGTGCCAAATGGTTGAGGGCACCAAAAAGCACAGTCAGGGGAGGCGGTGGAGTGGAGGTGAGCTGGGGCAGGGGAGTGCGGGGAGGGCTGCCAGCAGCAAGTAACTGGGGGGGGGGCATGCAGGGGAACGGGCTCCCTGGCCCAGCTCACCTCCGCTCCACCTTCTCCCCTGAGCACGCTGCCCCTGCTCTAATTCTCCTTCCCTCCCAGGCTTGTGGCACCAAACATGTGATTGGCGCTGCAAGCCTGGGAGGCAGGAGAAGTGGCGCGGCGCGGGAGTGCTCAGGGGAGAAGGTGGAGAGCAGGTGAGCTGGGGCGGGGAGATGCCCGGGGGGGGGGTGCCGCAAGGTGGAGGGAGGGAGCTGCCGCGAGGGGGGCCCTGCAGGGCTGGGAGCTGCCACAAGGGGCTCCCCAGCTCTTCCCCATGGCCCCCGCCCCTGCTCCGCCCCAGCCCCACCCACTCCCCTGAAGACTGCAGCCAGGCCCGACCCTGCACTCACCGCATGGTAAGTGGAGCAACCCAGCCCCAGCCTGGTCTGCTCCCCTGGCTCCCAGCCACGCCACTGGCGAGTACTGGGGGGCGGTTCCCCCCTCCCTCTTCCCCTCAAGCCTGGGAGCCGGGGAGCAGAGCAGGCTGGGGCCCCAGGCCTCTGTGGGGCAGAGCAGGGGGGCTGGCCCCAGGCCTCCATGGAGGATGGGGTCCTGGCTACTTCCTGGGGGAAGTGGAATGACCCAGCCCAAGCCTGCTCTGGTCCCCTGGCTCCCAGGCTTGGGGGGAAGGGGGAACTGCCCCCCCCCCGCACTCGCCGGCGGCACAGCTGGGAGCCAGGGGAGCAGAGCAGGCTGGGGCCGGGTCACTCCACTTCCCCCAGGAAGTGGCCAGCCTCTCTCCCCACCCCCAATCCCCAACAGAGGCCTGGGCTCCAGCCCTCCCCTCCTGTGGAGACCTGGGGCGGGGCCTCACATAGACCGCCCCCCCAAGGAGGCCTGAGCTCACCTCCCCGCATGGAGGCCTGGGGCCCCACAAAGCCCCCCCGTGGTGGGACTGCATAGGACACCAAAAGAGCTAGGGATGGCCCTGACTCCTCAGGCCAGATATGGGGCACAAGGTGGGAGTTTCGCCTAGGGCGCGAAATATCCTTGCACCGGCCCTGTGTTTTCCACCATTCATGGATGATTGGCTGTACATTTCAAAGAGAGATGAATACAGCGATATTCCATGTTTACAGTTCATATAAATGCTAAGAGGTTCTTTTGATCTCCGAATTAACAGAATACAGCATAGACAGGGACTGTTTATTATATTGTTGACCACTACAATATATCGGTAAATACACAAAAACACAAACATTATATCCCCATATGTCTTTAAGGGTTGAATCTGAGTCATTCATCCGGCAGGATGCATAACCCTTTCTGGTCATGCATCACAATAACATAATCAAAGAGGGATAAAATATGGCCTTTCTTGTACATGTGCAATTCTCATTAATTTCAGTAGCAGTTGTGTGAGGCCAAAATTCAGGTTAATGAACCTAAGGGTATGTCTTCACTGCAAATTTAACACAAGTTATCTGTATTCAAATTACTCCTTTGGAATTAGCCTACCTCAAGTAAGAGCAAACAGATTGCAAAATAATACTTGCTGAGTTCACATTGGCGCTGCACTCACTGGTGTGTGATGCGAAAACTTCTAAGAGCTCATACCATGGTTCTAAATGATGCAGTAAGCGCTCACAAGGGATAAGTGGGAAGCTACTGGAGGACTAGCAGTACTCAAATGACACTAACTTACATCCACACTTCAGAGTGCTCATATTTGCAGCTGATGAGTTATGCTTACTTGAGTTTTAACCTATACCTCCTCTCAAGCCAACTAATTCAAGTTAAAAGCACTACTATACTTGAATTAAGGGGTTTTGTGTGTGGACAGAACTCAAGTTAGGAGCAACACCTTAGTTATGATGTGAGTTAACTTTTCAGTGACGACAAGCTCTGTGAATATGACTGAAACTATCATTGCCACAGAGTGATTTTATCTAGCATAAGAATTACAAGAGAATTTCATATACACACAAATGAAATTAAACAAGGAGGTCTGAATAACAAAAGGCATGGCCACAAGCTAATAATCTTACTATGTCTGGAGACGGTTAAATCTCTCATACTTCAGAAAAGAATACTCAATTGGAGCTCACTGAACAACACAAGAAGGGATATTCCATATGAATTCAAAAAGCCAAATTCAGAGGTTGCACCTGTTTATACCATATCTCAATCTAGCTGATGTTTTGAAAAATACATATAGAGTTCCTGCGTGAACAGAAGCTTTGTCACTAACTTCAACTGGACTCATTGGAAGTAGATGTAGGCCTATCACATGCATTCATTTCACAAGCAAAAGTATCTCATCTATGCTCCTCAGCTTCATCAAATTCAGCAATGCACCCTTTCTACAATATTCATATGGTGACACTGCCACATGTATCTGGCATCCAATTCTCCACCGGCCAATTCGTATAACCTCTTTGGCAACATGTGTCATCTTGCTATATATGGTATCCACTGAAGGATAAGAAAAGAACAGGTTAGCTCTCCAATCAGACAATCTGAACTTTTAGGAAAAATTTGGCCAAATAACAATTAATTACTCAAAATATATATTTGCAAGTGTAAACTCCTATGCCAAGCAAGGTGGAATGTGGGTTTTTTTTGGCTTTCACACCAGTTGCCTCCTTGAGGCCCATTGCAGTGAAGTCCGACAGCTCAGCTTCAAGTGTGTTGGGATGATTTCAATGCATACAGGCAATAAAGCAGTGAATTGGCCCTTCACATTTTGCCTTCATCTCTGAGAAGCCTGGTAAGTGTCCTTATAAGGAGACAAGGAGTGTATTAGAAGAGGTTAATGGACCAGTTGCCAAACACTTGTTTCTAAAACATTATTATAGACAGGACTTGTAGCACTGCCCATTAAGGTTGCCTGACACTTCCCATTATAAGACCCTTTCACGGTGGCTTATAATTTTGCCAAGCTTTAACCATTTGGGCTGAATTTTTCTATGCCAAGTGTTTGCTTCAGGCTGTTTATTTGGAAGGTTTTCACCAAAGCTATTTAGCCCAGTCTAAAAATGAGGCTAGGGGAAAATACATACTTTTCCCCGTGTTAAAAAAAATTGGGTGACTTTTTCTTTGAATAACTCTAGCATCTGCATGTTTTTGAGTAGGGCATGATATTTGGCAAGGGGCTAGCCTTACTATCAAAGATGTGCCTTTTCTATTCTTGTGGAAATCTGCCCAAATTTGGCCAAGTTTCAAGACTGAGAGCCTTTGAAAAAAAACACCAGTTTGCACATGCTCATTAGAGACTTCTTAGATTTTGACAGCTAAAATCTCTGAAGATTTCATCCTCACAGAGCTTCTTACAGTTTCTAGTGCTGACCAGACTGTGCATGCCCCATCACTAAAGAATGACTGAGCATGCTCCAGCCCAGGACTAGAGGAGCCAAGCCGAACTTCAACTGTAATGTCAGCTCCTTACTGGGATGGTCCCAGGTGCCAGGACTGACAGCAGGGAGCCTGTCTCTCCTCTGCTCTCAATGACCCAACCTGCTGGGCCCAGGCAATTTGGAAGAGGAAGCCTCCCAACTCAAATGTAAAGGAGACACGAGCCCAACCAGAGGGTGGTGCGGGGAAGAGTTTGGGAGAAGACTCCTGGTAAGAATGAGACTGGGAGGAAGAAGCAGGAAGGGGAGCTGGAAGAGGAGACTGGGAGCCAAGGGAGCAATCTGAGATTGTTTGGGCAAGGAGACTGGGACTGAGAGCACAAGTGGGTGACCTGGAAGGAAGGCTGGAAATGGCAAAGTAAGGACACGGAGACTGGGAGCAAGGGAGGACCAAGGGGAGGCTGTGACTGGAAGGACAAGGAGACTGGGACTGGGATCTGAGGTGGGTGGAGGGGAGGCTGGAACAGGTTGACAAGAAGGCTAGGACTGGGAGCCAGTGGGAGTGAGGAGAGAGAGATCAGATGAGGACCTGCGAGATTGGATGGGCAAGGAGACAGGATGAAAAGTTGGGGCAGGAACTTGGACTAGCTAAACAAAAAGACGGGAAGGATGGGGGGAAGACTTGGAGCTGAGTCTGGGACTTGGAAAGGGAGCACCGAGGGGCAGAGTAGGACAGGTTGTGTAAGGAGAATGAAAATGGAATGAGAAACCAGAGTGAGGAAGAGACAGGACTGACAAAGACAGATTGGAGGGAATGAGAAAGAAGGGCTCAAGCCTGATGAGGAACAGGCAGAAAAGGAGCACACTCCCCTTCAGAGCCAGGAGTATAACCCGAGTCTAATAAGTCTCACCACTAACTCTGCTGTCAACAAATATCTGTGAAACCCAGTGGCAAAGTGTGTGTCTCATCCCCTTCTAGTGCTAGCTCACATAGAGGATGACAACCTACTATTGCTATCAGTTACTCCCGTAGTGCAAGTAGCAGAGATCTTGGTGGAATTTCTGTTTATTCAGTTTGTTTTTTAAACAAAGTAGGAAATTACACACAAAACCCAACATTAATAGTAAATTCAGGTTGAAAAGTCAAGCACTCAAAAGTTAGAAAATGCCAGGATTTTTTTCAGAAAAAAAAATCAAAACTTTTGGTTTGACATATTAAAAACAAATATTTCAATTCAAAATTACTTTTCATTTCAAATTTTACCTCAAATTTACCTGAAAAAAGTTTTTAAAAACATGAAATGAAAGGTTTTGTTTGAACCAAAACAATTATTTTTTCAATTCACCAAAAAATTTCAAAAGAAATGTATTTTGGGTTAAACTGAAACAATGTTTTCTTCAATTTTTCATTCAGCAACCAGATCAAAAAAATCAGTGTTTTGCACAGCTCTAGTCATGACCACAGTCTTGGTTGTTCCTTCCAACACTGCCACAGAATTCTCCATTACAAAGCTCAGCTATTCAGGCTGTGAGCGAGAAGGAATATTTGACCCAATAACTTTCACGAGAGTTGTATGACTCAACTCCCCAGAGGTCTTTAGTTGTGTCATCCAAGGACCCAAGGTGCTTTACAAAAATTAATTAAGCTTTGCTACACACACAAGCTTACCCCCACTATACGGGTAGGGAAACTGAGGTACAGAATGGTCAAGTCATTTGCCAAGGTCACTGGATAGGTCTATACTGCAGCTGGGAGGTATGATGCCGAGCACAGATAGACTCATGAAAGCATAGCACTGTGGATATTGAAGCAGGGCAGCGACAACATCCACACTGCTATTTTTAGGGCATTAGCTCAAGCTAAGGTAGCATGAATCTGTCTACCTACATTGGGAATCACACCTCCCAGCTGCAGTGCAGACATACCCAAAGTAGTGCAGACATACCCAATGGGAGTAGACATCAGGAGTTGTGATTCTCAGGCCCTGTTCTAACCACTAAAGATAACATGTCCTTGAAATTATAGGAATTCATGTTCTTTTAGCTGCTGATTTTAAATATTTAAGTACCTTTTTTAATTGATCTTTAAAAATTGTAAAGAATAGAGGTGACTCCCATTATATTCCCAGACTGCAGAATGGTGAATGAACTATGTTTCCTCTACTGCACCTATCCATTCTAACCAGAAAACTTTTTGTTTGGGTTTTCTGGTGGCTTGTTTCCACAAGAAAGATTGGCACCATTTGGTATTAACATGCAAGAATTCACCTGGCCCTGCTGGTTTTCTGTACTGTCTGCAGAACACTAGGCTCAATCTGCCCTAGCACAGCATATGGTGTCAGGCAGGTAGCAGATTAGGAGTATGGTGCTGATGGATAAACAACAACATAGATCCACCAGCCAGTCCCCTCATAATGTAGGACTAAGCACAGCAGCCTTAAGGCTACAGTAACTGCAGTGGCTTCTGCAGAGTAGCCAGACTTGTGTATGGACTACTACTCCCACCATATTCCCCTCCATAAAGAGCATATTGGACACTAGTGGGGAAATATTGCACTTAATGCAAATACCTGTTTCACCCAAGTCTTTGGGTTTAAACAGCAGCAAGATCTGTAATTTTGTCTTTTTTGTTGATTTTATAGCTTGAGTTCTACTATTTGGTGTAACTAACCTAATTTTTAAATGTATATCAATTTGAAATTTCCAAGATCTGTTCGTAGACAGTCTTATTTTTCATTTGTATCTACAATGAAAATATAGGCAGGAATTTCTACCCCAAAAAACATTTCATCAATGCAATTGATTTTATTAACATTTATAATCCCTTTACCCATCTTACTCAGAAATCCTCTCTTCTTCTTCACACAATATCACCATTGTTGGCCAAAGAGCCTTCTTCTATGCAGCTCATGCTGTTTGGAAAAGTCCTTGAGTAGGATTATCAAAGCTGCTTATGAGGTCCAATTCCCATTTTAACGATAACCAGGCATCCAAGTCCTTTAGGTGACTTTGAAAATCAGTCTCCTGTTTTTAATCAATTAAAATCTAATTTGAATACATATCTTTTTCTCTCTGGGCAACACTTCAATTTTTCTTTCTTTCTGTTTGCTCCCATTCTTCCTTTCTATAATAGCACTATTTAACGCACTAGATCATTTTGAAACAGTTTGCATGAAAGCAGCTATAGCAATGAACTTGTTTCTCATTCACATCCAATCATCAAATGAAATTTCCATATGGCTGATCTGGTCAATCTGCCAATATTGCCATTTTTGTGAATAAATAATTTGAAATTTACAAGAAAAAATTCTATGAGCCAAAAAGTAGAACTAAACAATGTGTATAACAGAAGCAGATGTACCTATTACAATATTACCCATGATCTAGACTGGAGACAGCATGGATAAAATTAATATATTAATAAATTAATCTGAACATGCTTGACTTAGTTTTTTAGCATCACTTGTGTTATTTTTTGAGAGTAAAAATACAATTCAAACTTTATAACATCATGCTTGCTAAGCTGTGATCATACCATCAAACACTCTGCATTCCCACAGCTATAAAAATAATTAAGCTGATGTTACATATTTCCAACCATAGCTGGCAGCAGCTTTTAACTCAGATGCAGTAACCTCTTACGATGTAAAATTCAGCACTAAAACTAACTGATATATTTTGTATCAAACTTTCATTGGTTTTCTGAATGACATTTTAACACAATAATGCCAGGATCAATAGCTGCTGTCCAGCCTGTATTAGCAGAGTAAACATTAAGTTCTTATGTTCCTTTCAGAAAGTACAAGTTACTTTAACTTGAAGCCATGTGGCCTGGAGACATGTTGATATATCTCAGCAATAAAGGGTTATATTATAGAAGGACTGTGTAGAGGAGATCAGAAAGGCTAGGTTGGCTACTTGACCAGTGTCACATCACTGAACTCCATGTAAAGAGTCTGAAAAAAGTGACATGAACTCATCTGTGACCACTGTCTAGAAGCTGAGACCTTTAACAATGGCAGCACCTGCCAGATCCCCGTTCTCCTCCCCAATAAAGTTACCAGCAGCCCCCTCACTGTTCTGTCATGTGCCTGGCACAAGGCCCCTATTGTTACAATCCACTCTCACTCCAATAATTTCTCCTCTAAATGACACTGCAACACCACAGGTCATTTCAAGGGGACTGAAAAGAAAGATTTTGCATCTGTTTTGAGTTGTAGGCACCAGGGGGGAGGGAAAAAAAGGAGGGGAGGAGATTCAAAACCCCTTGATAGCTGGCAAATGGTAATAGCAAAATGTCTCTATTGTTTGTGTCTGAACAAACAACCATACTACATGAGAGTTTTTATTGTCCTCAAGGCAATCTGCCACAAATGTTCCCCTTTGCCCATACTCTACAAAGAAGAATAAAAAAAACCCACCACAATAGTCACAGTTAGAAAATCTTAGTGAGAGTTTAATGACCAGCTACCAACTAATGGCTGGTGGCTAACATATGGCAGCGCTTGGCCCCTTCACATATCGATTAAAAATAATTTGAAACGTAACGTCAAGTTTGTTTGACAAGGTTCCAGTGTCTCAGCGGCCACTTAACGGTTATAAAACGGAAGGGGGAAGGCTTAAATGCTAACCTAAGGCAGAGCAGTTACAAATTCATTGTCACATTACATAATTTAGTGCATTACTTTCACCCAAGATTAAAGCCAACACTCTTTCACCCCCTCACATTGTAAGATTTTCTGATTTGGAAACAGCAAAGCAGCTCCACACAAATTGCAAACTTTTAAAAGATGATTTTCATTATACACAAATGTTGGTTGTAATAAAATAAAAAAGTATTTTATTTCAGTCACACAAAATCAATGAAAACTACAGCACAATTCTATTCTTGTATTCCCCGACCACTACTGACATATCTATACACATCTTTGTGTCTTTTTCTGGCTTGATAAATGTTAGAAGCTTGGGCATTTCAGATAATTGTTTTTACTGAATGGACTTAAAGTCTAACTGGATTACTTTTTATTTGCTTTCAAAAACAGCCACATGCACTCTAGAAAATAGATCAGATAACAGCATATAGATTACAGTATCTGTGTCCACCAAGAATCAGATGTGCAGCCAAACATAGTCAAATTAAACAATTTGCAACACGAGCAAAAAAGTTTTAGCATGGTGTTGTGAATGCCAGTCATCTGAAAGTGAAACAAGACAAATCCACAAAATGAGGATCTGGACCACGGTTCAGATTTTGAACCTGGCCAAAATTTGGGAAGCGACATCACCTAATGGCTAGCACACAGGACTGGGAATCAGGAGCTCCGCATTGAATTGCTAGTTTGATCATTGACTTGAGCAAGTCACTTCACTGCTCTTTGCCTCTATTTCCCCTCCTACCCTTTGTCTGTCTTGTATGTTTCAATGGTAAGCTCCAGGACTGTTTCTTACCATGTGTTAGTGCAGTGCTTAGCAACGGGACTCTAACCTTGCATCAGTCATGTAGGCACTACTGTAATACAAATAATAAGTGTTCAACGCAGAGGTGTTGGTTGAGATCCATCTTTCTTTTGCATTACAAAGGCAGAATTTCAAATGGCTGGTATTATAAAGATGAAGAATACCTGTCAGACTGGGAAATGTTGAGCCCAACTACTCCATCGGATACAAGGTGCAATGAGCACTTAGGTGTGAATCCTGAGCTCAGTACTCAACCCTAACAGTGTGCCAGGAGCTGGGCCGATGCCTAGCATTTGCCCTTTAAAGGACCTTTATTTGGATTGTAAACTATTTAGGCTGTAGGTAGGAAGAATCATTTTGTGATTAAAGTGGTTTTCTCAGTTGCTTCAAATAATAAATAAATAAAACAAAAGTTATCCACAAAGGATTTTTAAGGAGTTTAATCTGATTGCTTGAACCCATTTTTTTTGTTATGAAGTATTTTTTATTCATAGGGTTTTTCTATGCTGCCCATCACTACAGTATTTGAGGGCCAGATTTTCAAAGGTATTTTGACACCTAAAGATACATGAACACATGTGGCCACAGATGCCTGAGGAGGTTAGATGCCTATCTTCCAATGAAATCAATGGGTGTTAGATACCTAAACCAACATCATTGTTTTTAAAATTCCCACTTAGTGACTAACTACATTTTTAGATGCCTGAAGACCTTTGAAAATGCGGCTCAGAGTGCCTAACATTAAGGAGTTTATCCTCACGATGCTCCTGTGTGGCAAGGAAGTATTATTGTTGCATTTTACCCATGGGAATTGGAGACACAATAAGAGTCTTGTCCAAGGTCACACAGGAAAGTCTGTGTCAGACGCAGGATTAGAACTGAGATCTCTTTGATTCCAGTTCAAAGCCGTAACCATAAACTCATCCTTCCTTTCAAACAGTTGTTTTTATTTATTTTAAATGAAAAGAGTGTTTTACTTTAGAAACATTAGGAATGTCAGCTCTGGTCTTCCTCGGTTTTGGACATCTTTCTCTCAGGGCATCTTTCTCTCTTACTGTGCACTCTCACCCTTGAGTTGATGGAGAGAAGTGCTGAGAACCTTTAAATAAAAATAAACCATTGAGTTTATAACAGCCGGACTAAAAATGTTTTGCCCCCTCAATTGCTCAGTTTCCACTCTCTGGACTTTTGCAATTCACCTTTGAAGTGCAGCTAGAATAAACTGCCACACAATAAGCTAAGAAAAATGGTTCTCTCAGTCTCCATTCAAGCCATAGATTATTTTAGGATCTGACTCTGTCCTGTAAAGAAGCCAAAAGCCTCCAGCCAT
The DNA here is from genome assembly GCF_025201925.1 of Gopherus flavomarginatus. NCBI lineage: Eukaryota > Metazoa > Chordata > Testudines > Testudinidae > Gopherus > Gopherus flavomarginatus. Next base: position 74,830,085 of record NC_066621.1, on the reverse strand, counting down.
TGGCAGTTTCCTTTAAAGCAACATTTCTCTTTCCATGGAGAAATGTAAATATGAGTTTCTTTGATAATTAAGCAATCTATCAAGTTCTACATTGATGTTAGGAAAAGCAGGAGAGGTTTTCATGTCAGGCAGGAGGTCCAAAAATTTTGGGCATTCTGAAAAATTGAAAAATAAATTGCTTTGGGTCAAACCAAAAGCAAATTAAAAAAAATTCAGTAAATTGAAAAAAATCATTTAAACTTGAAACAGAACATTTGTTCGACTTGAAACAAAACAATTCTTTTTTATTTTGATCATTTTTCATGCTTTTTAAAAAAAAATTGAAGGAAATAATCAAAACATTTCTTTCTGAAAATGTCAAAACAAAACATTTCCAATTTATTAGAATATTTGAACAGTTACTGAGGTTATTTTCTTTGGTTTTTTGTGGGGTGGGGTGGGAGGTTGATAAACAAATTCAGCAAAATCAGCACAAATTGGCAAAATGTCATTGAATCTGCTTTTTTCACCCCAAAAAAAAGTTTTGTTTGAAAAATTTTGCCCAGTTCTACTCTAAATACCCTTTGCATTACAGTAACTAAAGCAAGGGGCATGTATACAATGTTGTCACTTGTGTAATGCCTCTGAACATCAGTAGGTGTTGCATGCACACATTCTGAAGGATGAGTAGTCTCCAGAGTATTCCTGCAGTTAAAATTAAGTAAGATCTTCTGCCTGGAAAGAAGAACATACAGCTCTTAACTTCATTTGGGGCTATTCTCTTCTATTCAGGTTCTTATACTGGGTCCAGCATCGTGATACCTGAATGCTTTATCATAGCAAGTATTTCCCAGGGAAAAAAAGACTGATTAAAGGAGCTATCACTTGGAAATAGCTGCAGCTGAACAGGACATGTCAAGCCCAATCCTGCAAGGTGCTGAGTGTCCCTGGAACAATGTTCTTAGTGGTTCAGTGGGATCTAGGGGCGCTGAGCTCCTTCCAGGATGGTGGCCATTAAGAGCTAAGGACCCTCAGCCCTTGCATTATTGCTACCATTTGTAAAACTGCTTCTACCGTAGATACTTTATGGCCACCTAGGGGTTTTGGTTGTTTTTAACAACATGTCAAGTGGAGGGCTGTTGACCTGAACTCTGCTATCTTTCTTAGCAATCTGATTAACATATGGACACACTCTGCCTCACTAAAAACAGGAAATCAATTTGAAAGGCAAGACAAATATTATTTGCTTTCTTCCCATCTGCTGTGATATGTGAACACGCCTGCCTTCAGCAGCGATACGGGGTTATGGATTTAGGATATTTATAGTGCATGTGCTGTTATCAGCACAGTTATCAAAGGGCTGTAGGAAGCAGAGTTTGACCCTACAGGCTATTTAAATATGCAGTCACTTTAAAAAATGTCAGATTTTCTTATTCAAGATGACAGCAATACTATTTCATGTCATGCCTAAAGATACCATTTCCTGTTTTGCCTTCTACTTCTGTTTGATTGCAAGTCAAATTAAATGTAATTTTAAAAGGTCTCTCCTGCCCACACAGTGACCCCAATGCACTTCCAAGCTACTGCTTTAACCTTTTGTCTCTGCAATAAGGTGGCTTTCACAATTGGTACACAGTGGGGTGTCTTGCATTTCTAGAAGCAGTGCAGAAAACCAAAAGGATGCCTTACTCTACGACAAACTGCATGGCTGTACCTTAAACAGACAAGGTAAAAAAGACACTTTGAGGGGGCCACGTACATCCAGCTAACTACAGAGCGATATCCCTGTATTTCCCAGCAGCATCTGGGCTGTAATGTGCATCAAATGCAAAGCACTGCAATAACATTCAAACAATAATTTTCTTAACATAGTCGCAATCCAACAAACCTGTGCTCAGGTGAGCAGTTCTTACTCACCTGAGTAGTCCTTTTAAAAAATCAACGGGACTACTCAAGTGAGCAAGCACTACTCATTGGAGTAAGGATTACAGAATTAGCCTCTTGCCTGTCACTCTGAGCCATGGGAATTTGACTGCTTTGTGCGTGCAGAATCCCGCTGATCTCACAGGGTCTTTGCATAGGCTGAAGAGCCACCCACATGGATCAGACTGTCGTTTTACCAAGTCTCATGATTTTAACATGTCTCATTGACGTTAGTTATTTTTCCTTAAATGTCCAGCTCCTGAAGTCAAGTGCTTAATTAAGAATCCAAACTTCCCTTTTTTATTTGAAACACCCAGAAGGAATAGTCCTAGTCCTCATATTTGAAGAGAAAAACTTGAAAAGATGAAGCCTAAAGGGTCAAAAACCAGAAGGGAAATGAAAAGAACCCCAAATATATTATTCTTCATTTTTAAGGTAAGCTCCTGATTTTGGAGAGTCTGACTCATGGATCCCATGATTAAAAAAACATAACAGCTCTTCAAGCAAAATCACAGGCCTCATGAGCAGGTAAATGAAAACCAGTGCCAAAAGGAAACACTAAGTACACATGGAGCACATAATGGATATGTAACTAACCATACCAGGACCTACAATACACACATGTACACAAAAATCCCTTCCAACCACATAAAACTAAAAGGAAAACAAAAATGTCCAATTCTTATTAAAAATAATGCCAGATATTACTACATATTAGTAGCAATAGTATTGCTAGGTCTTAGAGGCCTCAGTCAGGATTGTTATTGGTTTGCACAGCACCAGACATAGAGGCAGACACTGTCCCTGCCTCAAAGAGTCTGCAGTCTAAGCTGACTCCCTAGAGAGAATCTCCAGTCTGCATCCTCCCTTTCGGCAGCCTGCCCAGACTGAGTTGGGCTGCTTCCTTTTATACTCTGTCTCCAGGCTGAGCTTGCACAGAAGAGTCAGAGGGGTGGGGCTTCCTCAGCCTGCAAAGCACAGCTAACCCTTTTGGGGTTAGTGCAAGGTAGGTACACCTCGTTACACTTTCCAGGAGTGGTTAAAGGCCTACTCCCCTAATTTATACATCCTTCATTCACACCCCACCACTTGTCCTTCACACCCCATCAGGAAATGTAGGTGTAGATCTTCATAATATGATACTTCTCCTTTCTGACATTCTTTGATGAGCCGTTAAATAGATAATATTGACATTCAGCCATCATCACTGGTATATGAATTAATACCACTTGAAATAATTCAGGTAATTTTAACTCAAAGTTATTGTTTCAGGCTCTTTGCAAACTCGGGCAGACATTTCTACATTGGGTCCACTCACTTCATGTTCCAAAATTTTTCTCTTCAACCATAATATCTAGAGACAATTTTTTTAAATGAACGCTGGGAGGCTGGAAAACAGTTGAGAAGTCTGCCTGTAACTCCCCCATAGAATCCTTCTTACCCACCTTCCCCCAGGAGGAATGTCCCCTACTTTGGGATATATAACTATAAATCAAGAACTCTTCAGATATTCAACAAATACTTCTGAATAGTGAATACAGTTGAGAAAAATCCCAAGTTGTTGGAAGACAAGTCAAAACCCTAAAAAAAGATAAATTAATTGAATTAACTATTTGCTAAGAATTATTTGCCCACTTATAGTCATAAGCTCTTGATGAAGTCTGTAAATAATATACATGCTATATAAATATTGCACATGTACCACATGGTTTGGACACTAGATGGGACTCAGGAGATCTGTCTCTGTCATGGTATAATTCCCCACTCTGAACCTTAGCGTCCAAAGATGGGGTACCAGCATGAATTCCTCTAAGCTCAATTACCAGCTTAGAACCTGTAGCACTGCCACCAACCAGGAATTCCAGTGCCTGGTACACTCTGGTCCCCCCAAAACCTTGCCCAGGAACCCCCAAGACCCAGACCCTCTGGATCTTAACACAAGGAAAGTAAACCCTTTCCCTCACCGTTGCCTCTCCCAGGCTTCCCCTCCCTGGGTTACCCTGGAAGATCACTGTGATTCAAACTCCCTGAATCTTAAACAGAGAGGAAAATGTACCTTCCTCCCTCCTTATCTTTCTCCCTCCCAGACTCTTCCTGAGAGGAAGTAATCCTGGCACAGAGAGAAATCAGCCTCTCTCTCCCTCTTCCCTCCTTTCTCCCCACCAATTCCCTGGTGAATCCAGACCCAGTCCCCTGGGGTCTCACCAGAATAAAAAAACAATTAGGTTCTTAAACAAGAAAAGCTTTTAATTAAAGAAAGAAAAAACAGTAAAAATTATCTTTGTAAATTTAAAAAAAATGGAAGAGGTACAGGGTCTTTCAGCTGTAGACACTGGGAACACACTCCCAGCCTAAGTATACAAGTACAAATTAAAATCTTTTCAGCAAAATACCAATTTGAACTCCTTTCAGCCAAATACACATTTGAACTTCTTCCAACCAAATACACATTTGCAAATAAAGAAAACAACCATAAGCCTAACTCGCTTTATCTACCTAGTACTCACTAGTCTGAACTTATAAGAGCCTGTATTGGAGAGACTGGAGAGAAACCTGGTTGCACGTCTGATCCCTCTGAGCCCCCAGAGTGAACAACAACCAAAACTAAAAGCACAGCACAAAAACTTCCCTCCCTCAAGATTTGAAAGTATCCTGTCCTCTGATTGGTCCTCTGGTCAGGTGACAGCCAGGCTTACTGAACTTGTTAACCCTTTACAGTCAAAGAGATATAAAGTACTTCTGTGCTATTAACTTTTCTTATCTGTTTATGACAGTCTCCCTGGCTCTACAATAAACTTCCTGTGTCAAATCAAGTCATCTGATTTGTTTGTGACAGAATTTCCCATTTTTACAAATGTGGATAACAAATTTCCTACCTTACAGAGGCGTTGTGCAGCAGAGCCCGTTGGGGCAGGTTCATCCCTGCATCGTCACAGTGAGAGAAAGGCAACTTGTGCTTCCCCAATTAAAAGACAGCCAGGGACCTGTAGCAATGGGAGCTGATGAATAGCCAGCAAAAAAAGGGAGAAACTGCTCTGCCAACCCTTTGCCAGATGCACTCCCGTGGGGAAACAAGGCTTATGCCTGACCTATAGCTCCTTTGCATGAGCTTAGTTGGCACAACAGGGCTGCAGGGAAATGCTGAACAAGGCTTTAATGTTTGTGAGTGCTACATGATGAACTAGCCCTTTAAGGGATTTGGGCACAGCCCCGGCTATGATTTGTCAAGTGGTCCCAGATGATGGGTTTAGGCTTAGGATGGTGGTTGAATCAGGCATTACATGATGGTAGTCTGGTGGCAGGGCTTCTTATTACAGGGACCTTGGTCCCTCAGAGAAGGGAGGCTTCTGTGGAAGATCTTGGGCTAGGAAGAACCTAGGGGAGGTCTCTCCAGAGAAGCCCAGAGTATGGAATAGGGCCTGCAGATCTCCTCTGTCAGAAGGATATGAGAGCTGAGACCTGGAGTGTGATGCACCTATGCATGGATAACTGGGAAAGACACAGACCTGCAGGGAGGCTCCTGCAGGCAATCCAGAAGGGCCCAGGATCAGAGAAAGGACTAGGCAAGGAGCTCTCTCCACACCACCCAGATATAAAGGTCTAACTGGAGCAAAACTTCAATGATGGGCAGGGGCAGGAGCAGAAGCTCTCCATACCCGCCAGAGAATCTGGCTGTACCTACCTGCAGTAAGGGACAGGAGCAACAGTCTTAAGAGGGAAGAGGCTTGAGGAAACTCCAGGCAGCAGGACCTGGGTTTTAGAAAGAACTGCAGAGCCCAGCAAAGAGTGAAGAAACTATAAAGTAGGAGAAGAGACTTATTTTGGTTTAAGATGACATTTGAACTGTGATGTTTTAATATACTGAACCCCAGGAAAGGGGTGTTATTTGACTTGCGAGCAGCTGGGTGCAGTTTTTAAGAATCCCAAGAAGGGGAAACTAATGCAGCAGCAGAGCACAAAGCCAGATCAGGTAAATATTATCATGGAAACCTCCTCTCCAACCCCCTTGCCTCAACTGGAAGCAGCAAGTAATAGGAAATCCTAACGTGAAAAAGCACATCTGGTATACATAACGTTTGCAAGTTAGATAAGGGTTTGCATCAGCCTTTTACGCCAAATTCTTCTCAACGTCCTCATTTTATGTCTTATCTTTTCAAGGTGTGTCCATCTCTCACCTGTTTATACCCTTCAGCCACATGAATTATAACAGTCACCCTGACAGCTTTGCATAGTGACACTTTCTGGAGGATATGCCTATTGCTTGTGAAAACTGTTCAGTAAAGCAGGATGCATTATCCTTCCAGTACTTCAGATATATATGGTGAATGAAAATATCCAGTTATAATAGTTCATACTAATAAAAAAAGAGTGTTGGAAAGAAGATAAATCCCCATGAATCAGGGCATAAGCCAATCTCTAACAATTAGTGGTAGGGGGTAGATTACTCCACATTCACGTGTGAGGCTTCTTGCATGTTTCTTTGCAGCATCTTGTGCTGGCCACTGTCGGAGACAGGACGCTGGATCAGATGGACCTCAGGTCTGATCTACTACAGCAATTCCAGTGTTATTCTGGAGCAAGAGAAGGAGCATTATTCATCCCTGGAGTAAGTGCTCAAGAGAAAGGAGGGTATGTCTATACTGTAATAGAGTTTCATAAAACAATCTGACATACAATAAGAAATGTTATCATGGCCTTACCACTGAAATACATTCCTCTGGTCCTCCACATCCTCTGGACATTCCCTATCTCCAAGTCCGTCCCTTCTTACAAAACACATCTCCCACCAAGCATAGGCTGTCAGATAGTACAGCAATGAGGACCACTTAAGTACCTAGATAAGATTAAAACTCTTACTCACTCTGATTCTTGTTGCCTTCTATCCCTATCCCCTTTTTTATGTTGTCTGTTTAGCTTGCAAGACCTTGCCCCAGGGACCATATTTCATGCAATTGACAGACAATTACAAATACATTGTTTTGGCTGTACAAATAACTAATAAATAAAATTATAACCATAGAAACTGTATCTTCCTCTGTGTTCTGTACAGCCACCAAGCAGGCCGTGGGGACTCACTCCATAATAAATTATAGTGAACCAACTCCTAGAGGCCTTACTCAGATTTTCCTCAGTTCTTGCTCAGGCAAACTCTCATTAATACCAAGGACTGAGCAGAATCCCAGAAAGAATCTCCATATTCAGTCCAACCAGAATTAACAGTACGTATGTGGTGAATATTTGGGATATTTTGGGGTTGATCTGCATGTTTCTATCCATTTGTGCTAAACACACTTCAAGTTATGTAATGCTGTTGAATGAAGCCTAGAGTCCCAAACTGACCAAACATGTGCTGCCTGCTCTTTAAACCCACGTAATTCTCCTCACAAATTATCTTGGAAGTATTGGTGTCCTGAAGTTTCAAGAAATACCAGAGATACTTTCCCTGACTCAATGTGTGTTCCTTGTTCAGACAGAGGGCATTTCACAGGAGTCAGTGGAACAGAAACATAAACAAACCTCTGTGCCCTAGTTAGGCCTCTGAACAGGAATGCCAAACACCTCCTTCTGCTCACTGTCACTGATACCTGCATCCCCATGGGTCACTGCTGGTGGCCGCAGCTTTTAATCACATGCTGGGCCGCCAATGATTTATCACCCTTTAATAGTTTTTCTGTTGAAAATTCCCAGTTGGCAGTTTTGCCCTCCTAGTGCAGCATTGCTCTGGGAGCGTCAAAACCAAAGCAGGAAAATATACTATAAGTGTGGAAGGGGGATGTAATGCTATTTATGAAAAATATCGGTCACTCACAGACATTTTCAGGAAATAATTAGTGGCACCATAACTGTCCTTCAGGGTTATTCAAGGGCTATAAAAGCCCAATATTTTAATTCTTATCTAATACTCGCAATAGTGAGCCTTGATAATTATTGCTTACCTCACCGTGCATTTAAAAAAATCCAGTGGATCCTGCTAATGGAGAACCCCTGTTTACAGTGAAGTCCCAAATTGCTTTGGTGGATTTTCATTCCAGCTATAGGGAACAGAAACTCTGCTTATAGGGAAAATCTTGACTCTGTCAAAGTGAAAGGATGTTTTGCTATTGATCTCAAGAGGACTGAGTCTGGCTCACAGTGAAACACTGATACAGCTCTTTTCATCCACTGAACACACAGGTAAGTATTGTTACTCCCATTTTACAGATGAAGAGTCATCACAATAGAGGCTGAGATTGCACAGTTTCTCCATGTTTTTAGAATCAGAAATAATTATGCTAACTGTATCATATTATTTGTGGGAAATACAAACTATGCAATGGTGACCATTGTGCCATCAGCATTCAGTTCTTTCACAGCATTCTGCATGTTACTGTTGTGGTACAGTAATGAAATGCCATATTCTTCAAGGCATGCTTCACTACTAACCACCCTCTTTTAGTAGCTGCCCCTGTACCTCTGCGCCTTTGCTATGGAAGCCACTGAGGAAATTAACAAGATACAGTTAGCGCTGCTCTCAGTTTAAACCTGAAGAGGGAAGAAATCAGACACATTAGAAGGCACAACACTAAATGAAGATATACATACATCATTTTTTTATGAAGATGGGAGAAATAAGAGGCACCATGAGTCTTTAACCTGAGCCCACAGGATTACATTGCAAGGACAGCTAGGAAAACTGCAGCTGATACCACGCAAACAGGGGCTGCAGCCCTTGATTTAGCAGACAAGCTGCAGACTGCTGATTGGACATCTCTTAGCATCAAGCTCCCTGTTTCTGCCACGCCTCCTTATCTGACCAACTGGTTTGTAGGCCTGCTAATCATGAGGCTCCTGAGAGCAAGTTCCTGTCTTCTTTCCTGGCTCCCATTCCTTGTTCCTGTTACCATGCCTTGTTGCTGCTTCCTTGCCCTAACTCCAGTTACTGACTCCAGCTTGACCCTTGGCGTTACTCCTGGTTATGGCTTTGGTGTGACTTCTCACTCTGGTTGTGAGCCTTTGTGTGATGCCTGACCCTGCCTCTACTCTGGGCCCCAGCCACTAGGTTGGACCTCCCACATTATGGGCTCTGACACTCACTGAGTCAATACACTTTAACCCCTCTGTGACTCAACTTCCCATTCTGTAAAACTGGGATAAAAATTATACCTACCAACCTCCCAGGGCTGAGGGGAGTCTAAACTTGTTAATTTGTGGTAACATCTCATTTGGGATCCTCATATGGAAGATGCTAAAGAGTGCAAAGTATTCTTGTTATGTGACGAAACTATATTCTTGTCTTTATAGTAGCCTCTTTGGCCTTGATTTCAGAGGTGCTGAGTATCCACAACGTTAATTAAAGTGATGTGGGGTTCGGGGTGATCACCACCTCTGAACATTAGGGTCTACACATTATAGAAGACCCCAAATACATTCCTGCTTAGCAAAATACATATCTGTCTTACAGGGGTGTTGTGAGACGTAATAAGTTACAGCCTGCAGAACAGTTTGAAAATGGCCAAGTACTATAAGAGTACTGTACAAATGTTAATAAATCCTCACAACGACGCTGTGGAGAACCACCCCCATTTTACAGATAGGTGAACAGACATACAATAAGTAACTTACTTAAGGCCACCCAGTAAGTCCACGTCCAACCCTGGATTAGAATTTAGAAGTGCCTGGCTCCCAGTCTCCCGCTCAGTTTTCTCGATCACGGTGCTTTAACTATGTGATCAATCAATTTACAGGCCATTAAAGGGGAAGAAGTTGAATAATTATGTTGGATAGATGCACTTATCTGCTTGTACACAGAGAATCAATGGCTTTTGGGTATACTGGCATAGCAGCATGAGGGTCCTGAGTGGGAACAGGTGTCAAGCAAATACTGTATGTACATATAAGAACAAGAATAGATCATAACGCTTACAAAGCAAATGCCTTTTCTTTACAGTTTTACTGCTCATCATACTGAGATGGAAGTGCTAAAAGCTTAAGTTAATACACAAGAGGCTTGTTTATTGTATTGTACAGACCAAGGAGGAATTTCCTGCACATGATGCCAAAAGTGCACAAAAATTCCTCTTAAGTCTGTGGAGAGCATTGAACAGACCATCCTCTGTATTAGCTTATTTCTCGCATATCTGTGTTTCAAATTTTAACACAGCTGTGGAAAAAACAAAATGCCAATAATCTTACCAATTGGGCACTTGAATATCAAGGAAGAGGGGAAGACTGGTTAGGGGATGAGTTTGCTGGGGGAAATTCTAGTGTCAGACTTAAATGATATCACTCTTTGCTGTCTCCATCATGATTTTCCAGAACAGAATTATAGTGATGACAGATTCCATTCCAAAACTCCCAGGCAGCTCTTTACATAGATGTTAGCAGAACAAAAGCATTACATGAGATTTCCTCTCTCCCTCAAACAGCATTTGATGTTCTCTAATCCTCACCTTGGGAAAAGCATTCAAGAGCCATATGGGCTTGCTGAAATCACACAGGATGTCTTGTCTCAGAGCTAAACCTTATGAATTAAGGATCGAGGAAAAGACGGGGGGGCGGGGAGTAGATTGTGTCTTCAAATCAATTGCTTTCCTTCCAGGAGGAGGGCATGTACACACTCCATGCAGGTGCAATCAGAAGATTCTCTACACCAGACCACACATGTAACTTAGGATCTGCTCATTAGGAGAAAAAAAAAAAAAAAAAGAAAAGAAACGCTGGCTGCTTTTCTTAGGTGATCTTTTGAGATCATTCTACCTGGGAATTAGAAAGAAATGTTGCACTGACTCTTGTGGGATGCTGCTCTTTGCCTGTGAGTCCTGCATGGATTTCTGATTGTGCTATCTGAACTCCAAAAACCATGCCAAACAAATGTATTTTAAAATAGTCATTTTGCTACCTCAGTTTTGAGATTTTTTTTTTATTTCTTTCCTTTAGAATAAAAGAGAAATTCTGAGTAGGAGAGATTTTATTCATTTTGAAATAAGAATGGGCTGTTGGTCAATTGGAAATTATTACCATATTGAGCATAAGCTAAGAGAAAAAAGAGAAATATTTAAAACATCTTTTATTTCGTCTTTGAAAATAAAGTGCTCAGGTTATACAGAATTGTGACTAGAGATTGTCAAAAAATGGTGGGAGAATCAAAAAAATCAGCAAAATATTATCCTACTTTTCATCAAAATTTGAAATTTTGATGAAAAAGTTCATTCAAAAAAATCAAAATTTGAACCAGATCTAAGTGTATCTAGAATTGACTGGGTTATTTATAGAAATTTCAAATAATTTTCTTGTTGTGACATCAGACATCAATTTTTATTAATTTATTATAAGTAATTCACTGAATGTTTTATGTAAACATACTACAGTTTGTGAATTACATGCCAACACTGTCACCACACTGTTTGGAATCTGATGTATGACTGGTCATCTAAGACGTGGTATTGTTCACTCTCCTTTGTATGACTGCCAAATGGACTAAGAGCTTTCAAGACAGCCACATGAAAATTTCCACCTTGAATTCTGGTGTAATAAAGGTTTGGTAGAGTAGACAAGTTCATGCATGCAACTGCATGCATCTAATTTTGAAAACATGACAAAAACCACCAAAAAATACCACCACCAGTTCAGCTTTAAATTTGGTCTTTAAAATATGATGTCTGAAGATAAAGATAGAAACCTCTCTCTCTCTCTCCTCCCCCATCACTAATGTCCCTGTCTATTGGCATTCATGTAACAGAAAATGAATAAAGCTCAGCAGGTGTTGTTGAAAAGAACCCATCACATTTGCCATTTCTTAAAGCCAGAGGCCCACAAGAGCAGCCTTGTGGGGCACTATCCAAGTAGTTCTCATTGCTCCTGGTACTGCATTTGAAAGTGTAGATTTCTCACAAAGCTCGCGCTTAGTTCCTTACACCAATGAATGCTTATTATTAGAGATGGAACCAAATTGCACCATTCAGATGCACCATTATCATGCAGTCTACCCTCCATAGACTCAGATTTTTTTGGACACCTTTTTTGTTATTCCTATAACACCTCAGCTCTCTAAGATCCATAAGAGTGGACAGCATACCCATAATGCTTTACAAAGGTCAAGGTAGCAAGGAACATATACTGCTATAGAAAAGTTCAGTACCTTTAATTGCAAGCAAAGCATTGTAGTGAAAAAGTCCTGGCATAAATAGGCATGTAATTGCAAGCAAAAACAGTTTCACATCTTGGGAAGTTTGAGAAGCAGACAAATGACATGGCTATCTTTTTTCTTCTTGATGTCCTCATACAATTGGTCTTGAGCTGGGAACTTTGCATTCCAGCAGGAGCCTGGATTAAAGCTTTAGAACAACAACAGTAAGCCATCAATCTTTAGGCTATCTATCCATCCTATCTACAACCATTTGTATCAGCTATTAGCTGTGTCGTAACTCTAAATCTCAGCTAAAGAGATCATCTTTCAAAGAGAAAAACAAGCATTAGATCTTTTCATTCATTCCCTCTTTCCTTTGCTAATTCCCATCTATTATTCCTTCAGTGCCTGCAATGAAATCCCATGCTTATTTGTTCAGTCATATTTGCCATGTTACTCAATGTCAGAAGGAAGCGCTCACTGCTTTTTTTCTCTTAATGTGGTTGCCTACAGAATGACTTCAAATGCGAATTTACAAAGAATTGCAGCTCATAATTAAATGTTTAGTGATGCATGCAGTGCAAGCACATAATCACTCTGGGCTTGATTCTCATTGACACTAAGGCCCCTTTACACTGTTCTGGCAGTGCAATTGGAGTGGCTCTACGTTTACACCCACTTTCAGGACCCTTTCATGCTGCCAAAGTGGTTTGTAATTTATCCAAAGCTCTCATTTAGTGTGCTCTGGTGAAGAATTCTCCTGCTGAGCCAGTAAGGCTAATAACAGAATTTATATTATGCCTTTCTTCTTACAATCTTAATGTGCATTAAAGGCAGACTTCTCAGAAGCACCCATGTGATTTAGGAGCAGTCAGTCAGTCAATGAGACCTGTGCTCCTCAGTCTCTTAGGCACTTCTGACAAACCCCTCTCTATCCATCTGAAGTACTTCTGTGGTTCTTATTACTGTAGCATCTGAATGCTTTACACTCTTTAATCAACACAAATTCCCTGTGAGGAAGGGAAGTGCTATTATTAGGACCCTACCAAATTCATGGCCATGAAAAATGCATCATGTACCGTGAAATCTTTTGTGTCTTTTTACTCTATACTATACAGATTTCATGGGGGGGGACCAGGGTTTTTTAAACTGAGGGTCCCAATCGAAAAGGGGGTCACAATGTTATTGTGGGGCAGTGGTTGCAGTATTGCCACTCTTACTTCTACACTGCCTTCAGAGCTGGGTGTCCGGAGAGTGATAGCTGCTGGCTGAGGACCCAGCTCTGAAGGCAGCAGCACAGAAGTAATGGTGGCTGTACCATACCATGCCATCCTTACTTCTGCACTGCTGCTGGCGGCAGCGCTGCTTTCAGAGCTGGACTCCCAGCCAGCAGCCGTTGCTCCCTGGCCTCCCAGGTCTCAAGGCAGTGCCACCACCAGCAGCAGGGCAAAAGTAAGGATGGCCATACCATAACCTCCCCACCACCACTACCACACAACCCACCTTTGGATCAGGACCCCTACAGGTACAACACTGTGAAATTTCAGATTTAAATATCTGAAATCATGAAATTTATGGTTTTTAAAATCCTATGACCATGAAATTCACCAAAATGGACCATGAATTTGGTAGGACCCTAGCTATTAGCCCCGATTTTATGGATGATGAGCTAATGCACATAGAAACAAAGTGATTTGCCAAAGGTCACACACATAGGGAAGTGAACCTGGGTCTCACCAGTTCCAGGCTACTACCCTTCCTCCTCTACCATAAAAGTATTAGTGAGTCTTACAATATTCTGCATGGCACAGAAATATCCCCATTTTACAAATGGATAAACTGAGGCACAAAGCAAAAAAATAGATGCCTAAAGTTAGGTTCTGAAACCCACATTTGAACATCTAAATGAGATACTTTTAATTTTCAAAAGCACTGACTACCTAGCAGCCCCCACAGAAAACACTGATTGGGATTTCTGGGAGTGTGTTTTCTAATGACTTATAAGATGAAGCCAACTTGTTCAAGCCAATTAGAGCTGCTGATTGTGCACTTTTGAAAATCAAGGCACACATTTAGGTGCTTAAATTTGGATTTAAGAGCCAAACGTTAAGTACCCAGTTTTTAACATCTTGGTCTACATGACTTGATCAAAGTCACTGAAAAACAACAACATAGGAGTTGGAAGCGATAACTGACTAGAAAACACTCCCCAAAATCATAACAAGCATTAATAACTTTTTATAAAGAACTCTGGTTAGCATTTTTAAAGGATGTCTTATGTGCGACTGAAATATTAAACACAGGTCTATACACATCCCTTGGTATTCAAATTTGTCAGTACTGACCAATCACTGCTACTTAATGGTTCTGCCTCTAAAATAATCATAATCTGACATTAGAGCACTGAGAAAGCTAAAAAGGATTTTAAGAGTTGGGAAATTATTTTTATTTCCAGCCTGGTCCGAGTACTGTACATTCATTGTAATTCTGAATGCAATGTGACCTGTGAAACTGGCAGCTCTCCCACCCATAATGTCTTAGAGATGTTTGTAGTAGATATTTTAATTGCCTGATGACAAAATTATTCAGAAATATATCATTTTGACAATGTGCTTGCTTCACATATTAAGCAAAAAATATGTTTAAATAACACTAAGAGCCAGACTTAAGTCCAACAAAGCCAAGAAAATTAAAGCAAAGGAAGCTAGTTCCCAATACCCCTTAATACACCCCAATAATCCGCACACTTCTGCCTAGGCATTACAGTGACATGCCCATCATATACAATACATAGGCATCATGATTGAATACCCGGCTCCATTAACGTCAATGGGAGTTTTGTCACTGGCTTCAGTGGGACCAGAATTTACACCATATCACAAGACAGTGGGGGAGTACTAGCCCTGGGGCTAAATATCCTTCCATCATATTATTTTTAAACTGTTTGATTTGTATTTTATAATTTATTATTGTTTGAAATAAATTGTTTGAACAAAGGAACATGCAGAGGATTTGAGATATATACATAGATTTTTAAGGCCAGAAGGGACCATTATGCTCATATAGTCTGATCTGCATAATAAAAGTCATAGAATTTTATCCAACACACCCTGAAGTGGAGGAAACCATTTTTCTATATTCCTATATATCTACAGCGGTGGACCGCTTATAAGAGGAGCACTGGAAACACAACACCTGTCCTTCAGCCTCTGGATTAGAGCTGCTCAGGAATCCGTTGACAAATTATTTTTCATCAAAACATGCTGATTAGTTGAAACCAAAACTGCTTGTGAAACAGGCTCAGGTTTGACAAATTTCCCAACATGACAAAATGTCAAGAGAAAAAATTTTGAAATTGTCAAAATATTATGTTTTGACTTTTTGAAACTGACAAATTCTGATTTTCCAGGCTCAAAATTTCTTTTCTTTTTGAAATTTAAACTAATTGAACTGGAAAAAAGGCTAAAGAAGAAAGGTCAGAATCATTTTGAAATTATTGAAATAAAATGTTTCAATTGACTCAAACCAAAAAAGAATCGTTTTGTCAATTTGCAAATATTTTAGATTGATTTTTTGTCTCAATTCAAGATAGGAATAAAATGTCAAACTTCCAAAAATATTCAAAGCACAGGAAAAGTTTTGCACTCAGATCTAATCTGGGTTAGCTGCCTGTTTGCTTCCAGATGGAGTCTAAAATGCTGATTTTGCTCTATAAAGACCCAGATGGTTTGGAACTTGAGAGACTGCTTTTCTCCCTGTGCCAAATGGCCCAAAGCTGCAATTAATGGAGGCAATGGAACTCCCTGAGTTTAAGAGAGACGGAATTACTGACAGGGCTCTCTCCCCTCAATTTCGGAATTAACTCATCACCACCTTCGACATGCTCATGAATTGCAATAACCCAAATGTGTTGACCTTCAATGCACACCACAAAGCACTGTTGTTGGTGGGTTTGGGTATTTTTGGTTTTTTTTTTGTTTTGTTTTGGCTGGCTGGCTGGATGGATGGTTCAGGAGGGCTGATGTTTTTGGTGGACAGGGGGCATGCCGGGGCTATTTTTGGGATGTTATTTGTTATGTTTTTTGTGATTCCTTTTGTTGGGATCTTCCACCCTTTTCCTAAGCTTTTTACTATATTGCATTGACCTGTATTTGCAATGTCTTATCAGGGCATCTAGGTTAGGCATCCCTAATGGAAAATCAAAATGAAATCTACACAAAAATCTTCCACTGCACAATCCGTTACAAACTGAATATCTCCCGAAGGATTTGGGGCCATTTTTAATGGCCTCTGAATAAGTACATAAAATCATTTGCATGTGCAAATGGAATTTCTCATTGTTTTTATTTACATAACACCTTAAATATGCATTGCAGATGCAAGAATACCTAACCATGTGTGCTTCGAATCCATTTGTGCACTCAAATTACTATGCACACAAAATTGTGCATGCAAATTTGGTGGCCAGGTTGACATGCCATTGGAAATATGGCTATTAATGTTAAATAAATGCATAATCAGGATAGCTCTCTCTATATACAAGTTGAGCAATATTTTCTGATGATACAAATCTCTAGTCAACGAAACTACACTGATTTACCCCAGCTAAGGATCTAACCTGTAATATCTACATACTGACTATTATTTAAATGGACCCCATTACTACAAAGGAACTTCAGTAGGACTCCATTGTGGAGAAGGAGCTATATTCCTGATCTTTGCAGGATCAGAGATCATGGTTTGTAAGTGGCAACTGACCCTTAACTATAACAATACTAGTAGGTATCACTATAATTTATCTAATTGTTGGGATTTCTTCCCTGTGCCTGTGACTCCCCATTGGTATGGTCTTGTTTATAAATGCTCAGTAGCATTTATCTCTCTCTCTCTCACACACACACACCAATGTATACCACACTCTTATAAAATGAGGGAATAGCCGAACTCCTTGGAAATATGGAATGTGCATTAGCAAATGTGGTCCATAAAATTTCAAAGCCTAAGACCTTTTCACAGCCTGACATATTTTACCATTTAGCTTTCCACATTCCTGCCGTAACCCAATACAGGCATTGCAGGCTGAATGATAAACAGAGACTCCTTCAGGAAACGTTGAGAAAGCAGAGGGTCAGAATGTTACATTAGCCCAAACTATTCCACAGGTGATTGTTAAGGCTGCATAGCCCATTTTCTCTACTCTGCAGAGGAAAGGCAGAAAATGTAAGCATCAGACAGAACAAATAGTAACAATATATCCTCTTTAATGGGCCATCGCTACCCTTGAATACCATCTTTTAAAGAAAGTAAAAATATTTGTGCTACTTTCTAGCCCATGAGAAAAATAGAAGAGAAGCTAAACTTTTAGATTAGTCATGCATAAGTTTGTTTTCATTGTTTTTGCTTTAGACACACCAGTAAATTTCACTGTAAAACATGCAGTTAGTACTGTATGCAATCCAGGAAGAGTGTGAAAAGATATTTATGCTTGTTGATTCATTTGGATTTCTGCGATGTGTTCACTTACGGAATATGGCTCCTAGTACTTTGCAGAGTTCCAAGCTGCAAACAGTGTGAATATGAGTCCTCCAAAATCCAAAGCCTTCCAGTAGCAGAGGAATATCAAGCAGGGGTGGAGAGATTATTTGACACTGATGCAACCACTGCTGGAATATTATGTCCAGTACTGATGTCCTCCATTCAAGAAGGATGTTGTTGAATTGAAGAGGTTTCAGGAAAAACCATGAGAATGAATTAGGGTTTGGAAAACCTGCCTTACAGTGATATTCTCAAGGAGCTCAATCTACTTAGTTTATCAAAGAGAAGACAAGGAGTGATTTGATAATAGTCTATCAGTTTCTACAAGGGGCACTGAAATTTGATAATGGATGATTCTTTAAGCTAGCAGACAAAGATATTCAAGATCCAATGGTTGGAACTTGAAGCTAGACAAATTCAAACTAGACATAAGGCACACATTTTTATGTGATGGTAATTAACCATTGGAACAATTTATCAAGGCTTGTGGTGGATTCTCCACCACTGGAATTTTAAAATAAAGATCTGCTTTAGTTCAAACAGGAATTAATTCATGGAAGTCTGACAGCCTGTGTTATACTTGATGATGACAGTGGTCCCTTCTGGCTTTATAATCTGTGAATCTATGAAAAGCCAGCATGTACTCACAGAGCCAGAATCTGGACTGTTTCCAAGCTGCACACAAACAGCTCAGCCAATCTAGGTGTACACTACATTTACTCCCCTGGATCCTGGGACTGGCCAGACCCCCATATAAAGTGGAGCGGCTTCGGAGTTGTTCTACTTTATATCAGCTACCAATAGCCACCCAGGGCCATTGCAGCATTCAGGAATTGCTGGGGATGCCTTGACCACATGCCCTTATCTCCAGCCATGGTGCCTATATGGCATCAGAACTGTAATAGCAGCCATATGACACCAAAGGATTTCCCTGAGCATCAAGAATCTTTCACTGGATGGATCCAACAAACCAGTTCATAGCAGCTTCAGCACAGCCAAGAACCAGGGCCATGATGTCTAATGCTGACCTTCTCAGCAGCATGTGAAAATAAAATGCAAATCTGCAAAAAATAATTGAAAAAAAATGTGCACAATGTACTGCACATGGCAAGGTTGTGTTGTACATAACTTTGTAATTCTGTTATATATATATTAGAGCCAGGGAAACTATTTGTAATGAATAAGTTGCTTGATTAACGTTGCCTTTTTTTTTCTGTTCTCAACTGATTCATTAATAAACTTTGATCTAGTGTCCATTATTCCAAATTAAATGTGTCCATTATGCACAATTATTTGACAAACATTTTGTGCAATCATATTTCAGCCCATGGGATTTTTGCAAACTAAGCAATTAAACTGTGCCTTCACCTATACACTATTCGTTACAATCGCTGTGTGACTGGTTAGCTAAGTCATACTCCATTGTTTCTGCTCCCAAAACACACAACTACATTATATAAACAAGAGGAAAGAAACCAGAGATTTTAAAATTGCTGTGCAGACCTTTCCAGCATGAACCTTTGTAGAAACACGTATTTGCATGCCTATTCATGAGACCAGCAATGTATATTTTTGCAACCAAACACTGTTGCAAGTGTTTGCAGGAAATGGATAAAAAGTCAATGTCAGCTAGAGAAATAGTCACATTTTCCCCAGTATTCATTCTGCTCTCTCTCACACCCACACCCACCCCACAGGCATACAGTAGAAGTGACACATTACATGATGTGAGGTTTCACCTCAGATTTACTGTCAGATATGTTCAGACAACTCCCATTGAAACCAGTTGGCACAGTGCACACTTATTTGAGGGCAGAATTTGACTCAAGGAGAACAACAGCAACTGTTAATAATCAAGACGGATTGTGGCATCTTTTTAACTTGATGTGCTTAAAAATAAGTCATATGGCAAATAAGTATAAGCCAAAATTCTTCACATAACTACACCATGTGCCATCCCACTGAAGCCAACGAGGTGGGACACAGAGTAGGCTAGCACAGAATTTTGGCATAGAGCAGAGACCACAGACACAAATACATGTCAATTTCATTTTTTAAATTTTACAAACCACGCTCCATATATAACAAAATGGAAGGAAAGAGAAATACTTTTAGAGGCTTTCTTCTGGATCAGGAGTAATTCTGTTGAAGTCAGTGTAAACAAGAGGAGAATTAGACCTTGTGTGTGTGATGGCATAAAATGCAGTCTGCGGTACATTATATTGCTGCTGATGGAAGTAAATATCAAGAAGTAAGAGACAAGATCTTCCATGTCAGTGGTGCCACTCAGGTAAGGAACATTAAGCTGCTACAATTTCTGCAAGAACTTACTTGGATTTCCTACTGTGCTATAAATAACATCACCTGTAGAACTGAGTTTGAATGCAAGCACTCGCCTTTGAGTTAACCAAGCAAAAGAAAAATAGCGATCATTCTGCCTTCCCACACATTAGGCTAGATTGTGTCTATAGCTGATGAGGCTCATGGATGCCTCATGCTATACAGCCTATGGAATGATGCCCTGTTCTCTTCATTCCCTATGAATAGGGCACTACCAAATTCACAGTCCTTTTGATCAATTTCACAGTCATAGGATTTTTAAACTAATAATTTTCATGATTTCAGCTATTTAAATCTGAAATTTCATGGTGTTGTAATTCTAGGGGCCCTGACCCAAGAAGGAGTTGTTGCGAGGGGGATTCACAAGGTTATTTTAGGGGGTGTTGCAGTGCTGCTACCCTTACTTCAGAGGTGGGCATCTGGAGAGCAGTGGCTACTGGCCAGGAGTCCAGCTCTGAAGGCAGAGCCACCACTGGCAGCAGCCCAGAAGGTTGGCACGGTGTGATATCGCCACCCTCACTTCTGCGCTGCTGCCTGCAGGGCTGGGCCCTCAGTCAGCAGCCACCACTCTCCAGTCACCCAGCTCTGAAGGCAGAAGCACAGAAGTAAGGGTGGCATGGTATGGTATTGCCACCCTTCTTCTCTGCTGCTGGTGGGGCACTGCCTTCTGAGCTGGGCACCCAGCCAACAGCCACCGCTCTCCAGCTGCCCAGCTCTGAAGACAGCACAGTAGTAAGGGTGGCAATACCATGACCCTCCTAAAATAATGCAATCCCTCTGCAACTCTTTTGAGTCAGGATCCCCAGTTTGAGAAACGTGGGTCTCCCCTGTTAAATCTGTATAGCATAGACAAAAAGCACCCAAAAGACCCGATTTCACCAGGGGAGACCAGATTTCACAGTCCATGATGCGTCTTTCATGGCCGTGAATTTGGTAGGGCCACACCTATGAAGCATCTGGCACTGGCCACTGTTGGAAGACAGGATATTGGGCTAGATGGACCATTGTTCTGACCCAATATGGCCGTTCTTATGTTCTCGAGTTCTTATGATGGAGATGTTCTTTAGAGCTGAGCAAAAAAATGATTTTTTTTTGCTTCATTTGCCATTCAAAAAAAATTGTTTCAGATTGACCCAAAATGAAAATTCTTTTGAATTTTGGGGCAAAGCAAAAAAGCAAAAAGAAATCATTTCAGGTTGAACAATATTATTTTGTTCAACCCAAAATGAATTTTTTTGTTTCACTTCTGAGATTTTTGTATACTCATTTAATTTTTAAAAAATAAAATTGAAGTAAATTTCTAACCAAAAAGTTATCTGAAATATAAAAAATTTTGTTTCAAAAATGTGAAAATGAAACATTTTAACTTTTTGGAAATTTTTTTCAGGGTTTTGTTGTTTTTGTTTTTGCTTGTTTTGGTTTTGAGGTTTGGAAGGAGGTTTCTTGAAAGAATTCAGCAAATTTAACCCAAATTCACAAAATTTTGATGCAAATCAGCAACTATTGGTG
The DNA here is from genome assembly GCF_025201925.1 of Gopherus flavomarginatus. NCBI lineage: Eukaryota > Metazoa > Chordata > Testudines > Testudinidae > Gopherus > Gopherus flavomarginatus. Next base: position 74,808,694 of record NC_066621.1, on the reverse strand, counting down.
AAAAATGTTTCATCTGAAAAATTTTGCCCAGCTCTTGCACTCTTCCTCAGTGGCAACTTGTTGGGGCACCGTGACTTTGAGAGTAGAGGTAGTACATACACAGTCAACATATTCTTACCCCATTAAAGCCTGCAACTTACTTATCTCCCTCACCCACTTATCAATTTGACTTGACTCACCCTACCTCTTCAAAGGCTTTTAGAACTGCTGACACTGCACTTTTGCCTTGTCCCTCCACAGAGGCACAAGAGAAGGTGAGGCATCTCCTTGTGTTTTCCCTACCTTCTGTGTACACTCACCAGAGCTAGTTATAATCTAGCTCAAGGAGAGTGAGTGTGTCACCATCTTCTGCAAGAATTTTAGACTAGCTCTCTTACATTCTGATAGTAGACTAACAGAGGCTATGAGCTCTAATACTATTATAGGTAATAAAGATTCTCCATCACCTCATACATGCGGGTCCACTGTTTTTGGAGCTGTAGTCTCTGTAATATCTCACTGCATGCATATATAGTATCCAGTACAATGGGCCCTGTCCTTGACTGAGGCCTCTAGGGGCTGCTGTAATACAAAAAATATTATCAAGAATATAGGCTCCTACATGGGAGAGATCTTGGGAGGATGGACAATTGCCCAGCAGTATTCTGGGAATTCTCCAAGATGAAAAATGTGATAGGACCATAGTCCTGCCCATACCCGCCAGAGTCTGCTAACCAGTGGTATCAAAGACAGCTGATATAGATCTTAAAAGGATCTGTATGGAATGATAATCATATTTTATCATCTTGCAGATAATATCACCATAGATAACTCCTAGATAATATGGAGTGACTTCACTACTGGCACATGATAGTACATGCTCCACAGACTTCAATAGAGTTGGACTGGCTTACACAGTAGTAATTTTTTCTCTGTTTTGTCCATGGAGGCCTGTCCCTTGAACAATTATTCACTTTTTGAACTCAGCCTCAAACTAAAGCCTTCCATCTGCAAAATGATATCAACAGTAAGTCTCAGAAGGCATCAGCACAGAACTTTTAAATTCTCATAATTGAAGAAACACATAGTGGGGAAAAGTCACCTCTGGCTATGATTCCTATCAGGTAACACCATTAGTTTGGCTCTGTTTCTATATCTTGATGGTGGATTTTTGTGTGCGCATGCGCGTTTTTCTTTTTTGAGAATAGCATTAATATTTGTGGTACTGAAACACACTCACAATAGGGGGCTTTTGCAGTAATCAGATGCCTCAAATTTGCCTTGGAATTTAATCCTCAGAAAGAGACATTTAAATGCCTCAAGAGTCTTGTAGCATGATTATTATGCCTTAAATATAGCTAATCTCAGCAGGCAAAACTAACATATAAAGTTGCATTCACAGCCAATCGCCATCAGTGAGCAAAGATCACATTGCAGTGTATCTGACTCTAAATACTGTAGGCAATGCTACCATGTGGAGCTTCAACTGGTTAATAAGGTCAACTGACATGCATTATTCTGAAGCAGGAAACTGAGATAGAAAGAAGAGCCAAGGTTGGATAGGGAGGCTGAACAGCATCATCAAGGGCAAAATGCTTTTGTGCTTGAAAACAAAGAATTTGGACATCTGTGCACTGCCAGCCATGATGTACAGAGCAGGAACATAAGTAGTCAGTGATGCATGGGAAAATGCAGCGTGTGTCTGATTGGTGTAATATGCAAGACAGGGGAACAAATAAACTAACCGAGAGTAGCTCCGCAAAGTCAGGTGAAAGGTATCCCATGGAGTTGCAAGAAACCAAAAGTCAGTACAGAAAGAGAACTGTCACTTTATTTTAGCATTGCATGAGGCAATATCAGTACATCTTTCCAAGAGATCTTAGCTTTCACTATGGAACTATAGTCAAAACCAAGAGAAATCGAACCTCATTCCCATAGGTCTTACTCACAGCTCCCTCTTACTATTTTTTGCAGCTTCTTGGCCCTTTCCCCTAACTACAGTCATTCCTCCTACAAGAGCAAGACAGATATTATTTAACAATGTTATTTTTCCTCTTTGTTTGTCCAGGTGCCTCCGGGTTTTCTATACTGCTGACCAGTGGCCATGCAGGCATTTTAAATAAAAGCTAATTGACCCTATTCCCGAAGAGATGCTGGCCAAGCCATTGTTTCAGTTGGTAAAGACCCATGTTCAGGCACAAACTAAGAGTTCCTCACACTTTGGCTCAGCATAGGATGGAAGTATTCATTACAGGTCTAACAACTTCAAGGCCAAATTCAGACCTCCATAACACCAAGGTTAGTCCAGAGTAACTCCACTGACTTCAGCAAAATTACTCCAGCTTTAAGAGAAAAATTTGGCCCATACTGTTCAGATAGACCGCCAGCTCCCTCTTAAAGCAGCACTTCTCAGTTGGTTCAAGAGTGTAGTAGACACAAACATCTCTCAACTGTCCTTCATTAAGGCCTGATCCAAAGCCCAGTGAAGCCAATGGAAGGATTCTCATTTACTTCAATGGGCTTTGGATCAGGCCCAATATGCTTCAATTTACCTGAAGTCCACATGCTTCATGCTGACCATATGTTTTTCTACATTTGATGGAGGCTGGGGAAGGGAGCTTTGTGAATTATTTAGAACGGAAATGCTGAATTGTGTAGTGGAGATTATTAAAAATGCTGTGTATGTTGAAGTAATTCAATTTATATCCCTTCAAGCTTCCCTGTAAATGATTCATTGCTTGCTTTTGGCCTTCTTTTCATGAGTGAGCTGAGGTACTCAGCACCCCTGAAAACCAGGCATTAGCCTGGACACACAAAATCTGAGGGAAGCACCTTTGGAAATTTGCACCCACATGAGTTGGTCCAGTTCACACAGCATGTCAACAGCATAGCATGGAACAGAATCAAGGAATCCTGACTTCAGCTAAGGACCTGACTGTAATCAGTAACACAATATCTTGAACCCAAGAAGCCTAGCTCAAACCAAAGACAACATTACCTCACCAAGTGTTCTTTAAAGAGACAATCATAGCTCAAAAATTGCAAAACAGTGGTGTGATCTCCTGCACAAGGAGACTCAATGGTGGTTCCCAACTATGACTGGGGAAGTGAATGGAAAGATGGGAAAGAGGAAGTAAATAGGATGACATTCAATAAGGACAAATGCAAAGTACTCCATTTAGGAAGGCAGGAACAATCAGTTGCACACATACAAAATGGGAAACGACTGCCTAGGAAGGAGTAATAGGAAGGGACCTAGGAGTCACAGTGGACCACAAACTAAATATGAGTCAACAGTGTAACACTGTTGCAAAATAGTGAACAGCCTTCTGGGATGTATTAGCAAGAGTGTTGTAAGCAAAATATGAGAAGTAATTCTTCTGCTCTACTCCACGCTGATTAGGCGTCAACTAGAGAATTGTGTCCAGTTCTGGAAGGATATGAACAAATTGAAGAGAGTCCAGAGATGAGCAACAAAAATGATTAAAGGTCTAGAAAACACGACCTATGAGGGAAGATTGAAAAAATTAGGTTTGTTTAGTCTGGAAAAGAGAAGACTGAGAAGGGACATGAAAACAGTTTTCAAGTACATGAAAGGTTGTTACAAGGAGGAGGAAGAAAAATTGTTTTTCTTAACCTCTGAGGATAGAACAAGAAGCAATGGGCTTAAATTGCAGCAAGAGAGGTTTAGGTTGGACAGTAGGAAAAACTTCCTGTCAGGATGGTTAAGCACTGGAATAAATTGCCTTGGGAGATTGTGGAATCTCCATCATTGGAGATTTTTAAGAGCAGGTTAGACAAACACCTGTCAGGAATGGTCTAGATAATACTTAGTTCTGCCACGAGTGCTGGGGACTGGACTAGATGACCTCTCGAGGTCCCTTCCAGTTCTATGATTCTGGTGTCAGAGGCCTCCAGCCACTTAAAAACTATATCTGTAGCATAGACTTTATTTTAAAAGTCACTGTTCACAGCATTGTCAATGCCTGTATGAGCAAAGGTGGGTGAGGTAATCTCTTTTATTGGACCAACTTCTGTTGGTGAGAGAGACAAGCTTTTAAGCTACACAGAACTCTTCTTCAAGTCTGGGCAAAAACAGACTGATGAGCGGTAACTCCAGGGGTTTTTTTCCCTCTTTTCAAGCACAGTTGGCAGTTGATACTGCTCATGGTCAGTTGCTTGGCAACAAAACAAGTTTCTCTGGCTACAGAATAAATATTCCACATCTGAAATATTTGAGAAAAAACAGTTTTTCCTGACTACATTCCATAGTACTTGGGCCACAGGGTTCCCAAAATAACCTAAAATGTTAGCAGGGTTACCCAAAGATGACTGCCAGTTAAAGGGGGATAATAACTCTGAGGCAGAGACAAATATGTCCCCCTATGCAGTTTTCATGTCCTTAAAATAATGTGTTAAATCTACTTTGTGATCTGGAGAATGTATAAAGTAGTTTAACTGGCTAGGAACAAATTAACTAACTGGATCCTTTGCCCTTTTAAACATAGGCGTGGTAGGAGGCATTTTGCAGGGCCAGAAAATCTGGAACTTGCTATATTCAATCCTATATGGGTGTCAAAAAAAGCACGTCTAGAGAGAGAGACCATGTGAGCATAGGCACAAGATCAGATATCTCATGAACTACCAGAGCCAGAAAGAGATGCCACTGGAAAATGGGGATTCCTGGATCTGGCTTTGGTATATAAAACATTCATTTAAAGCCATATCAGGGAAAAAGATATCAACCCATAAATTCTCATCATTCTAATTACCATCGTGCTTTCTTCTTTCACTTCAGCTAAGACATCATTTTAGTGAAAAAAACCGCAGATAGAATCCAATTCTTTCCACCTTTCGAAAGCACCACTCTAATAGGCCAGCTATATACTAAAGAATTGCTGCTAAAATAACATGGGAACATTTTGCTGGAGAGATGTTTAGTTGCCTGAACCATACAAAGGGTCCTAGCTGGACCCTGCATTTTGCTAACTGTTGATTTGGGGAGATTATTCACAAGAAAAAAAAAGCAAAGAACGAGCAACACCCATTAGTAAGAGATGGGGGGAAATCTGACTAAGTTGTGGAAAGACTACAAGAAGGAGGGATTTATATTACCCATCAAATAATGATCTACTTCTTTATTTTTTATTATGATGACCTAGAAAAAAATGTCAATTATTCAGGGGTTCTTGGAGTTAACAGAAGAAAGAGATAGGGTTTCATGTATTATGACTAATTTGAGATGCTGGATAGGATTTGCAAAAGGGACTAAGTCTCATTTTCAAAAGACACTTAGGACTCATTGAGAATCAATAGTTTTAAGAGCTTAAGCCACATTTGAAAATGGAATTTAGACTCCTAAGTCACTAAAGCACTTTTGAAATTTTTACCCTTGACCTTTTTTGTAGACAGTTTGGACATGTCATACTTTCTCATTTCCCAGCCTTCTACACTATAAAGTAGTGTTAAAAGTACACAGCTCTGATAAATCTTAAGTTCGGTTTTTACATTGTATTTTGATAATTTCCAGACTGTATTTAAGCTCCTGAAGGTGTTCCTGTCTCTATTGATTTTGTTCCGGATGTCCTGGCTTGTTCCACCGTCCTGGCTGATGGTGATGCCCAAGTATGTGAATGTTTCTGTGCTGGTGAGAACATAATCCTCTATCTGTACTGGTGATGGTGAGGCTATATTAAAGGTCATGATATCTGTCTCATTGCGTTTGATTTTCAGTCCAATTTGCTGGCTCAGTACGTTGAGTCTTTACTCACTACTCTTTAGCTACATTTATTTTCATATTGTCACAAATATACAAGGACCTGTACAATGGGGGAATCCCAGTGACAGTATTCTGCTTCAGAGAATTTACAATATATTTTGCATCCTCCCAGATACACCATACTAGCTCCCTTCAGCCACCATTTCCAGTACACATTCACAGTGGTCAAAATGGGAAGAGAATGGATGATGATTGTATACCTCTAGTGTGCACAACTTTTTTCAATGGGCAGCAGTAAGATGTGGAAAGGAGGGGGGAAAAGAATGACAGCCCTAAATCAAGCACTCCTCAACTACCTCTGAATCAGCTTTTTTCCACTGGGCAAGAGCCATTGCATCTCCATCAGTCAGACAGCAAAAGGATTTGAAGGGGCTGATGAAACAAAGACAAAGTTTTGTGTTCTTCACCTCATTCTTGACCTCATTTGTCCATGGGTCAAAAAGACTCATCGGGAATGCCACTATTTCCTGAAAGATAATTCCCCCTTTTCATAGCTGATAGCAATGACCCTTATCTAGACAAATATATATAGATATATTCACGTACACACACACACACACACACACACACAATGCTCAGAGAACACTATTAAGAGTGTAAAGTCAAGCACTCCAAATTTAGGAAATGTGAAAATTAAGGTAATCTATATAACGTTAATTCACCCCTCTTGTGCTTATCTGTTATTGTACAGTCTTTAATTACATGATCACATATTAATTTTTCCACAGGACCCCTACCTGTGCAGCTGTTGTGATTTGCACAGATGTGCCATGTTTGTTTTTCTCTCAGAGGATAGAAGCAACTTTGTTTGTACAAAGTGCAAGCTGGTCTCCGTATTGGAAGAGAAGGTTCAAGGACTAGAGACCCAAGCATTGCAGCAGACAAAATGAAGGCTGTCTGGATAAGAAGTCAGCATTTGGTACTGCAGATTCAGCATGCTGAAGAATCAGAGAGGGCAGGGCAGAATGGGGAAGAAAATTGGCAGCATGTGCCCTCCAGAAGAAGAAAGAGGTTTGGAAGAGTCATCTGAGGAAAGAGATCAGAAGGAAACCCCATTGACTGGAAGGCATGAGATGCATTGTCCCATCTTTACAAAAGGGAAGGAGGAGAATCCGGAGAACTACATGCCAGTCAGCTTCACCTCTGTCCCCTGAAAAATCATGGAGCAGGTCCTCAAGGAGCCCATTTTGAAGCACTTGGAGGAGAGGAAGGTGATCAGGAACAGTCAACATGGATTCACCAAGGGCAAGTCATGCCTGACCAACCTGATTGTCTTCTATGATGAGATAACTGGCTCTGTGGATATGGGGAAAGTGGTGGTCGTGATATACCTTGACTTTAGCAGAGTTTTTGATATGGTCTTCCACAGTATTCTTGCCAGCAAGTTAAAGAAGTATGGATTGGATGAATGGCTAGATTGTTGGGCTCAATGGGTAATGATAAATGGCTCGATGTCTAGTTGGCAGCCGGTATCAAGTGGAGTGCCCTGGGGATTGGTCCTGAGGCTGGTTTTGTTTAACATGTTCATTAATGATCTGGATGATGGGATGGATTGCACCATCAGCAAGTTCACAGATGACAGTAAGCTGGGGGAAGAGGTAGATATGCTGGAGGGTAGGGATATGGTCCAGAGTGACCTAGACAAATTGGAGGATTTGGGACAAAAGAAATCCGATGAGGTTCAATAAGGACAAGTTCAGAGTCCTGCTTTTAGGATGGAAGAATCCCATGCACTGCTACAAGCTGGGAGCTGACTGGATAAGTTGCAGTTCTGCAGAAAAGGACATGAGGTTTACAGTAGATGAGAAGCTGGATATGATTCAACAGTGTGGCCTTGTTGCTAAGAAGGCTAACGGCATATTGGGCTGATTAGCAGAAGCATTGCCCGCAGATCAGGAGAAGTGATTATTCCTCTGTATTCAGTACTGGTGAGGCCACATCTGGACTACTGAGTCCAGTTTTGGGACCCCCACTACAGAAGGGATGTGGACAAATTGGAGAGAGTCCAGCAGAGGGCAACAAAAATGATTAGGAGGCTGGGGCATACGACTTATGAGGAGAAGCTGAGGGAACTGGGCTTATTTAGTCTGCAGAAGATAAGAGTGAGGGGGATTTGATAGCAGCCTTCAACTACCTGAAGGGAGGATCCAAAGAGAATGGAGGTCTGTTCTCAGTGGTGGCAGATGACAGAACAAGGAGCAATGGTCTCAAGTTGCAGTGGGAAAGGTCTAGGTTGGATATTAGGAAAAACTATTTCACTAGGAGGGTGATGAAGCACTGGAATGGGTTACCTAGGGAGGTGTTGGAATCTCCATCCTTAGAGGATTTTAAGGCCCAGCTTGACAAAGCCCTGGCTGGGATGATTTAGTTGGGGTTGGTCCTGCTTTGAGCTACGTGACCTCCTGAGGTCTCTTCCAACCCTAATCTCCTTCTATGATTATTCTTCTTCTACCTCATTCAGTACACAGGATGGATGGTGCTCACTTAGTGAGCAGCTATTCAGAAGTTTGTTTCCTCCTCTTGTTCAGTGTGCAGCCCTATATCTTATTTGCGGTACTCTATTTAAGCCCTGCTCTGGCCAAATTTGGGCAGATTTTCACAGAAACAGCAAAAGACACATCACTGACACGCAAGCCGCTCCCTGCTACAAAGCATTGGATCACTAAAACTTTCAACATAAAGTTTGCCAGCTTTTATTTTTACATGGACATAACAATGTATTTTTCCCCAGGTATTTTCTATGACCCATTCTGGCTGAAATTTTCATAAAAGGCAGACACCTATAAAAGAAAATCTCAACCGAGGTAAAGTTTGCCAAACCTATAAGCAATGGAAAGCATAGTCTCGTAATGGGTACTGTCAGGCAACCTTAATAAAAGATGGTATTGCTAGTACCATCTGTATTTAGAGACAAAAGACCATATTCTGATCTCAGTTTACTTTGGTGTAAACCCAGAATAACAACTGAAGTCTATGGAGTTACTCCAGGTTTCCACTAGTATAACCGAGACCAGAATTTGGCCCTTTAATTGTCCTAAAGTTCGATGACTAAGGGAACCTAGATAAATCCTAGTGATATTTTCCAGTTCCCTAGTAACGTGCCTTAATATATGAACTAGGCCAACAACCCTAGTCAGTTGCCCAGTTTCTCCTGAGCCACAGTTCATGATGTGGCAGTTCATTGTAAGCAGTTGGCGGACAGGCCACTGGGCCCCCAGCTGTTCAGATTCCTTCTGTGAGAGTCAACATAATTGTATCCCTGCTTGTGTCTTCAGCTTGTCCTCTCTGTTGTTTGTTGTAATGGACCTACCTAAAGTAATTAGACCACCTGTTGCATCGCCAGATTCATTTAAGGGAGTCCTGCTGCAGTTTGGTTTACATAGTTTGACAGTAATTGTGTAAGTGGATGCCATTGTAATGACATTGCAAAATTAAACTGTAGATTTATTTTAATCAATAAATATAATTACATGCTCATCAGAGCATGAGTAGGAGCTTATCTGTAATTAGTTTTCCATACCATAATTTAGCCCATAATGCCAACTTTGTGCACATTGCAGAATGTTGGACAGAAATTACATTTGCAGCAGACTGAATACTTAGAATGAATTCAGTTTTACAGTTCAGAAAATTTTAGAGCCCTGGAAAAATATTCCACAATATTTGTAATGGAAGTTTAAAGCAGTAGCCCAACTTAGACCAAATTTGTTTGAAATTACACAACAGCAAATCCAGACAAAATAAGTTCTTTATTGTAAATGAACTTACTTCTGATTTACATCAACATAAATGAAAGCAGAACTTGGCCCTTCATCTATAAAGTCCACCACCTGAACAAATCCTAGTAATCTTTTTTTGCATAACTATGTGTGGCATTATAGTGCAACAGAGGGGCAGGATTGGTTGCCTTAAGGTGTAAAAATATTAACAATATACTTTGTATTTAAATGTGAACTCTTAACCAAGGATCTCAGAACACTTTATAAACTCTCACCAATTGCCGTAATGCCCCCCTCCCTGCTATGGGACAGGATTATACCCCTTTTACAGATGGGGAAACTCAGGCATGGAAAGGTACAATGATTTACTCTGTTACTGATTTATGAGACCTGGCCTAAGAAAAAGAACCCAGGCACACTGACTCCCATTCCTTGCTCCAATCACTGATTAAAACAACAAAGGATAACCTTATAATTGCAACAAAATAGAAAGTTAAGTGGTGGAAAGTGTAGGAGTAATTCTACATCCATGCATAATTTCAGGCATGGCTTAGTGTATGGTTATCACAGTTGTCACTTTGCAATACAAAATGTTAGCAAATACTTTATTTGTATTTTTGTTTCTTTCCATCCATTTCTGTTTTCTTATCTTGAAGACTAAGTACTGTGGACCCAGTGATTAACTTTAAGCACATGCTTAAATCCCACTGAAATCAATGGAATTTAAACATCTTCTTAAATGCTGTGCTGAATAGGGATTAACTTGAATATGTGCTGAAGTGCTTTCCAATCAAGGCTATTGCATTCTAATTGAAATGAGGACTACAGGGATGAGTTTTAAACAGAGTACCACTAACTGTCAGGTTTCAAGTATTCTCTCCATCTTTCAAGCCAATATCATTAAATATGCTGGTAATCAGAAAATAACTTGCCAGGCACAGCCATTTACTAGCTGTTTTTAAAATATTATGTTTATTGAATATTTTCCATAAGATGAATCACTTAAGCTTTTTATAATTCTTCTCACTGAGTAAATCAGAATTTCAGATACTTTTTGGCATGATTCTGCAAGGTATTAAGCATCCTCAATTCCCACCAACTTTAACAGCACCCGAGGCCACTCAGCAGTTCAAAGGACTAGGTCCTTTCTCCATATCTCAAAGAGAGCAAAAATTAATATAGGGCCAGATGCTGCTACACACTGGTGTTAGCTTCTGCCTTGAATAGTCTTGTTGATTTCCTCTCAAGTAATCCTATTGAAGATGCTACCAAACATGAGTATGGGCATCAGAATCTGGCCCTTAAAAGAATAACACTTAACAATACATAGAAAAAGCCCCTCCAAAATTAATTGAACAATTTATTCTGGCTTCTACAGCACAGCCCACTTTTGAGAATAGGCTGATGTGGACGGGCTGTGTACTAGCGCAAGTTCCATGAGGCACCCTGGATGAGCCAACCAGGGGAGCATATACCAGAATGGGAGATGAAACAGCCTTTTAAAAAGAGTGCTCCCAAATGCACTAGCTCTGCTTCCTTGACCAATGTGGTACAGCAGTCAAGACCATTGCCCTGACCCATGTCATCTCCTTTGGGTTGGTCAGCATGACTGACAGCACTGGACAACTTCAGTCCTACTGAAGCAGAAGTCCAAAGACCTAGACTGTGATTACCGCTTATCTTGGTGCACAAAGAGAGTGAATGTGTTGCTGGGATAGGGTGACCAGATAGCAAATACGAAAAATCGGGACCGGGGTGGGGGGGTAATAGGAACATATATAAGAAAAAGACTCAAAAATCGTGACTGTCCCTATAAAATCAGAACATCTGGTCACACTATGCTGAGAAGGAGAATGTGGGGGAGCTCGTGTTCCCTGATCACCTTGAACACCCATAGTGTGGTGGTAGTCACAGTTTCACAGTGACTGTATAAATGAGATATCTGTCCCTATAGAAAGGTACTATAGAATTCTCCAGGGATGAAACCAATAAGGTTCCACAGAAACTGAATAGGATTCTATTTAAATTATTCTAAACAGCTAGAGAATCTAATAGAGAATAAGACCCTTTCTATAGTATTTTTGAAACATCTTGTAGAATTCTGTAGTTGTGTATAATTCTTTATCCAATCCTTTAGGAGGCCCCAAAACAATACAACAAGGTTATAATAAGGTGATCAGTCTCTACTAAGCTCTGTAGGAATATTCCATAAAGTCAATAGGCAGGATCAGCATAGAAGAATGCAGAGCAGGATAGTGCCAAACACTGGCTTCAGCATGTTTTTAGTGGGAGCAAAATTCACATCACCCATTCAAAGCCCAAATAAAAGGATTTAGCAGAGGAGCACCTCTGCAGCGAGGCCACCATCACTGCTGTAGGCTATTGGCTACATTCCACTGGGCTGAACAATTTGGGGACAATAGTCCTGTAGAATGTGGAAACCCACCATCCACATCTTCTTCCAATCAATAAATTCACCCACAACTCTTTCATCAAAGGTCGTTGAAGAGAATGATTATGCATCATAACGTTGTAATCTAATAACATCCTGTTGACACTATGTATTTACACCAATCCACAGAAGTTAGAGAGAGTTTTGCCTGTGTTGGCATAAAGTCCATAAGCAGACTGAGTCCTATTCATGTGATATAGTCCCATACACCAAAACTAGACTCACTGAAGTCAATTGATTATTTGTGGAGTAAGGTACTATCCAATGGCAGTAAAGATACCAGAATCTGTCCCCATAATGTCAATCCCACAAGCTGACCTCTTTCCCGTATTAACAAATATCACAGGCATTAATCTAAAAGCTCCATCACAAAATCTCCCATTAAATTGATAGTTTAAGTGATTGATTTTAAAAGATATGTAACCATAGTCCTAAAAGATAAATTCAATACTTAAAATAACTGAAAAAGTATAGGCAATGAAATTAGATGAAGCCTCATTTTTAAAACAGATACCCTCACTTCAAAAAAAAAAAAGTCACACTTCTATCAAAACATTTTTTAACCTCCTTTTGTTACAGATAACACCTGAGATCACTGTAGCTGAAATAAAAATAATAATATAGACTTATGTATTTTCTTCCATTTACTTTCTTTGTCTGTACATCAGCATATTGTGTATAGTCAGTTTCACTGTTTCTCTTTATGGTCAGTCAGTAGGTTTCCCTAGTTACTAGTGTAGATTCTTCACACAACAAGAAAAGAGACATATTTCAAAAAATAGGAACCACAAAAATGGGCATGGGGACTTGGCTAGGTGTAGAAACTACTTTTAATTTGCTTTTCACTGACTAGATTTCAAGTTGACAATGTGTCTTTAAATAGCAGAGACTCTATTTCTCAGATTGGTCACCCACCAGCAATAGAACAGCATGTGAGCATGAACTATGAAGCCAATTGACCTGGCATTTCCTTTTTCTAGCACATTGTAGCGGGAGGACTGTCTCCTGGGTCTGCATTATAGGAGATCTCAAAAGACAACAAACGAAAGTTATTGATTAGTGATTACTGATGATACAGCCTGTGATGGTAATGTGAGTTATACAAGGGTGAAAAACATTCTTTATGGGTGTGCTATGTTTTTACCTAGGCTAAACTCTGATATCATAAGAGCCATCAAGAGATATGGAAGTCAGTCTATGAAGTGGCAGCATTCACTTTTATTTACCATAATGAACCAATCCAGGATTTATTTATTTTTTATTAAGGTGACTTTGCCAAGGACAACCTGCATTTTGGGTTCTCACAGGGGAAAATATTGTTTTCCTAATTTTACTGTAGATAAAATATAAATATGTTGATTTGGATTAAGTTGTGATACACATATGTTATATGCTCTCTCCCAAAGAAAGGCTAAACTGCCTTTAACGATCATAACCAGGAAAATCTGGGGTTTCAGTCCTGGCTGGGCCACTGATTTACTAATATCCTGGGACCAACACAGCTACAACAACACTGCATACTACAATGGAAGAGATCAAATTTTGCCATCTGAAATGGAAACTCCACAACATGAAGAAAAAGGAAGCAAAACTTAACAGCAACATGTACTTCTGGAGCAAAAGCAATAAATAAAACATCATCCCCAGAGGTCTCACCACCTATAAGCCTCTGACCACTCCATATAATTCCAAGTATACTAAACAGCTCTGCAGATGGACTTCAGAGAAACTGAGAAGCCCAGACTTGAAGAACTCTGTGTAGCTTGAAAGTTTCTCTTTCACCAACAAAAGCTGGTCCAACAGAAGTTGGTCCAGATGTTTGTCCATCCACCTTGTCTCTTTCAAAATCCTAGATGTCCTGACCAAGTGCAAAATCCAATTGGAGGTTGAAAATAAAATCCAGTCTCCCGTCTCACTTTTCATATTGAGCCAAACATAACCAGGAAAATCTGGGGTTTCAGTCCTTACTGGGCCACTGATTTACCACATGATCTTAGTCAAGTAATTTAATTCCTCTGTGTCTGTTATCTGCATTTTAAATACTGGAAAACTAGCCTGTCCCATGGAGGTGTCATGGAGATTAATAAACTCTGTGCACTGTGCTTTTAAGATATGTAGTGTCACATATTAAATGCCCAGTTGCCTGCCTGGCTATGCTTGCTGAAGCTGGCCTACAACTGTTGGACGTGTAGTGATGATTTCCACTGAATAGGTTATTCAAGTTACTAACTTGGTGGTGGTATTCAGCTCGCTTTATTATTCAGATAAGTCATATGATGATTAATGGCAACATTCATCAAATAACTGTCATTCAACCAGCTCTGGACACAGTTGAATCAGAGGAGCTAGAAAAGGAACTCAGCAATGAGTGAGCTAGGCAGGTAAACCTGTTGCTTCTGCTGTTCAGTCACATACACATGGATGCTGAGGTGGGAGGCTAGTCTTCATATTCAAACAGACACTGGTCAGTTGTTGCATGCAGGCAATCATTGCAGCTGGCATTTTTAAGAGCAGATCAGCAGCTCAGCCAGCAGGCAGCAAGCCATTACATTTCACTTTTTAATATATGGCATTGGCTGCCCTGGGCTGCTCAACAATAGGATTTCTTTCAGCCCATCCAGATCATTTAATTGGCGAACGTCCACAAGCCTGTTCCAGATGCAACTTCATGACCTACATTGATAAGAAGTCAGCTGAGTTAGTTTTTCCCTCTGTAAGCGTGAGACCTCCTAAAAAAATCTTCACTGAACTCTTGTCTAGATAAGGTCATTCCAGCCAGGGAAAGAGCCACCTCTGATCCTAAAGGTAAAAATCTAGTTCCGTTCTGTTAAACCATCCAGTCCTCTCTGTTGTCAATTCAAATGTATTCAAGCCCTTTCGAGAGCCCTATTCCTTGTCTGTCTTGTTAGGAAATCTTCGGGACAGTTTATAATCTAAATAAGCACTGAGACAGGACCATAAAATGAATCGTATTAATAAAATTATAACCACTAAAATCATCAAAAGGTTGGATTCCATATTTAAACTAAAATAATGAGGTAATGTGAAAAAAATACTCTGGGAGATCTAATTATATAATGCAGTATTCAGTGCTGTGTGGCCAGCCCAGCAATTCCTGTTACATTCCAATCAAAGTGATCTCACTAGCATGTGAGAGAAGAGTCCAGCTGACAGATTTGGGACATGTAACGTACTATTTAGTCAAGAGGCCCCATGTGCTATTCATAAAGAATTAACAACTCTTATATTGACAATGACAGTATTGTCAGAAGACCTTTGGAAGGAAAAAAATCTCCATAAACTCCATCTCTGTGAAGTTGGACTTTTTTTTTTCTGCCCCTTTTTTCCAGTGCTGATGTAATCTCCAAACATCTCCAGCAGCAGCTGCTCAGCGAAACCGGGCACCTTCTCCCTAGGCTCTTTCAGCAGCACACGCAGCACTTTCCAGTTCCCTCAAGACAATCAGGGCCTTTCTTTCAGCAATTAGCTATCACTTCAAGAGCGCCGCGCTGTCCAACAGGCTCTTAAGAATGGTCTTTGCAAGAAACAACACTGGAAGGGATTTTTTGCCTAGACAAATTAAAAAGGGGAAGAAGGGAGAATGAGAAAAAAACCACAACAAATCAGAGCACAGAAGCTGTCCAAAATGCATTGCTCAATTAGTACATGGACAAATGCGAAAGCGTCCTCAAGACCAAGCCCAGAGCAAGGCACACACACGCACACAAAAAATGCTCACTCTCTTTAGGAGATAGTTTGCTTAGCCCAGTATGTTAAGCAGGTTTCACAGAAAGGACTCTTGTTATAGTAAGTCTCTGAGTTCTAAGAACTAAAGAGAAAGAAACTCCTGGAAGATTATGTTATGTCTCCCTATTCAGGTCTCCAAATGGAAAGCAGCATTGTTTGTAGCCAACGTGATAGGAAGGAACTGGGTTTTGCTCACTTTAAACATAGATGGATTGACAAAATGTGTAATTACTGGAATTGCTAGAATCTTGTTTGAACCAGGCACAATTAGCAGGATTCTTTCCCCAGAAGTTGTGCTTTCCATGTAAAAGGGAGATTAAGGTCTGATTCAGAGCCTTAAAGTTGTGGGAAACTTAGAACTTCAGTTCTTTTTCTTTTAAATTAGAGAACAGGCCTGAACCAGAACCTTATTATTATGTATTATTTATATTACAATAGTGTGTAGAGGTCCTGACTGAGACCAGGACCCCATTTCACTAGGCAGTGTGCAAACACATAGTAAGAGCCAGTGCCTGCCCTCACAAGTTTACCGTCTAAGGCCCAATTCAGGAAAGTATCTCTGTTCAGAAAGAGTACTTGAGCATGTGCTTAAGTGCTGTCCTGAATAGGGATGAACTTAAGCAACTGCACTTAAGTGCTTTCCTGAATTGAGGCCAATAGACTAGAAAGACACATGGTGGCAAGGGGCGGGGGGGTGGGAGGGAGGCAAAGAAAGCGAAGTGACTTGGCCAAGGTCACACACCAGTGCAATGGCAGGCAGGGCCGGTGCTTCCATTAGGCGACCCTAGACGATAACCTAGGGCGCCAGGATTCGGAGGGCAGCATTTTGCACACTCCCCATGGGGCGCACAGGAGCTTCGGGTTCCACTCCTGTCGTAGTGCCAAAGAAGGACCTTCTGCCGGTGTGCCGTGGAAAACGGCGGCAGGCAATTGAGCTACCGCCAATGTTTCAGCAATGACTGCTGCTGTCGCCTGTGGCATTTCGGCTGAGGGTCCTTCTTCGGCGGCGCGATGGGAGCAGAACTGGAAGCTCCCATGGGCCCCATGGGATGTGTGCAAAATGCCACCCCCCACCGCCCCGAATTCTGCCTAGGGCACCAGAAACCCTGGCGCCGCTCCTGATGTCAGATCAAGAGCAGCATGCACATCTTCCAACTCCCAGCCCAGTACGCCATGCATTAAACAATGTTGCACCCCAAAATTACCAGTCCAAATGTGGTTCAAAATTGTTCTGACCAAGAGAACCTTGTGAGATCCAGCACATCATGTTTCCACAAGGACAGTGAACAGTAGCAGGTAACCACAGGCATGGCATAACTGTACACACATGTAGACATGCAATCATTTTGCAGACAGAAATCTCAGTCCAGTCACTGTTATACCTACTGTACAGCAAGAGCAAAGCTTCAGGCTCAGTGACATTAGTGCTCTAAGAGGGTCCAGGAGTTCATTCCTGGTAGCGGAGGATAAGAAAAATGTTCCCTTACCTACCCTGGGGGATTTTTAAAGGGAGTGCGAAGGTATAGGAACTGATCAGATTGCTTAAAACAAAGAAACCCTGATGAATTACTCTTGTGTGCATTTATATAGGAATGCGAACCAATTGAAATTCCTATGCATGGAAATTCTCAACCAAAGGATGAAAAAGAATAATCAAGATTAAGAAGGAATATTTGTAGAGATGCATAGAATAAGGTGTATCTTCTTATATATACAAACTTCAAAGGGAACTGACTTTAAAGGGGCTTGTTCTTGCAGGTAGTTCATATGATACAAAGTAGATTTTTCTTTAAAAAATGCAAGGAACTGCAGAGAACAAACATATTTTGGCTAATGCTGCATAACTCACTTCCATACAGGTGATATTTTATTTATTTACAATATATCATTGTAGAGTGATGGCTAAAAAATAGCCGAAAAATAGTTGTTAGTAACCGTATCTGCTACAATACAGCCCTCGGTGTCAGAAGACCTCGGGTCTAACCCCAGCTGTGCCACTGCCTCATTCTATGACTGTAGGCAAGTAACGCTTGCCTGGGCCTCACTCACCCTACCTGCAAAATGAAGCTAATGATACTTACCCTCCTTTACAAAGGTGTAAATCTGCACCTCTGCTTCCTTTGGATGCAGTTCCCAGCAATCCGTATAAATGAATCCTTTGTGTCAATTACTTTTCATGAACTGTGAGCTAATCCTGAAGTCCTTACTCAGGCAGAATTCTTGAGAATGAACTGCAGGATTTTATTCACTGAGTTCAAGCCTGGATAGCTCATGGGACTGCATTTTCCATTTCTAGGTCATCAGATCCATCTCAAGTTGCCACTGACCAAGAATCATTCTCTTCTGATGATCATTTGTGTTATGCAAAATGAATTGTTGATCTCATTCCAGCCCCTAGCAAACAGGTGTCCCCCCAACACGCACACAGACACAATTGGTTCTAATCTATGCCTTGCTGGCTCCTCAGCAGAGATGTCAACGACAAAACAGACAGAGAGACTGCACAACTACTTCTGCCTGGAGCAGGAGAGGCTGAGGCATAGTGCTGGGGAAGTGTGCACTATTGCTGTCTGGTCAATACCTGTTCTGCCCATAAACAGAAGACTCTGTATGCCAGAGCTGTTGGCACCTTTCATTCATTCTATGTTTATTCACACAAAGGAATTCTATGTTTTAACTGCTGAAAAGGAAAAGAAAGTCTTTTCTAATCGTCATATAGGCCCTCAGAGTAAGGTTACACAGCTAGAAGATTAATGGTATGGCATAAGCAAGATAATTCCATATTCCAAATGAAAACTTTATGTGAGCAAACTGCAGTTTAACATGGATGATGATTCCTCTTCCTTTGTAAAGTGCTTTGAGATGTACTGATGAAAAGCACTAGATAAGTGCTAGGTACTATTATTTGAAATTTTCCATGTATCTCTGATAGGACACTTTTTCCTAGTGCTGGCAACATTTTCAATAACTTACCTTTTCAAACAGTCTGCTCTGTATCATACATGAAAATGTATTCAGTCATTCTCTCTGGCCATTGCTGATTTGTTAAATCATTCTTCAGCTGATCATCTCTACAGAGATTAAATAGTACCCATCTATGTAGGGGCATTAATTTTTTGTAATATTTATTTGCCCATCTTCACATGACTGACATCATCACCATTTTCTTGCCACAGATATTTAGTGCAAATCTTCTAACTCCAAACTATTTACCAAGATAAATTTAGCATTGACTATTTCAGACAGCATTTAGCTTAAAACTATCATTCAGTAACTGAGTGTCTTGATAATTGATGGTACCTGTGGAAGCGATAAAGTTCCAAACCTATGAATTATGCATCATGAGTGACTTTCAAAATGCAATGGTAAAAATGCATATTTCCTGTATTACTTTTCTGAATCCAACTACACTACTACTTCCTAAGCAGAGTATCACCACACTGCTAAAATGATAGAACTATTTAAAATACTTAGTGAGGTTACATAAGCAATAAGCAGGTATTACATCAGGTAATAACTGGTAAAACAGCTGGTGGCTGCTGTAGTCATTTCTATGAAATATGCAGAGACATGAAATGAATTATGATTAGAAAATAGGATATTTGACTTACTTGATATATCACACATTCGATAATGGTGATACTACAAATGGAAACCTGCACGATTCAGCATGGCTAACACATTTCATTGTAAGAAAAACCCCCAGGACCAACACTTACTACTTAGCATGGCATGTCCGCTGCAGTTATCACAGTGGAAAGGTAAAGGCATCTCATTTCAGTTTACTTAGCTAAAGTCTCTTGCACAAAGTCCTCTACGTCAGATTGAAAACAATGTGGCCTTTTAAAAAAGCAACATTAAAGACTAGCTCAAGGTATTATCTTTAGAGGACAAAATCTGACATGCAAAGTCAACTAGTTCAAAAATCTTGTGATTATATGTACATACCAAGTTCTTTCAGTGTTGCACAGGGTCACAACACCTTTCCTATTGCTTTTCCACTGTAATGAATCTCCTAGAAAATACATGGTAAGGAACAATATATCAACATCATCAGGAGCCAAATTAGGTGCATTAATTTTTCCCATATCTAAATCAGATGATTAGAGGGAAGAGTGGGGAAAGGGTTACGGTCCTTACATTAATATACTATTTATTATTTTGACAGTGCCACCAGTATTCTTAGCATGTTACTGGTGAATTTAAAAACAAGGTCCCTGTCTTAAGGTAAGTCAAAGATACAAGAAAGAACAACAGACATGGACAGTGTAGGAAGAACAATAGCAAACAAAATAGGGAGAAGGGGCTAGGAGGAACTGAAGGGACTAAATTGAGAAATCTATCTTAAAAAAGAGATTTTCTGAAGCAATTGGCAGTTTAACAAGGATTTGGGGATATCTTCGAAACTTGGATTGTATTTTCACATCTGCCTGTTGCTGCATGGTATTATGCTGTCTATTATTCCTTGGAGTTTGTTGTAGAATTTGCTTTTTTCTAAGTGTGGCTGAAATGCAATCCGTAAGCAACCAATTGGATTTCTAAGCCAGAATCAGACCATATCAGGCATGTGCAATGATATTCAATAACATTAATAAATGAAAAGGACTGCAGAGTCTATACAAAGAAGCTCTATTGATGAATGAGATGAATGAGATGAAAATACAAAAATATTTAGTCAACTTGAGAAAAACAAGACGGGCTACTAGGATGATCCAAGGAATGGAAAATCTGTCATATGAAAGGAGACTCAAAGAGCTTGGCTTGTTTAGTCTAGCCAAAAGAAGGCTGAGGGGGGATATGCTTGCTCTTTATAAATATATCAGAGGGATTAATATTAGGGAGGGAGAGGAATTATTTAAGCTTAGTAACAATGTAGACACAAGAACAAATGGGTATAAACTGGACATTAGGGAGTTTAGAGTTGAAATTAGATGAAGGTTTCTAACCATTAGAGGAGTGAAGTTCTGGAACAGCCTTCCAAGGGGAGTAGTGGGGGCAAAAGACATATCTGGCTTTAAGACTAAGCTTGATAAGTTTATGGAAGGGATGGTATGATGGGATAGCTTAATTTTGGCAATTGATCTGTGATTATCAGCAGATAAGTATGCCAAGTGGTCGGTGATGGGATGTTGGATGGGATGGGATCTGAGTTAGTGCAGAGAATTCTTTCCTGCAGGCTGGTGAGTCTTGCCCACATGCTCAGGGTTTAGCTGATCACCATATTTGGGGTCGGGAAGGAATTTTCCTCCAGGGCAGATTGGCAGAAGCCCTGGAGGTTTTTCGCCTTTCCCTGCAGCGTGGGGCATGGGCCACTTGCTGGTGGATTCTCTGCAGCTTGAGGTCTTCAAACCACAATTTGAGGACTTCAATAACTCGGATATAGGTTAGGGGTTTGTTATAGAAGTGGATGGGTAGGGTTCTGTGGCCTGCTTTGTGCAAGAGGTCAGACTAGATGATCACATTGGTCCCTTCTGACCTTAAAGTCTATGAGTCTATGAGTAAGCCTCAGGTAAATACTAATAGAGTAGGACCTATATAGCAGCTCTACTGTAATGATCATACAGTACTGTACAAGCAATTTATCAAGCATTATAACGTACCATGAGGTAGGAGTTATGATGTCCATTTTTCTTAAGGGTCAGAGAGGTTAAGTAACTTGCCCAAATTTACACAGTAATTTACTTATAAACCAGATATGCATCTTTTTCTCACTTACACCAGTTTTACGCTTGTGTAATTCTATTGGTGTTAATAGTTACTCAGGATTTACACCAATGTAAGTGTAAGACTCAGGCTTTAAGGCTCTGATACAAAGCCCATTAAAATGGATAGGAGATAGTCCAATAACCTCAAGTGGCTTTGGATGAGGCCCTAAGTCTGTCATTTCCCAGTCATGTGCTTTCATCACTAGACAACACTTTTTCCCTAGTGAATTCATTTTGTTGCACACCCTTGGGAGATTAGAACATGTAAGGAATGGGCTACTACATGCTACATTTCATCTAGTCTAATCCTAAAGAATGCTTTTTTTTTTCCAAAATGATATCTGGTCAAAATCTAACTTTGGTTCACCATTAAAATTCAATTTCCAATTTATCTCTTAGTCTTCATCCCACCCTAGAAAGTTTTGACAGCATAAGTCTGAAGTTACGTCTACCAGGAGGAGATAAGCATGGAACAACTGCAGATTCCACAATGTTTCTAGAGTGCTGCAAAAATTACTGTTATAAAGTTTGCATGTGGTAAGGAAAGGTCATAAAACATGTTGTGAGCAAAAATACTGAATTTTGCTTTGCCAAAATGTTCACAGTAAACCAGAATGTTTGGGGAAAATGGGATCCAATTTCACACACACACACACACACACACAGAGTAAAATGTCATCACTGAGCAAGTTGGCTATATTCTGTTAGAGGTGGGGAAAGACTGTGAAATTTTCCACATTGCAATGGAACAGCTCCCAATTTTGTTTCCCTATTTCAAAATAAAATGTCATTGGTTTCAAGGTATAATTAAAAGACATCTTCCATAAACTTTACTTGGAAATTTTGTAAGGGTCTCTGAAATTTAAAAAGTAGAGGATCAAAAATGTGGCCCAGCTAAGCAAAGTGCTTATTAATCACTTCAAGCAATGTTAAGTATATGCTTAACCCCACTGATGTCAATAGGACATAATACCCACATGAATGAGAAATAAATTATCATCAAATTTACCATAACTACAGTGAATCACATACTAATATGGACTGGAGGTGGGATCCTCAAAAGCAGCTAAGTGACTTAGGGGCACAAGTCTCATTCTCATTTCAAGGGAACTTTCGTGCCTAGGTCCCTTAGGTATTTCTGAAAATTTCACCCTCAATACTTTTTGGAATATTTCGTACTGCTATTTTTTTAACAGATTGGCAAACAAAAATATTTATATACAGATCTGAACATCCATGAACTTTGGGGTGCTCTGTGTTTTAGACCCAAATTTTGAACCAGGCCCATTTCTCTATGAGAGGGTGAAGAAGATTTACAGATTCAGACAATCAGACTAATGAACAGTTCTGAAATTTTGAAGCTTGACTATATTTCTAATTTTTGTTCTATATATCCATCTCCCTTTCCTCTGATTGTACATAATGCTTTCGTGGCACGTTGATTTACACTGGGATTTGCCAAAAATCTTATCATCCATTTCAGATAACACACTATTAGAGAAAGAATTGAATGGTTATTATGATTCATTATATCTTTACCAATGCTGCATTATAATCTACAGTTCACTTCACTGTACACCCAAATCAAGATGAATTTAATTCATTTCCTTATTACAAAGGAAGACAACACCCAATAGAACAAAAAGGGTTTGGTAAGGAAAATTTAACATACAATATGGTTTTCTTTGAATAGATTTTTCATTCTCCCAACAGACAATCTTGATTATTTTTAACATCTCTCTGCGAAAGAAGAAAGAAAGAAAGAAAGAAAGAAAGAAAGAAAGAAAGAAATCCATGTGAAAAAATTACACTGCTGGATTACAAGAGTTGAAAGCTGGTATGTAACTTTGCTCCGGGTGATCAAACTGCTAATCAGGAATGCTGTCAGGAACAGAATGGAATTCCAAATAAATTAGCCATGTCCAAGAAGCCAATACAACACAGGATTAAGGCTTACAAAGAAAACAAATTTATTCAGCCTACTTTATCAGAATTCTTAATAATGTCTATTACGTTTTCTCATCTCAGTCCGAGATCTTCCACTGGAATAGTTCGGAGAAAGAAACAAATGTGTAACACTTTATAAATCATATTTGTCTTTTAAAACTACTATAAAGAGCTACACACACACACACACACAACGATTATATGTGTATGTACATAAACAAACGTACACATACACATTAGACAGTTATTAGTGAATCCAGCTACTGTGGAGCTTTGTATATTTATTTTATTTCTTCC
This sequence comes from Gopherus flavomarginatus, assembly GCF_025201925.1. NCBI lineage: Eukaryota > Metazoa > Chordata > Testudines > Testudinidae > Gopherus > Gopherus flavomarginatus. Next base: position 74,785,069 of record NC_066621.1, on the reverse strand, counting down.
AATTTATTTCAAAAGCACCTGCCAAAGCACAAAGCACTTTGACAAAAATTTACAAACCTAAAGGAAAAAGACAAACTGCAACGACTTGCCCATCCAAACCAAGCTCAAATAGCAGAATATATCTCACCCAGTTAAACAATCAACCTTAAAATAAGTCTTATATCTCACTACCCCATATTTCCCACATATAGTGAAGAAGAGGAGAAAATGTGATGTTTCCATGCATCCACCACACATAAATTGAATGAGGACAAACTTGTGGTTGAACCACTGGATTAGGATTCAAATTATCTCTGTTCTATTCTCTGACACAGTCTTCCAGTGTGACCTTGGACAAGTCACGTGTGCCATAATCATGGAAACACTTGCACGTGTGCTTAAATTTTAGCTCATGACCAGTCCCTTAATCTGTCTGTGACCTTAATCTCTCTGTGACTCAGTTCCCCATCTGTAAAATGGAGATCATAATACCATCCTACCTAACAAGGTGTTAAAGAGCAAATGATCAGTATTTGCGAGGTGCTCTGATACTACAGTAATGGAGGCTATATAAGTATTCAGAAGGCCACAGTTAACCAGAATCTATCCATGCACAGTGAAAGACAAAAGCTGACTTGACTACAGAAAATTCCTCTCTATTCAGAACGATACTATAACTCCAGCTCATTTTACTTATTTATTTTGATGTGTTTCATAAAGTGTTCCTCCATAGCCCTGAGAGAGCACATACAAAGTTTACTACCTAAAATGCGCGGGAACTTAAACTGAAAGCAATACTGCAGGCATTTCTATATCTGTTCCATAGGACCTGAAAACCATTTGCTGGAGAAAGCTCCCCATGATAACATTCAATCACTAAACTGAAAGGAGCACTGGGGTGATTTCCCTGCCTCTTCTGGACTCATTCATTCTGTGGACACTGCCCAAGATGGCTTATTTCTTGTGATCAACTTTTTCATACATTTTCTTACCTTTGGCATGTTCAGAGCATCCGGGTTTTGTCCTAGAACTCACTCCCAGGGCTCCCCTTCCTCTCTGTTCTAAACCCAACACATTAAATGCCGTCCAATCAATATACCAGTATATTCCTCAGGAACAAAGTTTAAACATTTCCAGCAAACTGTACCTTGATCTAAGATTCTTTGCCAAGTACTTTTGCCTCCCTATGAGAAAATGTTTGTATAAATGGGAGAACAAATGAAGAGAGTCTTTGGTCTCTAACCTCTCTTCTCTGTAAGTATGTGCCTCCCCTACACAGAGGCTAAAGGGGGAGAATTTTGTGAGACCCTCTCATTAAAATATTAGAAACATCACTGGAAGAAACATCCCACCTTATGATATGGTGTCATAAATCATACTTTGACCAGCAAGGCTCTTCTGTTAGGTCTCTGAAAAAAAGAATATACTTGAATTACTTTTCAATTCTTTTTGGTTTTTTAAAAAAGAAAACACAAAATACAAGTAGGTGAAAGGTAACTGTATCACTTTACAGACACAAGCTACCCTCTGATTACAACTAATTAAGATACTCAGTGGCCTAAAAACAATACTTTTTTTTAATCAATGAACCCAGACAGCATTCACAGCTTTCTGCTGTGACAAATGCCCTTTGAAAGAGTTAATAGGCAAAGATTTGTACTGCCAATGAATAGGGCTACCTTTAATTGATCCAAGAGCCTTAGAGAGGCGTCTTAGAGCATGATGATGTATTTGGGTTGCAAATAGGCCAAAATAAGCATAAAGAAAATCTGTAAGACCATGGGATCTTTTATATTTCAATGAGCGGGGAGGATTGCTGTGGTGGTGGTGCGGAATAGGATGGAGTTATCTTTGTGTTGAGGCATTTGAAATAGATAAAACAACAGGAATGTTGAGAGGAAAGGAAAGGAAGTGATCAGGCCATAATTCTGAGAATAAATGTCAGGATGCTCAAGAAATATACAAAACAAGGATTCTTCAGGAAAAAAAAAAAAGAGGAGATGACCTAATGGTATAAAGAAACATTGATTAAAGAAATGCCCCGAGGGGAAAAGATATTGCATCAGTTTTAACAAGCACTGCATGGCCTGCATTCCCTCTCAACTGCTTCAGTGAGGAAAAAAAGATTCGTGTCTGGAGAAGATGCAGCCACATGGATCCATTTATAATTTTTTCTCTTCATTCTTTATTAATCTTTTACATGTTTTTGTTAAAGATGAACAGGAAATTTGCAAATAAAGTTCCTCGCTAAACTAAATGAGGAGAGCTAATATCAAGTGTTCCCGCTTGGATAGTCAGAAAAAAAGCAAGATGAATGCTGTTTCATGAGCAAAACAAAATCAATCTCCTTGTAAAAGTTCTTTCTGGGTCTGATTATAAGTTAATATTATGTAATAATTATGGAGAAACTAGAGTCTTCCTATATTCAAACTAACTTTCCATTTTAAGCCTGATTCTGGCAACATGCCACCTCATTTAGTTATAGGTGTGAACTTATGCCAAGGTGGAATTTTTCTGGAAAGTTTGAGGCAAATCTGACATGGAAATTCCTAGACTAAAGACTCCATTAAGGTGGAATTACAATTGTAAATACATTATCAATAACGAAGGAGGAAAAGAACTTAATAGAATGCTGTTTTAAAAAAAACAGATGGTTGAAAACTAGGAAGAATTATTTTAAGGTTAGCCTTTGGATAAAATAGAAATGCAAAGGTAAAATACATAAAACACTGTCTTCCCCACATTTCTACCCACACCAACTACATTCACCAGCCTATTCTACTCAAGTTCTTAACCATCCTCCTCACTCTAGCACCTGAGTGCCTTCCAGCAGCACTCTGACAATTGGACCACCATGAAAATAAAGACTGAGACCTTGGACTTGACTCAACATTCTCTGGGAATCCAGCATAGCAAGTGGAAGACAAGCCTGATGTGCTCCGTGTTGCTAATGAGTTGCAATGAAACATTATGCAACATTGACAGAATGATCCGTAACAGTCCCTAACACTGTCCCATACTCATCATACATATGTATGCAGCACCCACCTCTTACATCTATGCCACCTACTCTGTCAGAGTCTAACCTCCTATATTCACTCCATTCAGAAGGCAGCAACATCAGTGACTAGAGTAGACACAGAGAAGGAAGAGAATGACCTTGTGGTTACTTGTCACCTACAAAGGGAAGAATAAATTGCATTTGGTCCTATTTTCTTTCTTTCTGATGCATTAGGGAGGCCAGAATAGTGTTCTGTGATTTGGTTTGTTTTAAAGCAAAGATTTTTTTTTTAAGAGGAGGGGGCCTGCTTTTTTTAGCCATTACTAATGCAGACCTGATCCATCCTGGAAAACACTATAGAAGTCTGCAGAACCAGTAGGACTGAGTTCCCAGTACCAAGACACTGCAAACTTACTGAGCAGCTGAGGGGGCAAGTTATTTTTGGTATAAAATTTGGATTTTTGTTTGTTTTTGTCAACACCTGAACTCCTGAGAAGCACTATGGGCACTAGCTGTCCTTATGCATACTTTAGCAAAAAAGTAGTCAGAAATTACCATTTCTCATCTACTCACCCACAAATGTAAAAGCTAAGACAGTCACTTACACTATCTTGAGCTACAGGTAAACTCTTTTTTCCATTCAGTTTCCTATAAACAACCATTATATAACACAAATATAGAGTCTTCATAAGACATCCAGTTTTTTGCTGAGGTCGTTAAGAGCAGTTGATTTTTGTAGCGAGAAAGTTGGATGACTTTTTTTTAAGCACACTGTTTTTAGCATACATATTTTCCAAAATATCTGGGTACAACGATATACCCCTTAATTGAAAGCAATGGGGCCAGAATCTGCTTTCACATCCACTGCTGCCAAGGACAAGGGGAAACAGCCAACAGTGCCTTCCATGTCTACCAACCCCACCATTCTCAGGGTGGCTGGTGGGACTTCATAGACAGCTCTGGGAAAGTCTCACCAGCAGAACACAGCCTCTTCAAGCTGCCCAACCTGTGCTCCTCTGTAGCTAAAACAGATTTTGAGGGAAGGAGGGCATCTACTAAAGGAAATCAAATGATGGTAAATCAGCTGAAGTGAGAGAGTTGCTTCTAAGATGTATGCTTGGGAACTTATTGAGATATTATCTTACCCATTTTTCTTATGTTGCTGGAATTCCAGACTGGAACAACTCTCATGATCACCATGGCAGCCTCTGCAGTAAACTTTTCTCCAAAAAATGACAATCAGCCAGTTTATGGGAAACGTATATTGCCCTAGCTCATATATATACCATTGCCTCCCCTATGGTTGGCCTACAGAAAATAAAGGCCCAAATTCAAATCTTGTATGCAGGCACAACTCCACAGAAGTCCATAGTTAGATGCCTCTATGGCAAAAATCAAGAGGGTGTGATGTAGCTTCTTAAATCAAGCCCAAAATGTATGTATAGATCCTATGACACACCAGTGGAATGCATTCCATCTGGGGTAGCATCCAATAGCTGTTTAACAAGGCACTCCAATACTACACATGACAGTTAAGGACAGGAAGTGAAGGAGATGACTGCATCCAAATGGAATTACACAGGGAATATATGTAGGTATATTCCTAAAGCTGCCAGCATTGCGTTATGAGCTAAATTAATGAGCACTGGCACCACTGCAGAGCAACTCTGTGCACTACATTTGACTATATTTTCACTCTGTGTGTCAAATTGACTGATACAGTCATTATGTTTACCATGAATCTCTCTCTCTGCTCTTATATGATCTCCATCACCACAGTATCTTCACTTCTCTCATGTATTAATGATTTTATCCTCACAACACTCCTGGGTGATAGGTACATGCAGTCCCCACTTTACAGATGGAGAACTGAAGCACAGGGGTTTAAATGACTTACCAAAGATGAGACAGGAAGTCTGTAGCAGAAGTGAATTAAACCCAGATTGGCTGATTCCTAGTCCAGCATCTTAACCACAAGACCACCCTTCCCCACACAACCTGTGCCTATATGTCACAACTGCCTCTAACAATGACCAGTTACCAACAAACACTCCTTAATAATAATTAGCATTCTCTCACCAAAGCACAATACAAATACTAACAGGCTAATCTTCACAACCCTGCCCTTCTGAGGTATTATCATCCCTAATTTGAGGGGTGGAGGGAACGCAGGCCTGAGGAAAAGAGGTTAAGTGAACTTTCCAAGGCCAAAGAGGGAGTCCACATCAGAGCCAGGATTATAACTCAGTAGTTCCTGGCTCTCAATCCAGTGCTCAGTCCAGTCCTCTTGCAATTTATTTATGAACTGAAGATATTCATCTACATTTCACATTCTCTTGTTTCTAAAATTAATCCCACATGAGCTTTAGCTCAAAGCTAGTTCAGTCCATGGTAAGAAACTTGCTGTTTAATTGTATTAATCATCCTCCTTCACCAGATAGGGTCCCATTTCCAGAATCCTGAAACAGCCTAAATACGTGAGGGGACAAAGACCCACAATGAGCAGTAAAGGTAAAGGGGGCAGAAGAGGTTTTCATTCTGTAGTATAAACAGCAACAGGCCAAACTGCGCTCTGAGTCACACTGTTGCTAATGCTGCGTGACTCCAATGTCTTCAACAGAACCACTCCAATTTTACACAAATCCCAACCAATAAGTAACTGGGCACCACCAACTTCCACAGCCTTCAGTGGGGGCCCTGGGAGAGCAGAATTTGATCCTTTATCTGAAGAATCTGTTTCATGATTCAACATTTTTGATGTACATTGTTTAAAGAAGTGAGATGGCAACAAGAGATGGGGAGATGGAGGGAAATGTCCTTCCCTGCATGAGTAACTGTTGAGAGGTAGGTTAATCACTTCGGGCATGCACTCAAATTCAGTTTTATGCCAGTTCCTCCCAGGGGTTGCTTTGCTGTCACCCTGAACTGGATGGCTCATCCTCATCCTTTTACCAAAGACAGCTATGCAATAGACACATGACAGACTGCCTGGGAGAAACGGAAAGATAATCAAGTAATTAACTTATATGGGTAAAATATGAAATAGGCAGAGGGAGCCCTTAAGTTGGGAGAGAGATAAATTTGCTATACATGTAGCTGTAAGGATGAGGAGGGAGAGAGCAAGAATTTGGACCTTCCCGAGATGTGGAGTGCAGCACTGAGACAGCCGTGAGTCTAAACAAGGCTGGAGTTAGCATTCAGAGCACACAGCACAGCAGAGTATGGGAAAGGGATAGAGCAGCCCAAAGAGCTGGCGCCACTAACTGACGAGCAGAGCGCAAGTGATAAAGATTTACTGCGAGAGAGGAGGAAACAGTCCGTGGGCCCGATTAGAGCTGTGAATACAGAGTTGTTCAGGGAGGATTTTGCAGCTGACTGATCACAGGCTGTCGGAGCAGGCCCCGGACAACAGCTGCAAGGCTTGCTGGGCTGCAAAAACAAAGGGCGCCTAGCACAGTGCAAAGAAAGAGTTGACAGGTTGCTGTTAGCAGTGGCAAATGTGTGAGGTATGTCACTGTGTGCGAGACGGGGCGGGTTGGGTTGGTGGCAAGGAAGTAGGGCAAGAAGCACAGGCCGTGCTCAGAAAAGGGGGAGGAGGGGAAGGGAACAGACTTGGTTGTAGTGTTTTCCTAAAATCAGGCCAGTATTTGTAAGGAGGGCAATCACAAGGCCCGCTTACCGCTGCCAAGATAAATTAGCCCATCGTCTCATTTATAGGATGAATCCGGTGGCACAGACTATAAGGTGCACGGCCCTAAAGGGACTAATTAGACGATTCCGGCAAATCTGAATTAAGACCCCCCTTTTCTTTCTTTGAAAGTTGGAAAGTATTTTCCAGGCCTCTAGTCAGATGGTTTTGTGCTCTTTTTTTTTTCCCCCGTTCTTCTTTTCTTTCTTCCGTCCTAAGAAAAAAACTTGTACAACTGCTCCCAAGACACAATGGTTTGGTCTTTTTCCTACCCTAAACCCTGTTGGTGTTTGCATCATATAAAAGATGGGCCCAAACCAAAACCTTAGATTCTGGGGGCACTTGGCTCCTACTCCTGATGAAAGCTTTGCAGCTGGTCCCTCCTGTTATAATGTGAACATCCTAGGCTTTGAGAAAGTTCAGAGCTGAATTCTGCATTATTCATCCATCAAAGCACAACAGAAAAAGACCAGATTTTCAAAAGAACCCATGTTGCCTGTGCAACTCTGCTTCCTGGAGCTCTTGTCCACCTAATTTGTGAGTGCAGTATAGGCACCTATCTCTGCCATAGGGCTTCTATTGTCACGAGAGGTGAAAATGCTAGAGGTTGTGAAGCACAGAAACTGTAAGATGGCAAAACCGTCTTTCTGCCTCCTACATGGGACATTTACAGCTAGATTCTTGAAAACTGACATTTTATTCTGATCACTCTGAAGACAAAAAGCAACAGACACTGCTGAGCCAATGGTGAAGCCGTCAGCACCCACCCCCTATATTACAGCAGTCACTATTAAAATGTTTTGCAAATAGTTAATGTTGCCACAATATTCACTGTGCACTGAGAATACCATAAATACCACAGCAGCATTAAATATATGCAAGCAGTAAATGTCAGCTTTTTCATAGCAATCACCAATACATTTACTAAGTTATAGGCTTCTGTATTTTTTTGCATACAGTATTTAACAATATTACATACCAAATAATAAGAGTCACTAAGATTGCAATGCCCTTTAGTTCGGAGTACCCAAATGTATTATACATACAAGCCTTATTCTGGATTTCCTCTTCTCAAAGGTTTGAGGGAGCCAGTTATTCCAGCCCCAACAAACAGTGCTTAGTAAACAGTAAGGGGAATTCAGAACAAGAGACATTTCAAGGCTTCTAACACACAGCTCCATTCTCCCATAATGTCAAAAATACCAGTGTGCAGAATACTCCATCTAGGGGCAGAAATTTCATCCAAAGTTTCCTTAGCTTTTGCTTTGACATGTGTTAACCTCATTCTAGCAGGACTGAGTGCATGAGAAATAATCAGACATTTCACAGACGTTCCAAAAAATTCTTCTTCAGTACAAGCCCATAGTAGTGCTTTGTTTTGTTTTTTTAAATACGCAGTTCTCAGTTTAGGCACAAAGAAAGCCAGAGAGGGTTTCCTCTAATTTAGGAAGATGACAGATAACAACACTTTTATGTCTACCAACAAATAGATTGTATTTTAAACTACAAAAGTTATCCTTGGGGGTTAATAATCCACCTTGTGTATATGTATAGGGGCTAGTTCAACTGCAAAGAATAATGACAAGCATGATGGACAATTTAGGTCACTACATTACTGGGCTCAACCCTGCTGCTGCTGCAGTCAAAAGGTGGTTTGAATCTGACTTCAAAGGGAGCAGCATAGGATTCATGGTCTAGGCATATTTTTGGACAGAAATGGCTTTGTGGACTTGGATAATCCAACATAATGCAATATTCTTATTTAGTATTAGCATATGTACTTTATTCAATAAATACTAGCAGAGTCAAATGCATTTAAGAGCAATATGCACTGTACTGATATGGAGAAACAGTTTGATAGTGCAGAATATTGATATTATACAATTATGTTAATTGGTATTCTTTTTTGGGAGAAAATACAATGACAACAAAATATCTAGCTTTTTTCTCTAATATTTATTTTCAATTAAAAAGTTCACTCTTAGATGGCAACTTTGCATTAATTTCCTTGAGTGAGCAGTGGGTTACATTTTGCCTATGGCATTTCTGCTTTCCATCGTACTGTATCTTGTTCTTTGTTTCTTCTTCTCCAGCGCAGGGGAGCCGGTTCTGAAACCAGTGTAATCTTCTTGAAAGTAATCAAATTACTTCCTAAAGTCACTGTTCCAAACTCCTGTGCAAACAGCCTGATTGGTCACCCACATTCTGCATGCTCAGCCTACTCAATTGCAAACTTCATACATTAATGCAAAGGTTAGAATTTTCTAGACACCACTTCAATTTTTCAAATAGCAATCCAATTACCGAGCAAATTGGCACAAAGTGCCTAGTTACATAGTGACTTGGCACTGCCTCCACTCGCTGCTGGCAATGATGAATGTGTTCCCCTTAGCCCTCCTCCTCTATCTGCTCCAGCCCCAGAGCCAATACCAGTGACCACATAAGGAGAGTGCCTGGCAGCTGCAAGACCTAGGTGCCAAGAGGCAGATTGTATTTTGTAGCAGCAGGATCTGGGTCTGCGACTGGCTTCCTGGCTAGTCTTTTGTAAGACCTTTTCCATGGCCTCTAGGTTGGCTTTAACTTAGCCTGTAGAAATGCTTGTGTGGAGCTGGTATAGAAGTGGGTAGTCAAAGGTTTAATTTGGTTTCAAAGTGATGTGAATGTATATTGCCTCTCTCTCTACTCCCCTGCAATTACGATCCTGTGGTAGCTATGATGAATTGCAGTATTCAAAGAGCCAGGGAAGTTAGCTCCAAAAGCTTAGCGTGTAGGGGAGCAATTTGCTGACCCATCTACAAATTCATTACATAGTATGAATGTAGCAAGGTTATAGCGAAGGTTGCAGTAGATCTATTCTGTTCAGGATCTTGTCTACACAGGGATTTATTCTGGAATAAATATTCTTGATTAATTTCATGTGTGGACGCTCTTATTCTGGAATAAGAGTGCCTTATTCCAATTTAGTTTAATCACCTCTGAATGATGATATTCTGAATAATTCACTCTTATTCTGGAATGAAAATATTCACACATGGAGCTAATCAGGAACAGTTAATCTTTCAGATTCACATATTACCTTATTCTTGATTATTTTCACATTTAAACAACTCTCATACTATCAGAATGGTATCTGAGCATCTTTCAGTAATGCATTAAATATCATGACGACTATCTGTCATGTGTGTTACTTTCCATCTCTCTCTCTTCCTGTAGATATATTTAAACTATCTTTCTTTATTTCTAAACTTACATTTTCTGACATTTACCTTTTTTTTCCTTTAAATGGCTTTTGGGGCCAGATTATCTCAGTCCACAAGTGTATTTCTTTGGTCTGTTTCATAAGCCATTTTTAAAGTATTTAAATGTGGAAGATGAGAGTTTTTTCAGAGAAGGATTTTTTTCCCACCTATACCTTTTGTATTCTGGCTAGTCAAGAGATGACTTTTAAAAAATAAATAAATAAAAGTATCCAAGCCCAGGGATGCATTCTGATCCTAATCAGAAAAACAGGCTTTTGCGAAGAAAACAACAGCCAGTCACTCCTTTTTTGGAACCCCACCCCAGGCATACCAGGAAACTACTGGAGAGAATCAGAGTCATTTGACCAGCAGCTTTCCGATGCGGATGGTAGTTTCGAAAATATCTGTGTGGACTCTGAACAGCACATGCTAGAATATCTTGCAGGGCTCATTCACTTGGACTTTATGAATATAGCTGTTTGTTACTGATGGAATTTTTCCCATCCCTCTGTATTCTCCTTTTGCATGGTATGCTGTTGTCAGACCACTGAATATTCATATTCATAATTTGGTAGATCCTCTAGGTCCAACATCAAAGAGCTCTAATAATTGCACTGTAAAGGCTCAACTGGGCAGGCATTGCTCGTGTTGGTATGCATTTACATAATTATTCTTCTAAGAGTCAATAAAACTACTCATATGCCATGAACACAGGTTGACAAGACAGCCCTAACATCAGTGGAATGTGGAATCTCAAGGAGTATGTTAGGGTTTCAGGAATCACCATTAAGGCTGCTGTACACCCCTTCCCACCTAAAATCTAAGCCTTTCACCCCCTTATTAATAATGTCCATTATTCCATTTTGACATATCATGATGCAAAGTCGTGATATTGTTTTGCTGCAGTGCAGCATCTGCAATTAATTCAGGACTATAATTGCCTTGCTGGGCATGGCTTGAATCCATGAGAACTGGAACTGTCCTTCAGTTTTCAAGAGGAATGGAGAAGGGTATTGGGGGTACTTCCAGCCAGCCCCAATTCCATAGGCAGACCAGGAACAAAATGATTTTGGTGGACTGGCTGTGCTCTGTGATCCCCTCAGCTGGAACAGTGAGCACAAGTGGAAATGAAACTAGCCATTTAGACCCTAACCAGCAAAGCATTTAAGCATGTGCTAAACTTTATACATGTGAATATCACCATTGCGCAATTACTCACAGGCTTACATGCTTAAGGGCTTTGCCAAATTGGGGCCATAACCCAGGAATACAACCAGTAAAGGAACATATAGGCAGGACTTTTCAGTAATGGTCGCACTGAATTCCAAAACTAAATACAAATATCCTCCTCTGATTGCCACTCCTGTGCCTGCATGTGTATCATTTTGCCAACAGCCCTTAGTTTACCACAATTCTTAGAATTCAGCATGAGATGAAGAACTTGTGATCAATTACAAAAATTAGTTAAAATCTGGCAATCTGTTCCCTTCTCTCTTTGTGCCTTGCCTCTTCATTTGTTTTCACTGGAGCTGTTGGTCAATGTTCACATATAACAGCCACCACTGAATAAGAGGAAGGAAGGAGAGAAAGTGGGAAGAAAGTCAACAGAACAGGAATATGGGATGCTCGGTTGTCTATGCTTGGTTGTCCATAGACTGAAGCCCTATGTTGTCTGCTTCAGTCATAATGCTGCACAGTGCATCACTGTGCCACTGCCAAAAAATGCACCAGGGTCAAAAAGTTATGGCACCAGCTAAATCCACTGCCAGGAGTGCAAGTCCATAACCACAGCTAAGGGTCTGATCCAAACCCCAGCACTGCACTCAATGGAAGTCTCCACTCAGTGGACTTGACTCAGACCCCTTATCCACTACCAGGAGTGTAATGTGAGGGTGCCAACTAATTCCACTACCAGAAATGTAATGCCATGGCACTGCCTCTGTAAAGCCAGCACAGGTGCCAAACACATATACTTGTAAAATGCTTACTATTTTATATTTGCAATATCAAGACATCCTGTTCAAGATGAACTATTAAGAAGCTTATGGTTCCATTCTCTCTAGCATATTATAAAGACAACTCCTTCCCAGGCAGCAGTCACATGTCCTAGAGGTGCCAAGCTGGCAAAGATCTTCTCCCAGCATTTGGCATCTAAACTCCTGGCAAACTCCTCAGCAGTTGTGCTGGCAGCTTTTGCATCCGTCATGTGGTTAGGCTGCTGATAGCGTATCAGGAGCCTTCGTCCTCTGGGCACCATTTCACTTTAACACCTGTCTGCCTCAGAGGAATGTGTGCACTTGGAGAGTAAGATCTCAACACAAATCCTTCCAGAGGCCCAGAGCAGATGCTCCATTTGTTACTGAAAGAGGTTATTCCCTCAGACCCACAAATGCTTTTCTTCACAGATCTGTACACAACTCTTAAAGGGACCCACTTCCTGCTATACATTCCACATGTGTTGGACGTTTGCTTTGTGGACCAGAAATAAAATCCATAGCCTTTTTTTTGCGTAATGAAATCTCATATTTTACAGTGCTCACATAAAGCCATTTCTTTGTGACTCAGGCCTTTCTGGTTTGTGACATTTTAACTACTTACAAATGTTTGGTACAGATGAAAGGAAATGATTATTTCCAGGTCACCATGCAATAATGCTTTTTGATGGGCATCATAATTCCAATTAAACTGAGGAATAAGGGACAAAAAACCTAAACATTTAAGATGTCATTCAAGCAAGAAAAGTTTCAAAAGAAAAAATAAAATCAAACATACGTCACTTACCATATGGCACAAAATATCACCAAAATAGGTAGATAAGAAAATTGAAAGGCCTTTCTCCTCTGGGAGCAGGTTTAAACTCCAGTTATTATGAGGAGATGCAGACTATGAATACATAACCATACGTCACCCTCTTCACACTATGCACCTCCTCTGTAAATGCATTAGCTTTTCATGTCATAGGCTCAAATTAGACTTCGGCCATGAATGCAATGAGCAAAAATCTCAGTCTGGTCCCTCAAAGGTACTTGTCCAAATCACAACTATCCCTGCAAATTTGGCAGAGATAGCACTGTGTTCTAAACAAAGGCCAAGAACTGCAATAGTAGAAATATGGAAGGTCTGGGTTGAGGTGTTCTGGGAAACTTGCATAGCATCTATCTGAAACTGTGCCCGTTCAAAAGCAATATAATCAGTCTTTCACTTGCATAAACAACAACATCCACTGATTCATCCGGTGACTAGTCTCAAAGTGTCAAAAATTATCTTTGGATCAGATAATCTTTAAAGCCTGTGAAATGAATGCAGTTCAGTTACCAGCACAAGTTCAGAATCACAAAAGAACTGCTATTATTTGCTCAAATAGGAAGGACTAGAATACCCACCTGGCCCATTGCAGATTATATGAGAGAGAGCCAGGATTTCTGAGTCCCAGCAGCACTGTCCTCTTGTCATGATCTAATCATGGATCCAGGCCCCATTGTGCCAGAAGCTATACAAAGATATCTCAAATAGGGTCCCTTCACATTGTACTTGAACAAGTGCCTATTCCTCAGTTTCCCCATCTGGGTTGGGAGTCTTTAAAGAAGGTTTGTAAAAGTGCTTTGAGATCTTCAGATGTCAGGTGATAGAAGTGCAAAAATGACAACTATCAGAATTTACCTGGGGACACTGACTGTCCAAGTTAAAAGGAATATTAAAGTCAATTGCACAGGGACTAGTGAGGAGGGTTGAAATTGCTCCTCCCGGAGACTTATTCTAATGTTACAAAGAGACTTGTTTTCAAGCAAACTACTAAAGAAGGACTTCCTTTCCTCTTCAACCCCCAAAATTATACTGGTCGAAAGTACAGGACAGGGAAACGGACCATGACATGTTTAAGGTCCAATATCTTGTAACCCATCACGGCTAGAAATTGGAGCAGCTTTATAACACTGGAAGGAGATATTCCCAATCTTTCAGTAGGTCACACAGCATCTAAGCCTTGAAAGGTATCCAACCTTACAATCATGAGTTTGGACAGTAGGACTTATTGCTACTGAAGCACCTGCCTTACAAAGGGAGATGGAAAACAGTCCCATGCAAATGTATAACACTATCTAGCAGTATTCCTAATACAGTATTTCTGTAGAATATGTGGCATGTGCAGAACACGGGGGCTTGGCATAAGGATTTTATTGGCACATACAACTTACTGTGGCTTCATCACACATAATGGGGTCATCTCAGACTCATGCCAAGAAAACCTTTTTACCACACCATCCCATTATTTATTTTCTCTCCCTGTACACACATGCAGAGGCAAATTCCTAATTATTTAACAAATGCATGAGCTGAATCTGTTAAATTAGTTTTCCTTTAACAAGATATCCTGAGAACAGGGCATTGGATGCTACTCTGGGCAAATAAATTTGGAACAATCAAGTACTGAATTTCAGGCTGACAAAAATTAATGGCTGGGACTAAGGACCTGTTTCTGAAAGGTGCCTAGCTCCTTCTTTCCTCAAGGATTTGATACTCAGCACCTCCTACAATCAGGCCCAACTCCCGTAAAAGCCTCATTCCGATTGGATCCCTGAAGGAATGTAAAGGACAGGGAAAGTGATATGGTCTGAATTGTGTGCAAGATCACAGAATAGAGAAAGAGAAATTGAAGGTGTGAAAGAGAAAAACCTCTACTTATAATTATGTATAACAAATCTTTGAATCCTAATACAGCCCTGCCAGTTGTTAGCTTATCATAATGCATTTCTCATTACTAAATACATTCAATTTACCCAAACTCCTTAAGATCCCAACTCTGAAAGTTAATGAACTTCACTGATTTTATGTTCTCATTTCAATAATCATTTAAAGGGTAAGTGACTGTGAAAGCTGATTACCCCCTCGTTATATTTTCATTGTTTTAGGGTTTGTTTGTTGTTTTTTAAATAGCAATAGTTATCGTGCCATGACGCAAGGGTAAAATACTGTTTAAAAGGGCTGCTGACTCTCGCCAATTTATATGCTAATTTCAGAAATGAGTCTTCCTACATTAAATAAGGAGCTAAGGAATGTTCCAAAGGTCTAGATGGACCACACCATTAACAGATTGGGTAAATCAACATTAATACTGCCCATAGGACATTACACCGTGTGAACTTTCTTCACTGCATTCACTTTACTAATTTTAGTTCCACGTGGTTCTTCAGCTGACTTGCCAAAATATAAACTACTCTAAAGCCTGCCTGTGCCCATCTTGACCTTGGACTTGTCTTTAATATTAAACCTTGAAGGAAAATTTAAATGGTCACTTTTTTTTTAATTAAGGGTACATTTATAAATGGTTTATAAAGGGTTAATAAATTATTAATAGATGCTGAAATACATTAATAGTATTTGTTATGGATGGATATAAGCCATGAATATTAGCAATCTATCGACTTGTTAGACTAACAATTGATTAACCTATTAAAACATCTATTAGGTTGGACGTAGGACCTAAAATTCTAGACCCATAACCCTATGGGTGGGAAGATAATGAAGAAGGACAAATCAAGTATTTTCAAACCCACTTGTCTGAGGCCTGACAACTCCTCCAGCCATTCATTAACAGTTAGCAAACTCCCCAGAAGTCATTATTGCTTTAAAGGACAACTCATATTTGGCCTCAAATTTAGATTTTGGAAAATATGTGGCATGTTTTTTGTAAAACCTAAGAAATAACAAATATTTCTCTGTGGTTTTTTTTGTAAAACCTAAGAATAACAAATATTTCTCTGTGTTTTTTTTTAATTCCAACCAAAACTGTTTTAAAAGTTTCCCTACAGTGTTTGCAGAACTGAGACCCCCACAGTGAAATGGACATCACTAAGTTTTACCATCCAGGCAGAGAAAAATAAAAATACATAAATAGTAGAAAGCATAAAGTAGCAAGAAGGAAATTGTACTTTTAAATTTCTGTTTAATACTCTATAGTATTATTAGTAACTAGGTAAAACAAAGCATTTTTACAACACATGATTTAAGATGACAGTGACCTTTTAATTTTGATTGCTAAATTGCTATGGAATAATTATTGCTATTTGTTGTTTTCGTATCATATTAATTGACCCAGATTAATCTTCAGAACCTTTGCAGCACGTTCTTCATTAACACTATATGATAAGTTACGATCTCCCTTCAGCAGCCTATCTACTGTGTAGATTCCTCAGTGCTCTGAGACATCATTATATTATAATGTTTGTTTTTCCTCAAATAGCACTAATCTTAGGGGATTCTGGTTGGCATGGAGGTTGGCTTTGCTTTTGACAGTATCTTCCAGTCAAGTGATCAAGAAGTTACTGTAATAAAATGTGTGTCCAAAATATCTGCAGAGTTAAAAAAAAATCCATGAATTATAAGAAGGCACAAGAGTCCTTATGCATTCTCTTGCTCCCATTGAAGACTCTTTAACTTCAAGAAACAGGATAAGTCTTTGATTTATAGTATGGGTGCAGAAACTTACCCCTCTACTGATCACAATGCTGTACTCTAATTGCATTATAGGAGTTATTCTCTCTCAGAAAAATATATCATGAAGAAAAGCCTTAAGGGAAACAAAATACACAAAAGCAGAATTTGGTCCCAAACTGTGCAACAGCTAAAGTATTACATACAGCCAAGAACATGCCTTGCTATACATCAGATAATTCAGTCAAATGAATACTGATAATAATCAATGATGGTAAGTTGGCAGCTAGTCGTCTGGAAAAATTCCAAACTTTACCTTTAAGCTACAGGAATGAGGAGGATATACATGAATGTGATCTTTGGCAGGGAAAGGCACATTGTTTCAGTGCTGTGGGAAAATCCTTAATGCTCAAACATTTCCTTAAAAAATGAGATTACGATGAAACATTAGAGGTTGCATTATTAAAGATAATCAACTTTGCTGGCTGGATGAAAAAAATGCCAAACCCATCTCCCCATCCCCAATCTGTAGAACAAATCCAGTATTTCATGCCTTCATGTTTTATCGGAGTGCTGGACAGGAGATATTTACTGAGAGGAGAATAGGCCCTTGTGAGTTTTGTTTCTGAAACTCAAGAAAATTCCCGAATTACTTGGGCTTTCTTTCAAATGAAGGAAAAGGCAATTAAAAGCAGTTGTGACACAGTCAGACGATAACATTGATGAGATATTGAAAACATTAACCTTGTACATCTTCAAACTGTTCTTGAATGGAGAAAAATATCCAGGAAATTAAGAGTTATAGGTGGACATCATATGATAAACACACACAAAAATTAACAAGTTTTTTGGGCTCAAGTTGCTGCTAAACTCAGGAAATCTGGGTTAGTTTAATATTCTTAGGGTGAAATCCTTGCCCTAGTGAAGTCACTAGCAAAACTCCCATTGGCTTCAATAAAACCAGGATTTCACTCCAAGACTATGGGGTGTTTTGCCATTGACACGTTGACTGTAAGGACATTTGCCATTGATTTCGCTGGGACAAAATTTCACCTTGACCAGCAGGGAATGAGCGTGCTGAGGAAGGGGTGCACTTTTGACAACTATGTTTAAATGCATTGGACCGCTCAGATATTATTTATTCTGTCTTTGCCAGTTTTACAGGGTGAAGATATTAAAGATTTAATACCCATGCTACAATGATGCATGGCACAGTCAACAGCTAAAAAAATGATGTTGTGATGTTCCTCTCTGGTGGTATCCAGACCGGTGATTTGCTAGGTCACCGCAATCCTTGACTCTGGGAGCCAGCCTTACCCCGCTCTGCTGTGAGAACCCCCACTCCTGGGCTGTTCATGCACAACCTCTGGCATGTAAGCTACTCCCAGCTACTTGCAAGCGAACGACACTAGCCAATATCTCCAGTCCCAGACACAACCCTAGGAACCTCTGCCTTGCTGTGTCCAGTTATGCCCGCTGGACGCTGCAAGCTTATGTAAGTTCATCAATTTAAAAAAGAAATTGATATGTACCAGGATTGTTATCCCAAGGGGAGTCTCTGACACACTTCAAACCAAACACACTGCTTCAGGTAGAATAAACAAACAGATTTATTAACTATAAAGATAGATTTTAAGTGATTATAAGTCAAAGCATAACAAGTCAGATTTGGTCAAATGAAATAAAAGCAAAATGCATTCTCAGCTGATCTTAACACTTTCAGTGCCTTTACAAACATAGATGCTTCTCACCACAAGCTGGCTGGTTGCCCTTCAGCCAGGCACTCCCCTTTGATCAGCACTTCAGTTGCTTGGTGGTGCTGTCTGTAGATGGAGGTGGAAAAGAGAGAGCATAGCAAATGTGTCTCCCTTTTATCATGTCTTTTCTTCACTCATGGCTTTGCCCCCCCCCCCTTTAGAGTCAGGTGAGCATTACATCATCACAGTTCCAAACTGACCAAAGAAAGGGGGGTGACTCCCGTGAGGGTCTAACAGATTCTTTTGTTGCTCCTTAAGCCAGAGTCCATTGTTTCTGTGAGGATGGGCTGGGTTTGTCCCATCCATGCCCTGAGGAGGTGTGAACTGCCTGTCTGTTCTTAGGGAGTTTCTGCATGGGCTTGCTTTAAGCCATGAGGATACATTTTCAGCCTCATAACTATATACATGAAATTATATCCTATAACCTTACTATAACATCACTATAACAACCATGTGCAATGCATCATGAGCCTTCCAAAGACATGCAACATGACAAACTTTGCATTGGGTACCACATAATCATTTTATAAAGATTAACATGGGGGTGTAGGGTGTTTCCCTGAGGTACAGAGCTTCACAGACATGTTCACCTAGAAATCAGGAAAATAGTAACACACAATTCACAAGAAGTGAAGAATTAATTAAGCTACCTTTGCTGCAGTTAAACTCTCTCTCTAAAATGCGGATAATCCTACTTTGA
This sequence comes from Gopherus flavomarginatus, assembly GCF_025201925.1. Classification (NCBI taxonomy): domain Eukaryota; kingdom Metazoa; phylum Chordata; order Testudines; family Testudinidae; genus Gopherus; species Gopherus flavomarginatus. The sequence goes on along the minus strand of NC_066621.1, from coordinate 74,766,276 downwards.
ACCAACTTAACCACTTTACCAATGAAATCCTTAAAATAAATGCATTATATACATGCACAATATAACATGAAATATATTACCACTGCCTTGAAAATGTTTATGATAAAAAAGGATAGATGCTTTTCTAAGGAAAACTAATCAATATATTTATATTTTCATTAATTATACAGTTACAATATCAAGTCTTGGTGACATATGTGTTTTTATTAGCTCAGGGAACCATAGGTATTGGGTCAATGACTATACATCAATGTAGCTCCCATTGAACACTGATTTACACCTTCCAGCGCTCACCCATTCATCACATAGAGATGTCTGGATAAACTTCAAAATGAAGAAGGGTTTTAAAGTGGGAAAGCATTCCACTCCTTCAAAATTGTTAGTTCCAAATGTGATGTGTCATATTTGGACATAATAAAACTCCAAAAATCCAAAAGATTCAGCCAAACTAGCTGTTTTTAGGGTGACTGGAAGACAAATTTGAAAATCCAATTTAAAAAGTTTTGTATAATTTTTAAAATCTTTGAATCATTTTTACTATGAACATTAATTTTGTTTGCACAGTAATTTGCGATTGTAAAGATCTATCTGATGGTTACATTGCCAACTTATTTTATTCTTCCATGAAGTTTGAACCCGTGAAGTCCACTATTATTTTCATATTTCATCAATGGTCTGATCTAAAGCCTGCTGAAATCAGACGGAGTCTTTCTATTGGCCTTAATGGACTTACAGTCAGGGACCAAATCTGTTCATGATCTGTAGAATTAACTAAAAGCCCTCATCAGCAAGTCTCAGACTCCAGGTCAATTGACTCAGGCTCACAGGGCTCGGGCTGCTGGGCTCAAAATCACAGTGTAGACGTTCCTGTTCGGGCTGGAGCCTGGGTTTCAAGACCATCCCCACTTGCTTGGTTTCAGAGCCTGGGCCGGAATGTCTACACTGCTATTTTTAGCACCGCAATCCAACCTTGCAAGCTCAAGTCAACTGATCCAGCTCCGAGAGTCAGCTCCATGGGTTTTTCTTTGCAGTGTAGATGTACCCTAAGAAATCCAAAGGTGTTGGATGCACCAGCTCTGTACATTGTGCATAAGTGCACTGAATAATACAAGTGACATGATAAATTTATGGCTGCTTTTATTCTACCTTTGTCTCCTTCTCCTACTCTCTGCTTTGTGTAGGGTGACCAGACAACAAATGTGAAAAATCAGGATGGGGGTGAGGAGTAATTGGCGCCGATATAAGAAAAAATACCCCAAAATCAGGACGGCCCCTATACAATCGGGACATTTGGTTACCCTGGCTTTGTGCCTTCTATCCTGCAGTCCCGTTGACTGGAACATCCAGCTAGCATCCCCTCCACCTCCTAACTTCACTCTCAGTGTGACAGCTGATGTTTCATGGAGAAAGCATATTACACTATTGCTCCAAGAGCTGCACTGGCGCTGATCATTAACACCTTAAATAGCTTTGGTCCTTGATGCCTCAGAGATTGCCTTTTTCCATGTATTACCATGACAGCTGCAATCCTCTCAGACACTTGGGCTGACACCTCCTCCACACAATTTAAATCACAAAGGAGCAGGGCAACCTGTAGTTGGTGGGGAGAAATTTCCTTCCTGCCTAGGTTTTCTGGAGTCTGAATCTGTTGACCTTCGGTTCACACTGCAAGGCTCCATTTGTTCTCCAGGGCTTTTTCTGGATGAGAATGAAAGATTAGGTTGTTGGGTGGGGTGCTGAGAATTTGTGGAATATGAAGAGCTTACTATTGTTCATAGAGTTTTACTGAATGGTTGTTTTAATTTAAGTATTTATACAGGATGAGCTCATACTTGTTTGGGTTGCGTGCATACATCTAAGAAAACAAAATAATACCATACCGTGCCTTATCTGACGTATTCTGTTGTGTCCTGTCTTGTCTGACTTAGTTTGTAAGCTCTTCAGGGCAGGGAACGTCTTACCGCTTGTTTATAAATTGTGGTGTTCATTTACAGCATTATTACAATACTCTTCTACAATAATACATGGAGATAACACAATGGTATCATTTTATAGACACCTTATTAAAATAGTTTTCAGAGAGAACTTTTTTTCTTAATGTATGAATGTTAAGTTAGGCCTCCCAACCAGAGCAAAATCCAAAACCCTCTAGCAAGCTGCATCTCCTCTGCCACATTGCTGTAGCTTTTGGGCCAGTAAGACAGCAGAAGAGAAGCTAAATTAAATTAAATCCATTCAGTCACTGAGTTTCCAGCCATTAAAAAGGTAGCTTCAACACTTACAGTGGTAGTGCATATAAAGTACTCCTCTAATAACATTTCCTCAGAGTAAAAATGGTGGGTGGACAACCTGGGCAGCCCCATCTTTGTGATGTGATGAAAGAGAAATGCACTTCTGTATCTCGTACACTGTAGAGCTATATTTTTGTGTTCTCCCTAATCCTGTAATACATTATCTTTCTACGAGCTACACTGATGGGTACAGTATCTGCATTCTTCAGTATGTACAAATAGAAAGGTTTTAAAGGTGAACACAAAGAAAAAAAGGAGAAAGGGAGATTCTTTCCTGCCTCCACCTCCTCTTTTTTTTTTTTTTGGTATTGTATATAAATGCATCCTAAAAGTTTAATTTGCTTTTTAAAATAAATCCAGTAGACACGCAAATTGGAAGTATAAGCTCCTAACTTCCAGCTACAAGATGGAAGATCTCATTATCCAAGACTGCCAAACACTGGCAAAGTCCTCCAGTAAAAAGAGAGTCCTGATATTTATAACGCATAGCAAGTGCTGATGTTGTCTTTCTACTTCCTAAAAGAGCAAAGGGCACAAATGTTCTTGCTTCTCAAAAGACTCAGCTCTATAAAGTAGAAAACTTCAGACTGGACTCAGTTCAAAATATTAGTAGGAGTTGGGAACTGAAACTAACAAATGATGGTCATAACCGCAAATCCACTTCAAAACTTGGGTCTAATGGAGACTCAATCTAGGACCGTAACTCCTGGGGCAACAAACAGGATTAAGTGCACTCGCAAGCTAGCTCAGTAGCTAGGGAAATTTAAACAAGTTCAACTAACACTAGTTACACATGCTTTGCCTAGACCTCCCTCTAAAGTCTAATCTACCAGAGGAAAATTATCTGGAATATTTTATTCTGTAATAATCAATGTAGTTGTCACCATGTCAGTCCCAGGACATTAGAGACAAGGTGGGTGAGGTCATGTCTTTTATTGGACCAAATTTGTCAGTGAGAAAGACAAGCTTTCGAGCTTACACAGAGCTCTTCAGGTGTGAAGAAAAAACTATAAACTATTCCACAATAGCTATTCCAGATTAGCTTCACATTTATAGACCCTATTCCGGAATAAAAGTCACTTTATTCCAGAATTATTACTCCACTCCCAAAGCTATTCCACAACAGCTATGCCAGACAATTTCCCTGTGTAGACAATGCCTTAGTAGTCCTTTCCCTTTTAATAACTTGTCCATTTGAAATTATGCAATAAAAGTTCATGCAAATCAAATCCCTGATTGGCTGACTCCCTTCCCCTCTCCCTGCCCACTTGCTCAGGAGTGGGAGCCACAGTGGGGACACAGCACCTGCTTACCCCGCTGCCCTGGGAACCTAAAGTGCTGAGGTCACTTAGGAACAAGGTGTGTGCACATATAGGCGTGGGGGGGAAGGAGAGGTTCTTACTCTTCCTCACGCTTCTCTCAGCACATAGGCCATGCTGAAATCTTGTCCTAGAATATGACACTGTTCCCAGTTACCTGCATTAAAATTATGCCAAGCTACAATCCTTTTGGCTTAACCCTGTAGGAGCTTTAATATTCGCAACACCAACTGATAAATGCTTTGCTGCCATCCAATGACTTTTCTTGGTATTGCCCATTTCTTAGCCTCCCCCACTTCCGTAACTGGCCAGGTAAGATGTTCTCTCAAGTTAATTAACAGACAGTGCTCACAGCTGGAGGCACTTTGCATACTTTCAGTGACTTGGACTGCATGGCACATTGCAGCCTCTCTTCACCTGTATGCAAATACCTCTGTTCTTTCTATCAATCTGCCAACAGCCGCAAAACTTCATCTGAATTCCCTGTCACAAAAACAGCATTGTACTCTGGCAGTTAATTTTTACTGGTTTACAATGTACTTACTTTACGCAAGAGATAATGCCAGCTAACCACAGCAAACCTTGCACACAGCTGTTATGCTTTATAGTTGATCAAAGCATTGATTTCGCAGCATTATGTCAATGCCAGACACACAGATTCCCTCACTGTTTTCACTTAGGCCCTGTTCAGTTTGTTTCTTTGGTTTCTTTACAAAGAACAACTTGTTTGAGTCCTTATTACTGCACCTAAATTAAGTTGGCAATGTTATATGAATACATGTAGTATCCCATCAGATCTAAGGGACAAAAGGAAACCACCACTGGTTGAATCTTGGGATTAACCCCACCTCAAACCATTTTTTAAGGGCAGTCTTCAAAAGTTGTTGTGAAACAGTTTAACAGTTCAGCTTTGTTAATGATAAAAATCACATAGAAAATTAGAAAACTGATGAAAGATATGTTTTAAAGGAAACTAAGTAAATGGCAAAGAAATGCTATCGTAATACGTAGGTGTACGCATAGAGAAAGTGAACCAAGTTATTCCAATTTGAAGTCATTTTCTTTTTACAAGGTTTGTGGCATGTTTTAATAATGCTGACATGTATATCTGCTCAAATTAGTGGACTTTAAAAGGTACAAGATTATATATTGAATTCGTAGAAAAGTCAGTTTTCAAAAGTGAATTATGATTTTCAGGGTCTCAGTTTTTGGCTGCTCAGCTTGAGACTCTTTGAAGGGGTTTGATTTTCAGAGGGCTGGTGCTCAACAGTTAAGTAGCCTCAAGTTGAATCTCCAACAGACTTAAGCTGAGTATCCAAAAACAGAGGCAACAAAAATGTGTCATTTTGGAATGTTTAGGCCAGTAAATTTAAATATAGCTTAAAAGTGCTTAGTTCATCTTTAAGCAGATTTTTCATTACTCTTGTTTTCAGTAGCACCTAAAATATGCTGGCAATTTCCCAATGTAAAAAAGAACACAGTTCCCTAGAGTGCTCGCTGTGTTTTTCCCAAAAGTGTGAATTAAAATCTATACCCATAAGAAACAAATAAAATAAAATTGCTCATTTCTTTAAAACTATCCACAAAAGGTGTGAAAAATGTTTACTCTTTTATCTGTGATAATACCTTAGATTCTTGAAAGTGAAGATTGTTTTAAAGTCTCATTTACTTTTCACAGTTTATACTGTTTGTTTACATTTTACTCAGCGAGGGCTATGTCTGGACTACAGCTTATGTCAGCATAATTTATGTTGCTCAGGGAAGGTGAATAGATCACCCCCCCCAAATAAGTTACACCAACAGAAGCGACAGTGTGGATAGCACTATGCTGGCAGGAGAACGGCTACATTATAGAGCTTACCGCGGCGCGACCGTGTCAGTGCAGCTGCATTGCTGAACACTGTCTAGTGTAGCCATACCCCTAGGATAGTGAAACTATACTGGGCTGTTGATTGTGGGGTTCCTTTTTTGGTTTTTATGCTGCAAGCACAAATCCAGTATTTGGGCTAGAAATGCTTCAGCAGAAACAAACACTTTGTACGATATTTTTTGAACTGTGTGAAAACATTTCTGTTAAGTTTTGGCTTTGTAAAACTTTAAATCTTGTATTACACTGAACTTCAGTTTTGGACCTCAGCACCTAACAGTGTTGACAGCATTCCGTTAAGCGTATTCATATGGACTGATCAAACAACCTAACAACAGCCATTAAATACATTGCTTGTGATGGGTCTAAGCTGGGGTCCAGAACTCCCTCTACTAACAACATGCACAGGGAAGTGAAGTCTTGACTACCCCAAGAGTATAAAATCATGAGCCAAAATCCAAAAAATCCTAAGGAAAAAAAAGAAATCATGATTTTTTGGGCAATTTTTTTTCTTCCAATTTCTCATTTCTCCTTGCCTATATCCAGCATGTGTGGGACAGCTAGGGTTGAAAATTCAGCCTTGCAATGCACACAAAAATGTTCACACACAAACGCTGATCCTCGCTCACACAACCAGTTCCCCCCAGCAGTCTGCTGCATCCACCTACTCCCCTGGCAGGCCTTTCCAGCAGCTTCATCTGTCTGCAGCACAGCATCCTCTACTGGCCAAAAAGGGAAACATTCCTGAGCCTCCTGAATTCTTGCAAAACCTCTCATGCTCTCTAAAAAGGCCTGAAATTGCTCAACACTGGAAATTGGTCAGTCCCTCACGAGCAGCCTCCTCCACCCATTTACTGATGGGCCCCAAAGGTCAGCATGCCCGGCTCTCCTTGGTCAGACTGTCAATCATGCATTGAGCACACCTTTAAGGGAAGAAGCACCAGTGATGTCGGAAATAAATACACCTGCATAGAACTGACAGAAAATTAGGACATGTTTGGTGGAGACCTCACATCACAAGCTTGGACTGATCTCTTCTCAAGCAGTTTTATGAAACTCAGGCTATCTGGGTTCAATGCTCAATTCAGCCACAGACTTTCTGTGTGACCTTGGGTAAATCAACTAATTTCCCTGTGCTTCAATTACCTATCTATAAAATGGGAATAATAATCCTTCTCTTTCTACCACGTTTGGTCTATTTAGACCAGCATCATTTTACACATACCTGGCACAGGAGTAAGTGAAAACACATGGTGCAAGGCAGATGAGAATTGGGCCCAGGAACAAAATAATCCTCACAATATCCCTAATGAGGGCAGCCATTTATCCCTATTTTACAGGTGGGGACACTGTGGAATTGATTTGCCAAAGGCCATAGAAAATCAGTGGCAGAGCAGGGTTGACATGCTTGAGTACATGGCTCCCAGTTTTGAGCTCTTAAAAGAAGCAGTTAACTCTAAATAAGGAAATTAGAACAATGAGATTAAGACACACCGAGAACTGGTGCTCTTATTGGAGTAAATGGCCTCTTCATGTTGCCACTACACACTTTCCATCCTCACGGGATCCCACCCTTTCTAACTCTTACATGATGGCATCAGTTCTGGGGACAACTTAAAAAAAATATATGGAGATATACCTATCTCATAGAACTGGAAGGGACCTTGAAAGGTCATTGAGTCCAGCCCCCTGCCTTCACTAGCAGGACCAAGTACTGATTTTTACTCCAGGTCCCTAAGTGGCCCCCTCAAAGATTGAACTCACAATCCTGGGTTTAGCAGGCCAATGCTCAAACCACTGAGCTATCCCTCCCCCTTAACTGCACAATGATGAAGGAGATACCCATTGCAGCCATAAAGCTGGAGATAATTGGCATGAACTAGGTTCTAGTGTACAACTCTGCAACTACTATATCAAGAGTTTCTTCTAGAAAATGGGCTCTTTCCTGACAACTATATTTTTACTAACATTACAGGAACTTCTCAAAACAGAGCTAAGATAGTAATGTTATACAGGTAGGGGGAAAGTATGCAAAAGTCTCCCTCATACATACATCAGTGGTTCTTAACCTTTTCCATGTAGCCATGACTTAACCAGGACTTTCCTTCCCTTTTAGCAAGTTGGTGATGGCCCTCCGAACTCCACCCCAACATCTGTTCATGACTCCCGGGTGAGAACCCATGTAAAACACCATAGTGCATAAAGCAGAAATCCCATGTATGAAATAGAGAGATGGAACTAAACAAATGGACAGAACTGAATCTCACACACCAGGGTAGGTGGTATGACATAGTGGTCAGAAAAGAACCAGAAAGCAGAAAGAGTTGTGGTTGGGAGAGAAGCCAGCACCCAAAGCCAGGAGTCAGAGGATTCAGAGGGTGATAGAGACTATAGCTGGAGCAAGAACAGATGCAGGACTGAGCAAGGACTGGTACAGGAAACAGGAAGCAGATCTGGCGCAGCTGTGGGCATAGAATGCATCAAGCAGCTACTGTGCTGCTGTTGCAATTAGGCTTAAATGATGATCTGCTGGCTCTTCTGTCCAGTCAGGGAGCACAGTCATTTAGTGAGAGCTCACTGGACCTAGCCAAGATCATCGGGATTCCAGGTGACAGCACCCAGACTCCAGAGCCAGCTGAATTCCTGACAGTGCCACTCCTTTGCACCCATCCCAAGGACTGCTCCTAGAGGCCCTGGCTTCTCGGGGTATCTGTGATGAAATTCCCATAGGAGGTCAAGACCATGATCGCGCTTCTGGAGAAACATTGGTGGTTCTTACAGCCCATGAGATTGGGGCTGCAAATGGACCACTTGGGAGAAGAGAATGGATAGTAATTGTTAGATGACCACTGATGATCCCACAGACAAAGTGGGAAGGTTTAAACATGGCAGTTTTCCTGCTCCACTTCAAAGTACTTGTCCTTGCAGGACAAGGCATCTGCTTTCCCATTCTTAGACCCTGGACATAACTGTGAAGTCAAATTGAAAGAGGAAGAAGGCCCATTGAATCTGACATATTGTCTATAGATGTTCCAAATTCTTGTGATGTGTCCGAACTCAGACAGGGACTTCAGCCCCTTCAAGGAGATGATGCCATTCCTCAAAAGGCAGCCCTGACGGCCAGGACCTCCCTGTCCCATGTCCTAATTTTCCTCTGCAGGAGTCAGTTTCCAAGAGAAGGCAGCACAGAGACAGAGCAGCTGGTAAGGACCTCTGAATTGTGAAAGGACAATGCCTACTGTAAAGTCCAAGGGGTCAATCTCAACAAGTATTTGAAATGGCCATATCTGGTTTAAAATGCTGTCTTCTATTCTTCCCTCTGCTGGTTTCTGAACAGATTGTGTACTGGATGCAGGTCTACCTTTGTGAAGACCTAACCGAACAGAGTCTTTCCATGAGTTTGCCTGTGAGTGGAAGGGATATTGACTGTGGACAGTGATCTTGTTGGGGGCTTAATATTAGACTCAAGGTCAGAGGGAGCCTCTTTACTAGCCATTAAGAAGATAGGTGTTCCCACTGGGGAAGTTGAAGGGTGGATGAACCCCTTCTTCAGATTTTCCACCAGATATTCCCAGAGGACTAGCACTTCGGTTCAGATAGGATGTGTGTCCAAAAGAAACCTCCATGCCTGGTTGGAGATCAATGGGGTAATCATAACAGTGAGGTAGAAGAATGTCCACTTTCTGTTTGTCAAATACCTTGAGATATTCCCTATATTTGGCAAAAATTTCAGGCACTGCTGATGAACCCATGCTTTGCAGCTCTGTATCCCACAGAGGCTGGAGCGAGCACCTCACAAAGCTTGATCAGTCTTGGCTGGCAAGCCATGCTCGTGGGCACCACAGGGAAGAGAAGAGCATAGACCATGACTGTCAGTGGATTCAAGGGTCATGTGACAAGCCAGGGGACAACAAAGACAACCTGTAAATGCGGAGCATGCATAACCCCATGATCTCTTCGCAACCACCAAGCATTATGACCTCCTAGGGTCCTGTCTGATGTGTGATGGAACCTGGAGAAAGGACTGTCAATAGCCCCAATGAGCTAAGGAAAGTCCTTGCAGAGTATTAGGATCCAATGCCTCCTAAAGTTCTGGTCAGTGAATTGCTGGAGGCACTTGAATTGACCAAGGCTTCTAAGTGAATATTGGGTAGGGTAGAATGCCAGAGATGAAGGAGACGAAGAGTGGCAGTGTTTAGAAAAGATGTTGCCAAGATTCTGGTGGATAGGCAGTAACATACTTCACTATGGGGAGAAGTGGAGAGTTGGCCCAACCCAACCCTCCTGGCATTTCCCAACCCAGGGATTGGCCAGCTCTAGGCTGGGCATCCTGCTGCAACGTGCCTGGGCATTCCACAATACATTCCACAATACAGGCACAACCCTAACGTCTGGCAATGGCTCTTTTCATTGGAGAGATGGGGCCAGACTCTGTTGACTGGCATCAGTTCAAGATCTGGTAAGGCAGCTGGGGCTCTGGGAGATGGAGTTCAGATTGACAGAAGTCGGGGAACACACCTTTTTTGGGGTCCACTTTGTTAGCCAGACATCAATCCTAGTGCAAAGACCAATTAACGCTCCCAGGTTAGGCAGATGTCCCACCTGTTCTAGTTCATTTTTGAGTCATTGAGCCCTGCCCAAAGTGGTGTCACTGTGTAGCTCAATCCAGTAGCTGCTTGTGGCCAGATATGGAAATTCAGCTGCATAATTAGCAATGGACTAGGGACCCTGTCAGAGAGCATGGAGAGCAGCTTCTGCAGTACATTCCCAATTAGGGTCAAGACAGATACCCACCACTGTCTGTACAAAGTTCTCAAAATGTTCAAGGAAAGAATTGGACATCTCCAGCAGCAGGACCATTTCAAGGTCTCTCCACTGAGCAGACTCATTATTAATCCCACTCAGGACTGATCCACGTGATACACGTGTGGCCACAAAATAAACTGGAAACAGAACTGATTAAGGAACCCATGACACTCGACACAGTCCCCACTGGACTCACCGGGTAAGGGCATGCTAGGCTCGCGGGATGTGGATGCAAAAGTTCGGGGAACAGGAACTGCAGCCTGGGCTTGTACCTGCATGGGAAGGACTGCATTCCGGTCACACAGCATGGCAATCTGAGCCTGCAATTCCTGCATGATCCCAACAACTTCCGAGAGGATGAGTTGGGTTCCTACCAGGACCCTTCCAGAGGGGATTTCCATGCCACAAGGTGATGTCCCTTCTTATCTTTTAATGGGCTGCTCAAATTGTCACACACCAGGTTTTAGTCAGTGCAATCTAGGGTTTGGAACAGGAGTCAGGCCTACAGGTCAGAGCAGAGCCAGAAGGAGGAATTGGTGTTGTGGTCAGGAGACAAGCCAATGTTCGGATTCAGGAGTCAGACCAGAACTGGAGTCATGGTCAGAAGACAAGCCAGTGGTTGAAGCCAGGAGTCGGGTGTTCAGAGGAACATAGAGACTAAGGCTGGAGCAGGAACAGGGAGGGGAGTGAGGGGTTGGAGCAAGGACCGGTGCAGAAAACAGGACGCAGGTCTGGTGCAGCTGCCAGCCTAGAATGCCTTGAGCAGCTGCTATGCTGCTGTTGCTATGAGGCTTAAATGATGATCTGCTGGCTCTTCTGTCCAATCAGGAAGAACAGCCACTTAGTGAGCACTCCTTGGGCCCAGCATTGGGTTGCCAGGCAACTGTGCTGGGAGCCAGCTGAGTTCCTGACACTGAAGACCTCTAAACTTTGGAGAAGTTCAAAGCTTAATTTCACAGCAGTGTCCTACTATGATACGAGGCCAACCAAATCATGCTGAAAGCTTTAGAAAATTTGCTTCTGGATGTAAAAAAGATGGGCCCCAAAGGTCAGCATGCCCGGCTACACTTTACTTTCCAACTTCACTACACAGTTAGGTAGTACAGGAGACTATTTTACAGGTCCCAGGAGGATTATATTAAAGGCATTCAAGAGACTAGACAAGAAGCAGGTATTTTGGAAAATGTCTCAGACAAAGGTTTAACAGGCACCATGGAGGGTCTCCAACATGCAGCTGTTTCAAATGAGAGCCTAAGTTAACAGTGCAGTGCTTGATGGCAGTAGATATTACAACAAGAATGGAGGCAGGAGGAAGGGCCAGTGGACAAAGGAAGGATAAACACAGGGAGGGAAAGCCTTTGAAAGTGTTCTCTGTTAGCCTATATAATCTACCTAAGAGAAGGCCCAGAGACCAAGTTAACTTTAGACCTCAGTTACAGCATGTGACCAATTTTACTGCTCAACAAAAAGCACGTTAGATATTTATGATCTCATTTTATTAAATACTCCTACTCATGATCATCATTGGGTGCACTGTGTGTTTAATATAAAAAAGTCAAGATGTATTATATTTGGTATTAATACGGTTAAACACTCACCTGGATGACAGGTGGTGTTGGGGCCACATGCCTGGGTTATGGATTAACCAACTGCTATCAGACAACCAGGATCTGTCATCCAAACCTAAAGCAAGCAAGGCAGGTGCTTTTCCTGCTGATCCAGCCAAGGGCGCCGATTGAATTACATTAGGAAAGAATAGCTTTGCGTTTTCATGAAATTTGATTAAAGAAAGAGAGAGAGGTGGCAGCCTGCACAACACGGTGAAGTTTAAAGGACAATCTGCTCTTCTTATGGTCCCTTCTGTTGGCTACTTTGATCTGAGTTTTATTATCTGGGTTTAACACCTTTTCTGTAAAATTAAAGTTGAAGTTCTTTAGAGTTGCTTTTCTATAGCAGCTGATTGTTCAAGTCTTTTATTAGGAACCATCAATTATCCAGGATGCTGGAAACTAAATACATGTAGTTTTGGTGAAATATAAGATTATTCTCACCGGTATTAAAACAGGTAGGAGAGGCCACATTAAAGACTCAGGTTTTACTTTCTGAGACCATTACTTAATAAAATGAGCACTGGCAACAGCTCAGCACATTAGATTTGGAATCAATTCAACCCAAAATGCAGAAAAGAAACTTAAGAAAAATAATACAGGTTAGACTGGCTCTCCTGCTCACCTCAATAGAATCTTTATTATAGAGAACCCTGCCATACTGACATGGCCCAACTCTGCAGCAGTTTGATGCCAGAGCATTACAGATTTGCATCACAATTCTCGATAGAACAAAATCAGACTTCTCTTCAGGACGGTAACAGACTCACTCTGTTGTCCATAAGCATGTGGTAAGACCAGAAGTGATTATTATGCTCGTGCAGTGTGACATTCTGCATTACACAGGCCTTAGAATTTCACTCAGCAGTTCCTGCATCCAGCCCAACATAAATGCAGTTGAATTGGAGCATATATTTTAGAAAGATATCCAATCTGGTGTATCGCATCTTATTTCTAGTTTGAACTTTGCTGATTTCAACTTCCAGCCATGGGATCTTGTTATGTCTGCTAGATTCTGCAGAAGAATTCAACAATTTGGATGCGAGCACAGAGCACACACAGGCACAGAGCCAGTTTCCATTGATCAACTTCAATTTGCAGTTGTAGGTGTGCAGCACTTCTGAAAAAATCTGATCCTTTGCATTTATGTCCCATGTGTTAGAATATGAAAGTTATATTTAAAAAAGGTAACAATATCAACTGTGTGAAGTGCAGATGCTATAGAAGTGGATCTAAATGTTCCTAAAGCGAGTGTGCAGGCCAAGGATGAGAGTAGACTGACAAATATTTGTGTTGGGTGGTATTCACCCTTTAGGTTTTGTATATTCTTAATACAGTATTTGCACAACTGAGTGAATCCTGGATATGCGCTAAGTTCTAGGAGATGGGAATGGGGATCTGGCGTGCCAGTCCCAGCCCATCTGCAGTCAAAAGCCTTAATACTTGTAAATCAGATGGCAAATCTTTAAAATTCTCCCTTTGATAGAACAGCCACAATTAGTTCTTCAGGTCTGGAGGTTCCAAGATATTTCTGCCAGATTTCCTTCTATTGTCTAAAAACTGAGCTTCATCTTGGGAAGGACTTAAAATAGAATAAAAAAATGCTACACAAAAACAAACAAGAGTAACATGGAAGACTTAAGAATGCACAGTGGCAAAATTATGAACCAGTTAAGATGGAAATGTCAACATCTTTTTACAACATACACCTGAAATTCACAGCTACTGTATTGTAAAGAAAGAATGAAGCTTCCCTCGCAGTTAAGGCTGTGAACTGGGACTCTGGGTTCAATTCCTAGCTCTCCCATGGATTTCCAATGTAACCCTGGGCAGGCCACCAAATATCTTGGATGATCCTCTGCAAAAGAGGGACAGTAATACATTCCTACCTCACTGGGATGTTTTGAAGAAAATCCATAGTAGCTGGGAGGTGCTTTGAGTGTGAAGGGGGGCATCCAAGTATCCACACAGAACAAAGCCAAGACACCTGCTCTGCCAGCTTACTGCAATACAGATGACCCAGTATTTTTTTAAGAAAATGTTTAATATTGAGCTTTTTTTTAAAAAAAAAAAAAAAAAAGTAACAGGACAGCCTGGGATCTGTCTTTGCGCAATCGCAGTTTTAAGTTACAAAAATTCATATCTTGAATTCAGAGCAAACTTTTTAATATGCTTAGTATGAAAATTCAAAGTTTGAAATTAGATACAAGAGTCCGTGCTAATAAACTTCATGAAAACCTGAGATTCTGACAAGTCCAATTTAATAAAACCATCGACAACCCTGATTTCTTGCCAGCCTGTTTCTTCTAGCGTTTGCATTAATGTGACTTCAGGATACTGTATTGTCTGTCTCACTGAAACCACAGAACTGAAATCGAAATGGCTCTGGAATGTTTTAGAGCCTGTGTGTTTCATTTGTACTTCCAAGTAAATATTTTTGTTGGTTGGAATCATAATTGTGAGCAATAGCAGACATTTTGGTTTCCCCCCCGTAATAAGTAACACGGGTAATTCATGACATAGCATAAGTTCCATCTTTGGCAGCCACATGCATGCCCAGTGGTGGCAACTGCACACCATTATTTTCCCCCAGGAATGCAGTAGTTTGTTAGCCCACTAAGGCACTTTTTAAAAAAACCCACACACACTTCTTATACCTAGCAACTACATTTTATACAAAGTCTTGAAATTCTTCACATACTCTGCAAAGGAGATAATTCTAGGTGGCCATTTAAACAGTTTGCTACATACATCACTATGTATTTAGTTTAAAAACAAATAAAGTCTCTTAAACTTGTTTTCCCAACATGAAACTAGGGAAAATGTTCAGAAAACACAACAACTCTGCAGACAGAGAGAATAATTCTGGCACATGCACTCCAATCTACAGGGAGAAAGGTTAGGTTTGTGGCTAAGGATGTCAGGAGATCTGGGATCTATTCCCACCTCAGCCACAGACTCCCCATGTGACCTTGGGCTAATTACTTAGGGCTTGTCTACACTGACAACGTTAAAGTGCTGCTGTGGCTTATATAGTCGCGGCAGAGCGCTGGGAGAGAGCTCTCTCAGCATTCTAAAAAAACCCACCTCCACAAGGGATGTAGCTACCAGCACTGAGTGTGGCTACCAGCGCTTGTGCACTGTCTACACTGGTGTTTTACAGCGCTGAAACTTGCTGCGCTCAGGCGGGGCTCTTTTCACACCCGAGTGAGAAAGTTGCAGTGCTGTAAAGTGCCAGTGTAGACAAGCCCTTAATCTCTCATGCCTCACTTTATCTGTAACATGGGGAAAATAGCTTACAGGGATGTTGTGACGCTCAGCTAATGATTGTGAAACTTGTTAGTCCAGATATTCACAAATGACTAATGATTTTGAGTGCAACTTTTGGGCGCTCAACTTGAGACTATAAAAGGGGACAAGTACCAGGGGGTAGCCGTGTTAGTCTGTATCCACAAAAACAAGGAGTCCGGTGGCACCTTAAAGACTAACAGATTTATTTGGGCATAAGCTTTTGTGGGTAAAGAACCCACTTTCTAAGCTTATACCCAAATAAATCTGTTAGTCTTTAAGCTGCCACCGGACTCCTTGTTGTTTTTATAAAAGGGGAGTGATTTTCAGAGGCTGTATGCACAGCAGTTACTGAAAATCGGGTCCCCAGTCTAAGGTATCTCAAGCCGGGCCTCCAAAATTGTTAGTCACTCTTAGAAATCTTCGCTGTTGAGATCAGCAGGTGGAAAGTGTTTTATTTAAACTCTTATTAAAAAAAATACTATAATATTCTACAGTTATAATCCAAAACACCATATATTACATTACTGTTAATGATTTATGTATCTTTTTTCATATGTATTAACTGGAAAAAAAACAGAAAATTTGCATATAAAAAAAGCTTTAAGGGTAAAATTTAAAAAAATGCGTATGTGACTAATTTTCAGGAGTGTCTCAGGTTCCTAAGTGTTTAGTTCTCATTTCTGGTTTAGGAAACAGAGTTTTATCCTAAGTTTTAATTTGGTTATCATTATCAAATCCCTTTTGATTTTTGCAGGATTTCATTGTGTACAAATATGCACATTTCATCTTAGAAAAACAAAACATAAATAAATTGGTGAGCCAACGAACAATTGGGAGACTGGGTCAGGGGAGGAGAAGACAAAACAGAAAAACTATTCATAACAAATTTGCAGAATAAGCCAACTATACACAACAGGATTAAGGAAGGATGTGAGAAAATGACCAAATGTTTATGTGTAACTTTGTGAAATATGAGATAGAAACAAAAGTAAATGACTTACCAATCAATGTTTATTTGTTTATAGCAGTTAGGATTTAGTTCAGCAATAACAAGGAAAATGAAATGTTGAATTAAGATGCTCAGAGTGGAAATATGCACAAAGCCCCATCTACTCCCCCTCCATCCACACACACACACCGTCTCGTTCACATACACCCCAAATCCTCCTCCTCAGAGTTTACAGGTTCACAATGAAAGCTTGAAAGTGTTTGCCCAGGAGTGCTGATACAGGACCTGAGCCAATGCCCTTTAAAGCAATGGGAACGCCCCCCACCAATTTCACCAGGCTTTGAATTGGGCCCATATACAATCAAGTTAAGATGGTAAAACCCTATGAAAAGTAGAAGAGCAGATTGACACATTCTACTTTTATTTTGGTCAGCTGGTTTTCATAAAAAGTAAAGATGCAGGTGAGGCAGGTGGAATACTGAAACAGTCTCTATTTCAGCAGTTTTCAAACTTTTTGAACTGAGCCCCACTTTGAGTTTCAATTTTGGTTGTCTCCCCCCAGCGCAGACAAAACAGACACATGCAAAGGTATGCTTGATGGCCTACTCATAAACCTAACAGAGACCTTAGCACAGATTTAATTAAATTATCTACACCTGCAAGTTTCAAATACACAGATACTTACCAGTGGCTCTCCCAGCAGTTGGGCAACTTTTACCTTGCAGCCAGACTGCACTGCTAGGGTAGGGCAATACTTGCCCCTTTGCCCCTGCCACCTCGTGTTTTCAGGGTTCAGGAAGGCCCGTATGACTGTTTCTGGGGGTGGAGCCAGTGTTGGGTGCAAAGGCTGCTGGAAGCGGAAATCAGCAGCCGTGGCGGATGTTGCCACTGACCCACAGGCTGAGCGGCCTGCTGAGGTGAGTCGGGGTGGAGGTGGCACTCCCTCTCCCACAGGGCGTGGCTCAGGTCCTGCTCCACTTGCCCCTCCCCAAACATTCTTCAACACCCCCTCATGAGGTATGCTCCACAGTTTGAAAACCTCTGCTCTATTTAGATAAAGGAACATTAAGCAGTGGTATCAGCTTCTAAGACCATAACAGTATGCATAGCTGCCAACACATGTGGTCTACCAGCAAGTGAAAAGATAAACCCTGTAACTTACACAGGATAAAAGATAGCACATACTTAAGTGTTTAAGCCAACCTGACCTTGCAGTTTGGGGATATCTAATGAATACTGGGAATCATTTTTTCTATTGCTCCAAAAACCTAGAAAATAAATGCTCGCCAAAAGCAGCAAACTGTGCAGCTGAAAAGATTTACACACAGCAACACAGTACAGATATTAATAAAAATGTAGAGAAACTATGGTCTGTTTCCCCCATCTCAATCAAGCTCTTATACTTTACCTGCTAATGGTAGGCTGTTCTCTATGCATTGTAACACGTGCATAGTAACAGGATTATACCACCTGTCTCATTTGCAGCTCTGAACAGAATCTCATTTGCAGCTCTGAACAGAATCTCTTCTATACATTTCCCCATAGAGCAGTGTGCTTGTACTGTCTCCTACTGAATAGAGTCAGAACTCCTCAGCTTTTGTCCCTTAAACTCTGATACTGCAATAGCTGTATATACGCTTCTCCTTTAGCTGAAGGGGTGGGGGGAGGCTAGTGATTTTGAAACAGGAAGATCTAAGGTGCAATCCTGCTGTCACTAAAAAGTTTTGGATGGCAACAGTAAGCAAAGTAATCACACTGAAAAGTTCTCCCTGGGTCATGGATTTGTTAAAATGGAGTTGACGATTTTTTTTTTTTTGCCATTTCTACAGAACAGCTTTGAAAGCAAACCAGAAGAAAAAAGATCCTCGGAGGATACAGCAACAAATTTGGTTTTATATCTACATATGAGAATCCAAACTATGGTTTTAATACATTTTTCCAAAGCTTTCAAGTGGTCATTTCTTCCAGATGTGTGTGTGTGTCTGTCTGTCTGTCTGTCTCTCATCTACCCACCCTCAACAAGCCTATGTCCAGATTATGCAACACAGCATACATGGTAATTCTATGTAGGTTTGAGCCAAAGGAGTGCCGGGCACTCAACTCTTACTGAAATCAGTGGGAGTGGAAGGTGCTCAACATGTCATGGAAAGAGCTCAACACTTCAGATGATCAAACTACATATGAGGTCCTTCAACATTTAGAACACGTAAATGGAAAAATGGAATAAAAGGGACATTTTTATCAATTAACCTTTCTGATTTACTCCTATTCATAGTTACATACACTCCTGTTTGTGTCTCTGTGCATTTAAAGCATGAGTTATATTACAGTCATTTACCTCTTACAGTACAATTTATATTAGACACGCTATTTCCTGTATGTAGTTCTGCATTACATTCCCAATCCAATATAGAAACAACAAACAAACAAGCACTAAAAGAGACTGTTCTCTGCACATCTGTCCACGTGCAAGGATTGCATACAGAAAACATGAGTTATGAAGATTATATGAACATCAAGTTATGCTACTTTGGTAGACAATGGAACATAATGGCCAAATAAAAGAAGAGCCAAAATAGAAAGGTGAGCATCCCAGGCATAGAGGAACTGACAGCCCCACTTTGCAGGATGGACATACCTAATTCACCAAGTATACAGAGGATAGAAACGAGGAAAGAAAGGAACTGTTTAATGTGGTTAAAGAGTAACAACCAGGAGTAACTGGCTTACACTAAACTAAGAAAAAATTAGGCCAACTTCTTACTGATGAGATGCATCAGATAGGGGAACCTATTCAACTGTGCGAGTGTCTTGTTGCCGAACTGTACTGGGAAAAAAAGCTAGAAAATAGGGAACAATCCTGTGTTGATTCCAAGGACTAGATGACCTAATAGGCCTTTTTTCCCCAATCTCTGACATCTATGATACAATAAATATTTAACCAGAACTGGGGAAAACAGCTAGTACACCACAGAGAGGACATCCCACGGTAGGATGGAGCTGGAAATAGAAAGGAAGGGAGGCTAGAAATGGGGACAGACAGTAGGTTGAGACTCCGTGAAAATAAAAGACAGCTTCTGAAGCCGCAGAGTGAGTGAATTAAGAAGTGGGCTAGCAGAAAACACAGGGGTGACTGCATGGGAGGATGGCTTAACAGGTGACCCCACAAGCAAATAATGATTTCCTGAGTGACTTAAAGTTCAACTCATATTTGTTTCATAAGTACAACTATACAGTGGGTGAGGAAACCCTGTGTTCCCAAAGCATGTTCTAGACACTGCTGGAAAATGGATGGTGCAGAAATGTGCTATTGAGATCAAATGCCCCATAATCCCAGCCAAAATTTGTTTCAGCTACCAGCATTAGAGAGAAAATAGGAAAGAAAGACGACTAATTCGGGACAGGGAATGGCTGAGAAAGGAAAAGAAATGGGGATGACAACTGCAGAGCCACTTAAAATCCTTTGGTGACTAAATGGATCAGAGACATTAGAAACAGAAGCGACTTATTGTATCTAGTCATCTGATCCATGCCCTTGTCACTGCAGGCTTGGTCACAACCGTGTATTTGAAGTTGATTTGTCTATTTTCATTACAAATATCTCAAGTAAGGGACTTGAGAACTGTTAACAAATGTTATTTACAGGATCAATCACAAATGCATTGGATAATTCAAGGGTTACCTGACCTGAAGAGCCAAGGTGAAATGCCTTGTTAAGAGTGATACTACGATATAAACGGGACATATCGTTACCACTTACGACATATTTTAGGATGTATGTACGTATTATCAAAAAGTTATTTACCCAACAGCTAGATGGATCACCAAAGGCTAGATGGGTGACCAAAGCTAGTGGTATCGTATGTGACCATGACAAATGGAAAGAGCACAAAGGATATGATCTTGCATAATACTAAGCACACAAAAGCTTCCATGGACTACAGTGAGAACTGAGGGGGGCCCAGCACCTTGCAGGATTGGTCCTATCCAGCTAAAAAAAAAACAAAAAAAAAAAGGTAAGATGACCCCCAATGATTTTGGTATCACTCCCCTGAATTAAAAATCAATTTATTATATACAGGTATAGTTTATAAGGGGAAGCCTGAACATGATTGCCTGCTCCTCATCCACCCAAGAAGGATACATGATATATTTTACACAGGGTTTCCACTAAAATTCTTGCAGAGGTAAACAAACTCTGGCTAAGTATGAACCCAGGGAAAACAAGACTTGTCAGAATGCAAAAAGGAAGAGCTCATTTTCAAAGCAACAGGAGGATATTTTCTCCAAAGTAGAGCTTAATTATTCCAGATTGCAAACCAAGGCCATGATTGTTCCATCCAAAATTATACTGATCTTGATAGTGTTATCAATATAATGCAACCACAACATGGGCACAACCCTTAACAATGGTCAAAAAAAGGAAACTGATACAGACTATCTCCACCTTCGACCTGAACTTTTGAACAGGATTGTATAATTATGAACATTTAGTAAACAAAAGAATGCTGGCATCATATTTCAATAAAAATAGTGTTTCAATTTCCCTTATTACAAAAAGGCTGAGAATCTAGAGCATTACTGCCTAATTCAGTCAAGAATTTCAAGGCACTGTCCTTGGCACACACTGAATGCCAGAATAGGCAGTTTCATTATTTATGGTGCAAAAAAGCAGCAAGCACAGTGGTTATAAGTGTTTGCATTAAAGTGCACTGTCATGTTAATACTCTCTTCCTTCTTAAAAAAAAAATCAAAATAAAATAGTCTACAACTCCTTGTCCTGACACTTAATAAAAATAACAGCTGCATATTCTCATCAAATGACTCTAAAATCAAGTCAAATTAGAAGAATTTAAATATTTTTTTTAAAAAGGAGCCGATTAAAAAAAAGTTAAAAAAGTTCTCCCTGCAGAGTTCTCTGCATTGCAGGTGTAGTTCAAGAGTCAAACTAAAATGGCAACTAAAATGTTACATGCTTTCCTGTAAGGTTTCAGGTTAATAGCACTTTATAGAAAATCCATTCCATTTCACGGCAATGGCAGTCCTCCAGCTGACAACATTATTGCAAAAAAGGCGTGAATAAATTGGTCCTCCCACCAATCTGTCATCTACACAATTGCAGGTGTGGATGCTGGTACAGTTTTTCCATCAGCTCTTCCTCTGTAGGTTCTTCCAAAACATCCCTACAAATAAAAAAGCATAAGTTGCATAGGGCAGCAAAGGAGATTTTTCAACATTTTTTTGCAACATTCATACTGAGATGTAACATCCCTATTTCAAGACTGAAGCAAATAATCTCAATTACAACAGGCTGATCCTTCCTAATGATGCATCCCGGTGCGAGTGATCCATCCTTCTACACTACAATGTGTCATAGAAACCAGCAGCTGTTTTCCCACAAGGAGAAGGGAAGCAATTTCCTGCACACAGTACAACATAACTGAGGTTAATGGA
This sequence comes from Gopherus flavomarginatus, assembly GCF_025201925.1. Lineage (NCBI taxonomy): Eukaryota > Metazoa > Chordata > Testudines > Testudinidae > Gopherus > Gopherus flavomarginatus. Next base: position 74,744,692 of record NC_066621.1, on the reverse strand, counting down.
TGTGTCTTCCTGAAAAAACTCGTCAAATGAGAACATGCTCCCAGTGCAGCCGTTGCACGTTAAATCTGTACCACAAGTTCTATTTATGCAACACGATCAACTCTCCACCCACAGTCTAACACAAAGCCAAAAATGTGGATTGTTTTACCCTTCCCACCCAGAGCAGTCCTTCATTATTAGCACCTGTTCTCCTCGCATCATATGAGTGGAATGTTCCTAAAGGTTAGGTATTAAGCCAGGTCATGGCAGGCATAGGGAAAGCACTTTTAGGACTGCTCCAGGCTAATAGCTAAAAGATTTGTACTTTTACTCACCAGGCTTGAAGCAAACCCTGTTCCCACCTGGAACACGGTCTTTGAAAAGGAGATTAACATCCTTAAAAATAGGCTGTTATCCACCTAGTCCTAATCCTAGTCTTATCCACTCACCTGAACATTAATTCCACCGTTGTCTGGTATTCAATTTCTGAGAGAGACTGCCGATGGGAGTGACGGTCCCACTTGTGAATAAAGTTCTGGAATTGGAAGGTGAAAGAAAATAAAAGGCTAGTTTTAGCATCTTTAGACATAAAGTTTTATATTTTCCCCATGGTTTAGTTTGTATAAATCCCCCTAAAGCCCAGAACAGGAATGTTCTTAGAGCCAGTTATACATGTATATGAGGTGCATAATAATGAACCAAAATACCAAATAATAAAAATATTACTTTGCACTCCACTGAATTAACTTAACACTTCAACACACCGCTTTGAGGTACATCACTGGTTACGTTTCTGTGCCTGAGAGAGGGATGAGTACCTTGCTCATGGTCACACAGTGAGATGGTGGAGGTAAAAATAGAGGAAAGGGACTGAAGGACTCCTGGGTCCTATAGAGTGTACAAACTGCATTCCCTAATTTAAATATCACATTTGTAAAATGTGCCTGCTAGCATTCACCTGCTTAAGTTCCCCCCAGCTGAAAAGCAATTTCTTTGACATACTTCAAGTTAAAATGTCACAGCTTTATCAAAGAAAGAATATATTTTCTGGCTTGTCTCTTCGCTTGCTTTGATTTACACAATGACAAGAGGCGGATGGACAACTTGTGCAGAAACAAAGTTTCCTGCCGCACAGTGCCACCTCCAAGCCATTACACCAGATCTATGCCTCAAATCTGCTGAAGAAGCCAATGGATCTCTCTGCAGGGCTGTCCCCAAGGGTAGAACATCTTCCAATATGCTCATAGATAAGGCTCAGACATGATGTTGGCAGTCCAGAGTCTACCTGGTAGCTATTTAGACTTCCAGAAAGGATGCAGAGGCAAATGACTGGTAAAGCTGCAGGCCTGTCATGACAACATTTTTATATACTAATTTCAACATCACCTTTAAAACCTGCTTAATCCTCACCATGCTCTAGACCAGGGGTCTCAAACTCAAATGACCACAAGGGCCACATGAAGACTAGTACATTGGCCTGAGGGCCGCATTACTGACACCTACCCCCCTGCCACCCTTGGCCGTGCCCCTTCTATGAGGCCCTGCCCCTGCCCCGCCTCTTTCCACCTCTTCCCTGCCTCCATTCCAACCCCTTCCCCAAAATCCCCACCCCAACTCCGCCCCATCCCTGCCTCCAGGGGTGCAGGAGGGATGTGGCGGGGCTCAGGGCAGGGAGTTGGGGTGTGGAGTTCAGGAGGGGTGCCTCAGGGGGTCAGGGTGCCACAGGGAGCTCAGGGCAGGGGGGTGGGCTGCAAGAGGGGTGCGGGGTGCAGCACGGGGCTCAGGGCAAGGGGTCTGGGTGCAGGAGGCATGTGACAGGGGGCTCTGGCTGGGGTCGGGGTGCAGGAGGGATGTGGCAGGGGGTCAGGGTGCAGGGTGTGGCAGGGGCTCAGGGCTGGGAGTGAGGGTGAAGGAGGGGTACAGCAGGGGGTCAGGGTACAGGAAGGGTGCGGGAGGGGGCTCAGGGCAGGGGGTCGGGGTGCAGGAGAGTTGCAGGGTACGAGAGGTGATTAGGGTGCAGGAGGGGTGGGGCAGGGGGTTCATGGCAGTGGGTTGGGGTACAGGAGGGGTGCGGGGTGCGGCAGGGGGTTCAGTGCAGGGGGTCGTGGTGCAGCAGGGGGCTTTGGGTAGGGGGTCCAGGTGCAGGAGGGGTGCGGGGTTCGGCAGGGTTGAAGTGCGGGGTGCGGCAGGGGGCTCAGCTGCAGGAGGGGTTCGGGGGAGTGGGCTCTGGCCCGATGCATACTGGGGCCAGGGCAGGCTGCCTACCTGCCCTGCCCCCAGCACCGCTCCAGGAAGCAGCCGGAACCTGGGCGAGAAGGGGCACAGGGGCCTGTATGTTGCTGTTGTTTCAGGCATCGCCCCTAGCAGCTCCCATTGGCTGGGAATGGGGAACCATGGCTAATCGGAGCTGCTGAGAGTGCTGCCTGAAGCAAGGACAACACACAAACCTCCGTGCCCCCACCTTCCCCACGTTCTGGCCACTTCCCAGGGCGGCGCGGGGGCAGGGCAGGCAGGCAGAGAGCTTGCCCTTCCCCTGGTGTGCATCAGGCTGGAGGCGCTCTAGGTAAATGCTGGGGGAAGGCGGGGGGACCAGAAGGAGCTCACGGGCCGCAGAAAATTACCCCGTGAGCCCTGTGTTTGAAACCCCTGCTCTCGAGGGCAACCTCTTTAAATCAGGCCAGTCTCTCTGGATTTGACCTCAGTGCCTTTGCAGGAGTGGAAAGCCATGGCACAGCCTCTGCAAACGGGAATGGCTTTTTCTAGAATCCTATTGAGCCAGTTCTCTCTGTAATGGGCATGGCCACCACAACCTGCAGCCTAGGTGACTAGTACTGGAGATACACAGGTAAGTACAGCACACAGGCAAGTCTGTGGTACTTATGGCAAATAAGAACACCCAGGGGCGGCTCCAGGCCCCAGCACACCAAGCGTGTGCTTGGGGCGGCATGCCGTGGGGGGCGTTCTGCCAGTCGCCAGGAGGGCGGCAGGCAGGGTGCCTTCGGCGGCATGCCTGTGGAGGGTCCGTGGTCCCGCGACTCTGATGGACCTCCCGCAGGTGTGCCTGCGGAGGTCCACCGGAGCCACAGGACCGGTGAACGCCAGAGCGCCCCCCGTGGCATGACACCGTGCTTGGTGCAGCGAAATGTCTAGAGGCGCCCCTGAGAACACATTACATTTATACCTTTCAAAGCTGTTTACCAACTATAATCATTCAGCACCAATAAAATGCAAACCAGCTCTGGGGCAGATAGTGATGGCCAACCAGCAAATAGTGTAACATACAACAAGGGTGCAGGAAAAATGCGGTCCAAAAGACCCTGGAAAAAATACTTACTATTGCAATGAGTGCTCCGGAATCTTTAACGTCTACACAAAGCAAGCAGAACCTTGGTTTGTATGACCTCATCCAGAAAATACACCCTCCAGCTTAATACAGTTCTCATGTGCCAAGGGGTGACCAGATACACACAAGAACAGTTGAGACAGTTCATGCTAATAATAACTGTTCTCTTTTCACTCCAATTAGAGGATATTGGATGGACAATATTCTCTAAAGTTAATTTAAGTATTATGTCCATAATTACTCTTATCACTAGATGTCCTCTTAAGCCTGGACAAGCTTTGGATTTATTCCATCACTGAGTGCTCAACTTCACATAATGGCAAAACTCTACTTCCAATAGATCTGCATAAAAATTCTCACACCGTTCAAGAATCTACAGCTAAAACTCATTCCCTTACCTCCAGAAGTAAGGCTACGAACAAATTGACCCAGATGACAGAGGAAATTAGCCACCAGGCTACAAAATAGACCTTTGACCACCTAGAGAAGGAGGATATTAAAGAAAAAAAAATAAAGATGTGTACAATATTATGAGACTAACAATTCCACCTTATAATGTAAATGTTTGTCCCCTGCCCCCTTAAAAAGCCATGAGAGTTCAAAGCTATGGACTTACATTTTTCCCCGTGAAAAGCTTCAACATTTTCATAAATAAAACAGTAGTCTGGGAGAAACCATTTGTTAAGTTTGGATCTCAATCAGTTGAGAGATAAATACACTGTCCCCCATCAGAACCCACCCGTCACACAAACACACACTCTTATCACATCAATTTCCGAGTCTGAATTCTGAAAAAGAAATATGAAGTGACATCTTGGCTCCACCAAAGTCAATGGCAAAACTGCCATGGTACAGTACATTGTGCTTTAATCAACTGAGAAACCAAAGGAAGGAAAAATTAACTTAAAGTACATCAAGATTCTTAAACTATCCATGTTTACTTAATGCGAATGAAAGATGCTAGACTGACAACACGGGAGACTGAACACCTCCGTTTATCTACAGAACTGATACGGCAGCAACACAAGCTTCCCCACAGTGATCTACCAACACATTTCAAGGTTGGCCTCAAAGGAGCCCAGGCGTGTGAAGCAAACTTATATGGAGTCCAATCTCCAGGGTCAATTCAATTCTGGGTCAAGTCAACTGCCAACAAAGACTCCAAATTATTGCTAAATGCGATGCTCACTGGGCACTGGACTGAGACTACCAATTTACATAGACCAATAAACAGCTGTCCATTAAGTGGCAAGTTTTGGTTACTAGATACTTAGGTGGATTTGAATAGAGGCAGCTCCATAGCAGCAGGCAGGCAGTAGTTTCATATGCAATTCCTGTTCCCAGATCATAATATGTGAGATCTGCCTATAGTTTCTGCCCATTTACTTTGAAGAACTATGTTGATTAGAACACAGGATAATACTCCATTGGAGGGTCTTCTTAGGTAGCAGTTTTATTACTTACGGACTTGAATATCTTGAAAATGCATCCAGGAAAACTTGCCAATTGTTCACCACCATGACATCCCAGAGAGTTACTACTGCAGCCTAAGGAACAAGATGAAACAGAGGTTGAGTGGTTATTGCACTAACTGTCCTACTTAGACATCTTCAGAAAACACAGAACATAATCTACTAGCAACCACACTCACAGCAAAGTCATCAAAGTTGTTTGGCCAATACTCCAACTGCTCATAGGTCCCACACTGCAAAGTCCTGTTACCAGATGTTGTATTGACAACACTACAATGAAATTAGAGTGTAATGTTATTATAATATGTTATACCCTGTTCTATAGGTAGAACGCTTGCATTGAGTTGAGTACCTCCACACAGGCAGAAAGAGAGCACTAGTTAGAGAGAAAGCAGAAAAGGGTCTGAAATTTCCAAGATGGGGATGAGCATTCTGGAGACTCAAAACAGTGATGGGACGTTGGAACAATAGAATAGTGAGCAGGGGAGGAAAACTTGCAAGATTTAAGAGATTAGTGACAGACTGGAGAGAAAGAAAGAGACAGATAAGGAGGGAAAACCAAGAGGCTCAGAGTAAGCGAGTCCAAGATTCTTGGCCCACCACAAATTAGAAAGTATACTATAATAGTGAGAAGTGTACAGAAGAGAAGACTGTGGATGGAGGTACTTATCAAAGAGTCCAGAAAGATAAGAACAGAGGTATAAAGTGGAGATTCAAAAACCAAGAGTATCTTTCCAAATACTGGACATTTAGAATAAAGCCTTACCTGATATTTCCCATAGGAACAACAGCACCTTTAAATAGCACTATGCCAGTTATAGCAAACGCATAGTAAACCACCTGGAAAGGAATACACATTAGCATTAGTCACTAAAATACTCAAAAACTAAATAAATTAGGGTGTTGTAAGATAAGCTCCTCAGAGACTATTCCATGTTAAAAAGGAACACAATCAACTTAAAACTCATGGAGTAACAGAGGTAAGGGAATTTGTTTAAATTACCATGTGTTATTAGAACTGAAAGAACTTTTTAAAGCCCACTTATTTTTCACTCCATGCTGTATGCTTTCTTCTATAGTCTATTCAGCAGGGAATTGTTAAAAAAATGATGAAGTCACTTTTCTTTATGATAAGTTTCACCTTCTGGTTCTCTGTGCTGTGATGGCTGAACTGAAAACACTACAGAGATGTGGCTGTTAAAAACTATTTCTATTGGGATTTTTAAAAAGTTATGGGAAGATTGCTGTTGGACTTGGGTTTCCTAAAAGCAAGCTTCTACCAAACCTAAGCTATGGCCAAATTTAAATCAGTTATTTATACTTAATCAGAAACCTTCGTAAAAGCACAGCTGTAATCGCGCTCAAGTTAAATTTTCAAAAGTGCTTCAGTGACTTTTGAGCATAATTCCCATTTTGAAAAAGGACCAACTCCCACTGATTATCAATGAGTACTAAGTGCCTTTCGAAAATGGGACTTATGTTTTGAAATCACTCAGGTACTTTTGAAAATTTTACCTTATGTCAGAAGTTGCCTTAGAAATAACCTTCAGAAAGTTGTCAATGCTTTACAACTCTTACTGAAGAAGAGTTACTACTAGGCTGTCTTGAGACAACATGAGCTTTATAGTGAAAATGCCAGGATAATTTCCATTCTCATGTTTCTATATTGTTATTAAAAAAGTCCCAGGAAGGAAAAGGGTACTATACTCTGAGCTACATAAAAGAGGATTCTAAACATGTGGATCCAGTTGATGCTACACCTCCACAGTCTGCCAGTAGGTGGGGCATCTGGCTTAGCAATGATAAATCAGTTTTATGTCCTGTAACATCAGCTATGAAATGAAGTCAAATATACACAGTAAACAGTCAAGAGAGAAACTGGCCAATAAATAATGAACATGATACGAACAATGTATGTTGCAGACTAATGTTGGAAAAAAATAAGTCTCAAATCAACAATAAATGTAATAAGGCCTCATCATGCAAAGAGATCAACTGAGCATCCTCAACTCCAACTTAAAACAAAAATATTTGAAATTAATGGTAACTGAGGGTGCTCAGCCTATCACAAGATTGGTCTCTTAGACTGTAAGCTCCTTGGGGCAGAGACTGCGGTGCGGCTCCTGTCCGGGAGCATGCAAGCCACTTGCACACTCTAGCACAACCGGGAACAGTTGCTGGTGAACCTAGTGCCTGCCCCTGTGGACAGGGCTGGGGACACTACAGCCACACTGGAGGAGCTGCACGGCCTGGATGCTGGCTCCTGTAAGCCAAGGCCCAACATGCTGCTACTTTCACCACTGCGGTTCCTGGTATAGCCCTGCAGCTCCGCGGATATCCACTTTATATCCACAGATATAAATTCTGTATCAGGGCTCTAGTTGTTGGGGTGGTTTTTAATGTGGGCAACATATATTTCCTTAATCTTCTTCTTGGACATGGCTGAATTGTTTCAGTTGAAACTTAAAAAGGCCTGAGGCAGAAACCGGAAATTTCATCCTGAATGCTTAAAGTTTTGTAAAGTAACTGAACAGAGTGTCTTCGAATGGAAAGTTGCTACCAGCTCCACATATAATAATCAGCTAGTTTGTTGATTCCTTAGGAAGGGTTGCACTGCTAGGGGGCAGGATGAACACTTGGAAGCAAATATCTGATGTGCTGTTTGATGGAAATTAGTCATGTAGCTTCTGCTGTTGTTACTGGGGACAATGTCTCCCTGGTTTACTCTGTTGAAAGCGTACCCTATATTGCAGCATATTATAGAAAGACTGACAATCTCAAATTGTAACTCACCACCAGCAGCCCTGCAAAGGCTCTTAAGTTTTTCACCAGATCCAGCAATGTACTGGCAACCAAAGCCATGAACTAAAACAAAACACAGAATTCTTATATTTTATTATACATTTTTAAACCCCACTGATCTATTGTAACTAAAATGACACAAAATGATGGTAGGCTGGGAAAATGAAGTGCAGCTAAATACTTTGCACTTCTAATACAGCATCTAGCACAGTGAGGTCCTGACTCATGCCTGGGACTCCTAGCTGTTATGACAATACAAACAATAGCAGCGAGTTTCATCCATGGATCGCCACATACAGAGTACAGTTAATGAATGAAGCCATATACTCTTCTGAGGTAGATGCTATTACAATAGCACTGTCACAGTTTCGCAGTAACTGTATTCCCCCTCTGTGGTCCTTTCAGGGCATCCACTTAAAGCTTTCAGGCTCCCAGATATCACCTGTCTTCAGCTGAGACCCTTGTCTTTCTCCCTCCTGATTGGGGGTTTCAGAGTTCCTTGGGTTACACTGTGATATCCCCAGTAAACCAGATTGCCTTACCAGGCCAGTATCTGCACTTTGCTTTTTCTCTGAAGTGTACTGCCAGTTACGTTACCAAATGGCTCCATCTAAGTAAACACATCTATTCTTAAGGTAAACAGACTACAGAGAAAACATATTGAATCAATAAAAAAACCTATACACATGCTAAAAAGCTTACCATAGGTCACCCCAGCTCCAGCCAAGGGCAGCCATAACTGGGTCCCCCACCCTCTTGGACTGGGCAGAACAGCCATTTCTTTAACTGGCTTGGACATTTGACCTTGGCCTTCAATAACAGGTAAATCAGCGGACAAACACTCATTCAGGGCAAAACTTCAAAAAGCTGGGGTTTTACATAACCAGGGTTGGGGAATTTGCATTAACCTCTCCCTAGCGAATCCCCAGAAAATCCACTTAACACTTATTGTCTCAAAAGTCCACACTTGTATGGTACATTTTCAATAGTCTTTTGTACTCCCAGTAGTTACACAGGTTACCTCTTTCCCCACCCAAAGAGTTATATACAATCTCAGCCCAGAATAATACATAAATTTAATAGTCAAGGATACTGCAGGAAATTGTCATTTCTGTCACAATTACAGACTGGGAAACTGAGGCAAACACCTTAAGTGACTTGCCCAAAGTTAGACGGTGACCATAGGTGAGCCAGGAATGGAGTCCACAACTCCTGACTCTTGATCAAGTGTCTGAACCATTAGACCACACTTCCTCACTTTCCAATTTGCACTTCACCCTGACATTTGCTAAACATTTGTTCAACTGAACTGGGATGCAAAGGCTCCCTGGATCTCCCAGCCCAGGCAGCCTGAGAGACCTCACCCAATTCTGAAGGGGGAGGGATAGTTCAGTGGTTTGAGCATTGGCCTGCTAAACCCAGGGTTGTGAGTTCAATCCTTGAGGGGGCCATTCAGGGAAGTGGGGATTGGTCCTGCTTTGAGCAGGGGGTTGGACTAGATGACCTCCTGAGATCCCTTCCAACCCTAATAATCTGTGATTCTGTGTCTCTCTTGGAACTACCCAAGTCTGCTTTCTTCCCAGGTGCAGTCTACAGTATGGTACTAGCTGAGCATAACATATGGATATGACACACAACAAGGCTGAGCCAGATTGTTCCTGGCTGATCTGTCCCTCATATGGGCTCACCACTGCTATAAGCAGCTTCAATATTTCCAGGTGTACAGCTCTAAATGTTGGCTATTTTTGCCTTTCTACAGCAGGCTCACTTGCTATGCACTAGTCTCTGTTGTCCAGGACCAAAGCTTTCAACTGACCAGAGTGCTAAGAGAATTAGAAGGATTCAATCTTAGAGCAACACTATATTATCCTCAATGGTTAATACTGGCATCAATGGTTAATACTGGCATCACTTGATACAAATCTGAAATAAAAGAGGATCAGTCTCATAGACTTCAAGGTCAGAAGAGACCATTATGTTCATCTAGTCTGATCTCCTCCATAATGCAGACCACAGAATCTCACGCACCCACCCACTCCTGTAACAAACCCCTAACATATGACTGAGTTATTGAAGTCCTCAAATTGTGGTTTGAAGACCTCAAGCTGCAGAGAATCCTCCAGCAAATGACCCATGCCCCATGCTGCAGAGGAAGGCGAAAAACCTCCAGGGCCTCTGCCAATCTGCTCTGGAGGAAAATTCCTTCCCGACCCCAAATATGGCGATCAGTTAAACTCTGAGCATCTGGGTAAGACTCACTAGCCAGCACCCAGGAAAGAATTTTCTGTAGTAACTCAGATCCCAACCCATCTAACATCCCATCACAGACCACAGAGATAAGGTGGGTGAAGTAGTATCTTTTATTGGCCCAACTTCTGTTGGAGACAGACAAGCTTTCGACCTTTCCCAGACCTGAAGAGCTCTGTCTGGCTCAAAAGCTAGTCTCCATCATTAACAGAAGTTGGTCTAACAAAAGAAATTACCTCACTCACCTTGTCTCTCTAATAACCTGGGACTGATACAGCTACAGATACACTGCAAGCCAGAAATAAGTAAGATTTGCACTTTTAAGAGGAAAATTTCCATATACTGCATCGGCTCTTCGAACCTGAGGTGAAATTGGGCGTGGGTGGTAAGTAGGTAGGGTTGGGTATGAGGATGTGGGAAGTAATTTCAGTTACAAGGATAAGTGCACAGGCATTTCACCTTTGTGAATCTGTGTTCAAATCCTGACCTAGACTGCAAGTGAAAATAAAGTGGTTGTCTCATCCTAGGTTGCTGTTTACATGAACAACAAAATCCCAATACAAGGCCCTCAAACACAGGGTTTGTTAAAGAAATTAAGTGGGGGAGCCAGAGTAGCACCTAGAAACTATTGTAAATTCCTCATTCTAGTTGCATCCACTCAGGTGTTCAAGAGGGGCAGCATAAGACAAAAGGTCACTTATAGGATATGTATACACTGCAGCTGGAATTTCCACCTTGGAAATTTCCACCTTAGACATGGGTGCGCTAGCTTTCACCCAACTAGTGGGCTAGAAATAGCAGTGTGGCCACCGCAACTTGGTTGCAGCTCGGGCAGCTGCCTGAGTACATACCTAGGCTCTCTCACAGGACTTTACTTGAGTAGCTAGCCCATGCTGCCACAGCTACACTCAGGCTCAGATTAACCAATGGGCAACTCAGTGCACTTGCACAGGCCCACATCTTAGACAGGGCCCCCGATCACCAGCATAAAAAGAGATGGGCAATCACATCCAAACCACCCGATCATTGTATATACCTCCCCCACATCACTCCACATGCTGGAAGAGGACTGAGAACGAGGAGTTTCCAAGTTGTAAACCCAACTTCGATGCCTCTTCAATTCAATTCAAGCCCATCTGCGATGAAAGGGTTATTATTCTGAGAAGGTTCTAGGAAGTTTTATCGTTGGACTAGTCGAGAATTCAGGAAGTGAGAAAAAGCAAGGCACACGCACCTTCATATTAGGGATAATCCGCAGAAATCTGAATACAATTAGCATATTCACCAGGCGCACCATATCCCACAGAGACAGCAACCCCATCATTTCGGGTCTCCTACGAAAGACACATGAATAATGGAACAAATTAGAGAAATAGCTAGTGACATTAAAAAAAATAAAAAATAAATAAAAAAACAAATGGAGAGGCAACTGGTGATAATTTTTTTTATTTGTTCTTCCCAAATTTTTCTCAACATTTGTGGGTTAATAATTTTTAGAAAAAGGAAGTTCTATTTCATCATGTATAATCTCTTTATAAACCTAATGCTGACAGTTACAGAGCTGAAAATTTACCTGATTGGAGTCTCAGCCACAGGAAACATTAATGACTGACAAGGAAGGGATCCACAGATAGCTGCCATCACTTAAGCTACAATTTTAAATGCAGACATGACATACATGCATCCCTAGCTGTTTACATGTGTATTGAAATGCCTGGTCAAGTGATTTTGTTTCTACCATACAGCCCTTCTCCGGTCTCCTCAAAGGAGATTGACTTTGTGTAGTTTGAATTCTCTGGATGGAAGTGAAAGAAATAGGTTAGATGTAAGTCCCTCTGGAAACCTGAACCTGTCTAGGAGTATGCTGCATCCATGCTGAGCCAGGCTACTACTAACTGACGAGGGAGGAGAAAAGCTAGAGTCATGGCAGTGCACCTCATTACTGATATGGTGGCAGAATGCTCCACCCATTTAGATTCCTTTTCTAAAGTCCATGTTAAAAATGTGTGTAGATAGCAGGCAGACCTCTTGATCTTACAGGATATTTTAATTAAAATATTCCAAGAAAAAGAAAAGCATCGATCACATTCAAACTTTTCTACTATTTTCAGTGATAATTCCTTACTCATAAGGATTTGTTTTTAATCTTTCCAAGTACTAACTGACTTTCACAGTCGATGAATAGCAATGAAAAATTACAAAGAGTGCGCTGCATATAAGAGATCCCAGAGTAGTGCAGTTACAGAAGGGATGTGCATTATTGGCTACTAATACACTAATAGAATTGGTTTTGCTGCACTCAGGCTTCAATCTACACACTGAATTCACACAAATTATCATACATCCTTCCTTGCCTTACTGCTTAACTAAAACAGCATTCTGCACATTACAGGGTCACGTTTGAAAACTCAGTGCTAATAACAGTCGGCTCTTACATTGGAACATTGTGTGCTTCTGTTGCTGGGAGGGAAAAAGGCTACTAGAAAATGAAAAATTCTCCAACAAATAAGTGAAAATTCCAAAGCCGTGATTCAGGCAACAAAGATACTCAATCCAATTCCTAAAGCAAGAATTAAGAAATCCCAGCACAGAAGGCATACTCTGGAAATATTTTAATACACTGCCAGTTATATCCACACTGTGATAAAAAAACCCACAGCACCAAGTCTCTGGGCCTGGGTCAGCTGACTCAGGCTCACAGGGCTCAGGCTGTGGGGCTATAAAACTGCAGTAATAGATTTTCAGGCTCAGGCTGGAGCCTGGGGTCTGAGACCCCATGAGCGTGAGGGTTCCAGAGCCTGGGCTCCAACCTGAGTCCCAACATCTTCACTGCAATTTTATATTCTCTTACTCTAGTCAGCTAACCTAGGCCATCCATGGCCATGCCATGGGTCTTTTATTGCAATGTAGATATATCCATGCAGACCCAACAATCAGCTAACGCACTGTAACGGACATCTCAAGATTCATTCTGATCCACCTGGGTTGTATGTTCTTTGGAGCAGGGACATTCCTTTCACTCTGTGGTGGGTGGGTGGGTATGCTAGTGCCTAGCACAATAGAGCCTCAGATCCCTGACTGGTGCCTGCGGATGCTCTTGCAATACAAATATGATATCAAATAATAATGATGTGCATTCACAAATCAAAGGGCAAAGTTAAGCTCAAATTTATCAGATGAATTTGCGTGGAAAATTAATTAAATTCAGAGAAGCCACTGTAAACAGCTTATTCACAGCTATTAATATCGTTCTGACAGAGTTTATCCAACCATCACATTTAACTCAGATATGTCATTCGAATTGCATTCCAAATGAAACAATTTTTCTAGCTATGACAGCTAATTACCAGTTACTTCGTGCCATTCAAAGACTGCTATATGAAATAAGACTCAGAAAATACCTACATTAAAGCAGGATAAAATTCATATGAAAATTTCTTTTAAAAGTTGGCCCTTCAACACAGAGGGAAGAAAGTTAAGTGCTAGAGTCCGTTACAAATGACTGTCACAGGAAAATGGAGGACAGACTCTTTTTCCAAAAGTAAGTGGAAGCAGATCACTTGTATGACTGTTTAAAGCAAGAGTCAGCTGCAGCAGTGTGCCATTTTTAAAGGAGCATCTATGATTCTTGTTCTTCTGCTTAAGGGGAAAGAGCCACTGAACAGTCATAACTCAAGAGCCATGAGATGCAAAGAGCAGTAATTAAACCACTGCTTGGTTACTGTGTGCGTATATTTCAAAAATCTTTTACTCCAATACACAGAGAGAGTTGAGAGAAATTCTGCATCTACAACTTATTTCTACAACAAAACTCAAACTTAAAGCTACAGTGAAAGTTGTGATAAGAGTCTATACAGTTAGGTTTAACTGAAGCCTGTTACAGAAACAGAACAATGTTAATGTTTGCACTATATTAAATTTCATTTCATATACTTTGCACTATAGGGACACAAACTATTTCTCCAAGTCTGTTCTGCTATAATTTTAAGTCAGCCCTCACGGTACATATACTCATCCTTCTCTCAGAACAGCTGAATAGCTTTTTTAAATTCTGTTAGAGATCTAACAGAACAGTATTCTCCCAATTCTCTGTATTGCCTGACCTCTAGTGACTGGAGAGGTGAATTACTGAAGCAGCTTTTAACAGGTTTGACAAGTTATGGTAGGCAGGTGTTTTTTTTCAGTAGGTCTGGCAAGTTACAGCAGGTATATGTAGACAAATAGCTGACGTGTATCATGTTTGAAAAATAAGAACAACCAATGTTTATAAATAGTTAGTTGTCCCTGGACACTGAACCAATGAGAGTACATGTGAGCTATGCGATTTTTGACCAGGATCTTTTAAGTCCCGACACCAGTGAGTTTCCTTATGCTACAATTTTCAGAAGAGCTAGAAATGCTCACAAAGAATACATACCAGCCTGGATGAGGAAATCCATACACAGCAAAGGTTGAGACCTCCAAAACCTTTTATTACAAAAGAAAAGAGGCAAAACTGCAGCAACTCTGATGTTTGTTTTGTGAATTGAAGTCTCAAGAACTTGACCTCAAACTTCTTCCAAGAGTTTTAGTCACTAATTTGACTAGCTATAAAGCTAGGTAATTTTCAATTTCAGCTACCAGATCACAAAATTACTCCTGCTTCTCCACCCAAATCCAGTGGTGGGAAGTAAACCTTACTTCTTGTACGGAAATAAGTTAAAGTGCATGCAGGATTTTGTTTAGATACAAGACCTCGCAGCAGGCAGACTAGCAGTTTCAGAATTGCAATAATAGTTTCAGAGAAACTAATTCTATGGAGTCCAAGCTGAAAATGGCAAGTTTTAGAATTTAGAGTAAGTCAGAATTTTTCACCTAGTCTTTGAGAATATCATTAGTGAAACAACTTTGAAAATATAAATAAAACAAAGGCTTTTACTACTGTTCTACTAAGAGATCTTATAGGGTATTAAGAATTGGAGGTTTTCAGAGGAGCCTAAGAAAGGTGCCCAGATTCTATTGTATTTAAATGGGACTTAAGCCCTAACTTCCTTCAGCTCCCCCATCTGGGTGATTACAAAGAGCAACTGAAGAATGTTCTCCATTTAAATCCAGTGTGCATGAACAATGAATTCTCCTCCCCCCACATTAAACTGGAAAAGGCTTCTTGTTTTAAAGCCAGAAGCTTAAACATCAACTTGTTGGCCTCTTGGGCAAAAACTATCTAAACAAACATAGTTGGACAAAAAGCAAAAAAGCAACGGGTGGCTCTTAAGTGGGTGCAGAATACCAAATTTAGATCTGGTCTAAGGAAGTGTAAATCCATTACACCAGGCTTGAATCTGGTCTCAGGCAGCTGTCCAGCTGTCGTCAAATAACTACATGAATAATTAGTCTGCTACTCCCCACCCAAACGGTAAGGTTATTATAGATTATGTAAGGCCTGGTCTACACTGGGGTCGTGGGAGGGGGGAAATCGACCTAAGATACGCAACTTCAGCTATGAGAAAAGCGTAGCTGAAGTTGAGGTATCTTAGGTCAATTTACCTCACGTCCTCACGGCGTGGGGTCGACTGCCGCCACTCCCCCGTCGACTCCGCTTCTGCCTCTTGCCGCGGTGGAGTACAGGAGTCGACGGCAGAGCAATTGGGGATCGATTTATATGCAATAGCTTCTCTTCTTGTTACTTTTGTTTAAGAGACTTCAGCTCTTCAGATTTAACACTGAGGAGACTGTGTATGGAGACGCTCACAACTCCAAATATCTATCTCCAAAATGAGGGGTAAAATATATCTGTTAATATTCTGGAATATCAATACAGTCTGAGTGTATATAAACAAGTAGATCTCATCACTGAAGGGTAAATTTTTGACCAAGTGAAAGCTACATGCCAACCAGTAGTAGTGAAAAATGCTTCCACAATGTTGTCCGCTAAAGGTTCTGCATTGTTCTGAGATACCAGGAACAAGACAGAATTTAATTTCAACATGAAAATGTATTGATCAGTTTCTCACATGTGCCAAGACTGTATAAATCGTTCTCTCTCTGACTCAACCAAATAATGTTGACATTAGATCTGGGTCATCCTAGAAACTCACTTTCAAGAACTTAGTGGAAGTTACCTCATGAACTTACCAGCAGAATTACAGTCAGAAGTCCATCAAATCTATTGCTTGGGTACGATATGTATCTTTTAAATCCCATTGCCAGTATTTTCAGCAGCATTTCCAGCAGATAGTACAGGATAAAAAAACAATTTATAGCCTAGAAGGTGTAAAATGAAAAACATCCTTAGAATTAAGCTTTGAGGAGCAACAGCAACCACATAAGACATTGATACTTCTTACCCCCAAGAAGTAGTCATCCCGTTCAGAAAGCTGCTTATCTGCATCCATTACCAAGATGACCTGGAAAAACAAAAAACCTCTAGTGAATCAATAGTTGGCTGCTGTACCCTAGAGCAAAAATGCACCACATAAAATCAAGATGGGCTCCTCCCCACACCCACCCCCCAGCTCTGAGATAGTAGGGCACTTTAAAAACGAAGAAAAAAATATATGATTGCTTATTCACCTCTCTGTGCCCCAGATCAATGATACTGATCTCCTTTGTAATGCACTTTGAGATCTACTAATTAGAATTACTATGCAAGAGCTAGTTATTATTACACTCTGCAGACTCCTTTCTAAACAGAGAAATTATTCCTTAGTTTTAAATATTCTGGGCAAGATTAAACAACCCATAATAGAGACCTCTGCATAAGGTGGTGGTAGGAATGCTGAGTAATGTACAAAACTAACTCCTGCTCTGTTTCTGATGCAAAAATCAATACTTACACATATAGAAATTATGTTTGCCAGTGCTACAACATTCCCTAAGTAGCCAAAGAAGTGATGGCCAAAAGCAAACTGCATTTTCTGCAGAAAAGAAGACTGGTACTCTGGTGTGGGAGGATGCTGAAAACAAAAGAACACAGACATTTTTGAGATTCAGAGTCTAAAACCTTTATTAGAAGGAGTAGGGAGAAAGGCCCAATTTAAGAGAAGAATAAAGGATAAACTCAACCCAAATGCAAGCAGGGAGCAAAACTCCACAGAGCTCAAATTTCAGAGACATTGCATACATTTATGGCAGGACTGAATTTGTTCCTAAAGCCTGGTCTACACATAAAGTTGTATCCGTTTAACTAAAGATGTGATTTTTAAACCAGTTCAGTGATATTGGTGCCAAAAACCACATGAATGCTGTTATTTTGGTTTAGGACACGTTTATTTTGATCTATCTTATGTTGATTAGGAATCAGTTTAAGGTAAACCAAAGTAAGCCCACCTTAAACCAAAATATGAATGTCCAGACAAGGGTTTGCACCAGTTTATAAAAAGTTTTAAAACCAGTTTAATTTAAAAAAATCAACGCAGCTGTGTGCAGACAAGCTTTAAGATTGTATGTTTCACTAGCAGTCAAGAAGCAAAAATGACTTCATTCAAGGACTGGGAGGCAAGACTTCTATTGAGGGAGACTTTGACATCGTCCTCCAAAAAATAAACATGTGGGGACAATGATTTACCTTAAAATGGGACTTTCTCATGATGCTAAAACTTTTAAAATGCCTCACACATTTCATCACAAACCTATTTACCGTGTGTGGTTTTAGTTAATTCCCGTACGCACTTCTAATGATCAAAAATGGTGTTTAAATAATAATGCACCATAGGCACATCTTCTTGTTAATTCTCCGTGGAAACAATACATATAAATTTGCAGTATCGATCCTATCTAATGTATTTATTGCTCTAGAGACCAAGTGATGAGGAGACTGAATAAATGCTCTTCGATGTAATGCTACTGACAGATTATTTTTTTTAATGTGAAATGGTTTAATTCTTCTAGCACAGTCCAGTCACTTAAACATAAAGTTTATACATGGTAGTTTGAGTTTCCTGCACTTATAACAGCTAACTTACAAACGAACTTTTGGGGAAATGTGAAGTCTCTCTCCAACTCATCTTCCAGTTGCTTATTACTAATCATATCTTCTAATATAGGAAAATTTACGCCCATTTTGCTTAGTCGAATCTCTTAAGAACTCCAAGATAAGAAGCATTACAAACATCTTTGTTTGTATTCTGTTTGGATAAGTTTTTTGGGAGATGCATTTAATGTTTTAAGCCTCAACATTTGAAAAGTGGCCATCTGACTGAAAACCAATGGAATTTGCCACTATAAAAAACATTTAGGAATAATACAGTGAACACACCGTGTAACCGATGACTCTTCATCGCTCCATATATATGTACTGTCTGCTCAATGTCATGTCTTCACAGCCAAAGCTTGCTATTTACTGTTGTACAGAACTGCACAGATTAACAGTGCTATATAAATAATTGTCATGCACATACCTGTTTAACAGGATCTTTGTCGAGTTCATCAAAGAGTTTCTGAAACAGGGCAGCTGACAGTATGCCATGAGGGCATGACCGAACTGTCTTTACATACAAGAGAAACACAAATCAACATCTGTGTTTAAAACATCTGTAGGGATGGCAGATGCCTGAAGACTATATCAGTACTCAGGGAAGCAGCAGGCTCCAGTAGGCAAGGCACTGGATTAGGACCAGCGGTGGATTAGCCACTGGAGCTCTGGGGCCTGTTCCAAGGGGCTCTGGCCACCGGGCAGGTGGGGCATGGGAAGCCCCCACGCCCCAACTCTACTCCATAGCAGCCGCCACGGGAACAGAGGAAACCACCCCCTGCCCCCATCAGCCTCCAACCCGGTCCCTGGCAGCAGCCACAGGATGTTGGAAGCTCCTCACCCTGGGAAGCCCCTGGGCCCAACCCACTGTCCAGCAGTAGCGTTGGGCAGGTGGGACAGGAGAAGCCCCAGCGCCCCGACCCCGGTCCCCTGCAGAAGCACGGGAGAGGGACGGCGGGGGCGGAGGGGGTGGCAGGGGAAGCCCCAACACCCAGACCCCCACTGCAGCCCTAAGACTGGAGGAGCTCTCACTCCTCGCTGCAGTCGCAGGGCCATGGTGCGGGAATAGAGCTTCTCTGGTCTTGGGACCATAGTGGCAGCGGTGGAGGAGAGAAAGGAGAAAAAGGGGTTGTGGGACTGCAGTGGGGAGGGCAGAGGATGGGGAGACCCTGGGTGGAACAGGGGTGGGCCCTGGGGAAGGGGCAGAAAGGGGTGGGGTTATGGGCGGGGCACAGGCAGAAGGGGCAGAACAGGGGTGGGGCCGCAGACATAAGGGGTAAGGAGAGGCCCCCCATCGAGGGGATGGATTAATTATGTCAGCGGGAGAGCGCTCTCCCTTCGGCACAGAGCGGCTACACTAGAGAGCTGACACTGGTGCCACTGCATTGCCTTAGACCGGTAGTTCTCAACCTGCAGCCTGCTTGCGGCCCAACCAGCACACAGCTGTGCAGCCCATGTGACATCCTCAGGGCCAGACAGGTAGTGTATATATTGTGTGGATGCAGCCCACATAACACACACAGAGCTGCATATGCAGCCCTCAATGGTAAACAGGTTGAGATCCACTGCCTTCAACTCTAAACGTTCAAAACATAGGTACCTAAAACACTTAACCAATAGTGTGATTGACTTTGATGCTGATCTCCCATTGGAATGAGTTGGCTACCTACCTTCTGTTCTATATTCCCCCCCCCATACATTCTGCTCTGAGTAACAGACTATAACTGACAACCAAGGGAAATAAAATATATATACTCCCCCCCACCCCCACTCCAACCTCCATTTCATTTCAAGCATATTTGTGCCATCTGGCTCCTGCTGCTCTTTAACTAAACCTACTTCAAGAGTCTTTATTTTGGCTTTATGCAGAGTTTCATACACATATGTTTATATGTAATGTACTTTCCTAAGCTGTCATATGCAATACCTGGTGCAAGAGAGTGTCCCTAAAAAAGGCTGAGACATGGGCAGAAAAGCCAACTTGGTATGACCCATAACAATTTAACAAGAGGCATTGAAATGTAATCAAGATAATCCACTTGTATGCGAATTTCAAAGAGATGTACTAGACCAGCAATCATTAACCCATTAATTGTAGTAATAGAAATCAAGAGTAGATGCTAAGTGTATTTATCTGTGTTTAGCTATATATTGTTAGACATTTAACAAAGTTAACAGATTAGCTTGTACAGGTTAATTCCCTTTGGTGTTTTAATTGCTTTATAGTATGTATGCAGATAGTTCATTTAATCTTAAGATCAAAGATGTAAGATACAGCAGAAACTCAGAGTTATGAACCCTCAGGAATGGAGATTGTTTGTAACTCTAAACAAACCGTTACGGTTGTTCTTTCAAAAGTTTACAACTGAACGTTGACTCAATACAGCTTTGAAACTTAACTATGCAAAAGAAAAATGCTGCTTTTAACCATCTTAATTTAAATGAAAGAAGCACAGAAATAGTTTCCTTACCTTATCAAATCTTTTTTTTAAACTTTCCCTTTATTTGTTTAGTAGTTTACATTTAACACAGTCCTGTACTGTATTTACTTTTCTTTTTGGTCTCTGCTGCTGCCTGACTGCATACTTCCAGTTCCAAATGAGGTCTGTGGCTGACCTGTCAGTTCATAACTCTGGTGTCCTAAGGTTTTACTATACGGTTAGAAGCTAATAATATTATCTATATTGTCTTCAACTTAATTATCTATGCTATGAGGAAGTACTAGCTAATTGCCTTAATTGAATGAATGCAACTAGTTTACCTGTGTATGCATAGGAAATAGAAGATTAGCTACAAAGCAACAATCTCCACTGCCTATTCTATCTCAGGGGAGGTCTTACTGTGACACGAGGTTTGTCAGCTTGCTAGGGAGCTATAAAGGAAAGCTCCAGACCTGACCCTGACATCTCAGGTCTGCTTAAAACTTTAACATGGAAGGTAAGGTCCAAGCCATAAGACTGAGGTCACCAGGTTTACCCTGGAATTCTCATGGAAGAACTTGAACAGACTATTCCTGGACTGCCTATTGGACTATAACCTTTTAAATTGATTCCAGAAAAACTTCTACAAATCAGAAGCCTCACCATCTCTGCTATAAAACTGACCTAAGGACTTTACACATATCTGTATGTATATTGCTCTTTTAACCACTGCAACTCTCTTCTTTTTCCTTTTATTTTTAAACCTTTAGTTTTCTAGTCACTAAAGGGTTAGCATCTGTGTGAATACTGGGTAAGATCTGAGACTCATACTGTCCTGGGGATAAGTGTCTGGTCCTTTTCGATTGGTGAACATCACATATGGCAAATCAGGCTTTCAGTAAATCCTCACTATATTAGACTTGTTTATCTAAATGGGGACCAAGGGCAAGACTGCTTAAAGGGGACTGTAAATAGCTTCTTGTTAACCAATGTGGAGTTACAGAAGCTGTTTTGTTCCTTGGATTGGGCCAAAAGAAATCTGATGAGGTTCAACAAGGACAAGTGCAGAGTCCCGCACTTAGGAAGGAAGAATCCTATGCACTGCTACAGACTAGGGACCGAATGGCTAGACAGCAGCTCTGCAGAAAAGGACCTAGAGGTTACGGTGGATGAGAAGCTGGATACAAGTCAACGGTGTGCCTTTGCTGCCAAGAAGACTAACGGCATTTTGGGCTATATAAGTAGGGGCATTGCCAGCAAATTGAGGGATGTGATCATTCCCCTCTATTCGACATTGGTGAGGCCTCATCTAGAGTACTGTGTCCAGTTTTGGGCCCCACACTACAAGAAGGATGTGGAAAAATTGGAAAAAGTTCAGCAGAGAGCAACAAAAATGATTAGGGGGCTGGAGCACATGACTTACGAGGAGAGGCTGAGGGAACTGGGATTGTTTAGTCTGCAGAAGAGAAGAATGAGGGTGGATTTAATAGCTGCTTTCAACTACCTGAAAGGGGGCTCCAAAGAGGATGGATCTAGACTGTTCTTAGTGGTAGCAGATGACAGAACAAGGAGTAATGGTCTCAAGTTACAGCAGGAGAGGTTTAGGTTGGCCATTAGGAAAAACTTTTTCACTAGGAGGGTGGTGAAGCACTGGAATGGGTTATCTAGGGAGGTGGTGGAATCTCCTTCCTTAGAGGTTTTTAAGGTCCTCTCTGGCTGGGATGATTTAGTTGGGGATCCTGCTTTGAGCCGGGGGTTGGACTAGATGACCTCCTGAGGTCTCTTCCAACCCTGATATTCCATGAGTCTATGAATTTAATTATAGAATAAACCACCAGTTTGGGGGATTGTCTGCCCTATTCCTTGCAGTCTGCCCATTCTCAATGTGGCCCATCCAGGCACCTGGTCACAAAGGCATTACCAGGTCACATTGTTAAAGATGTTGTGACAATGTCTGTGACAGAACACATGCACTGCTGGCTTGTTAAACTCTGATCCAGGGATGGACTTATGTCTTCCACTCTGAGATATTGGAGTTTGAACTGTGACAGAAGTCAGGTCTTTAGGGAGCAGATTTTCAACCTCATTGCTTAACTTAAGCCTCCCACAAGCCTTACTAATGCCAAAAAGGAGCTAACCATGGGCATGCTATCACTCACAGTTTAGCCCTGGTTTTCCTTAGAAATGGGCATTTCAAATGCTAGAAGAAAATACTGTAGAAAGCCATGTTGTAGCACAGGGGTCAGCAACCTTTCAGAAGTGGTGTGCCGAGTCTTCATTTATTCACTCTAATGTAAGGTTTCACGTGCCAGTAATACATTGTAACGTTTTTGGAAGGTCTCTTTCTATAAGTCTATAATATATAATTAAACTACTGTTGAATGTAAAGTAAATAAGGTTTTTAAAATGTTTAAGGAGCTTCATTTAAAATTAAATTAAAATGTAGAGCCCCTTGAACTGGTGGCCAGGACCCGGGCAGTGTGAGTGCCACTGAAAATCAGCTTGTGTGCCGCCTTTGGCACCCGTGCCATAGGTTGCCTACCCCTGTTCTAGCACATCTAGGTCTGCTCTCCTCCTAGCTCTAAAGCAGCAGAGTCCTGTGGCACCTTATAGACTAATAGACATATTGGAGCATGAGCTTTCGTGGGTGAATACCCACTTTGTCAGATATCCGACGAAGTGGGTATTCACCCACGAAAGCTCAGACTCCAATACCTCTGTTAGTCTATAAGGTGCCACAGGACTCTTTGCTGCTTTTACAGATCCAGACTAACACGGCTACCCCTCTGATAGCTCTAAAGTGTGCTTTGAAGCATTCAAACGAGCAAGCCTGACACATTATCTTTCACTGACTGTTGCTTTCTCCGTCTCTTCACATGGGAGAGACAACACTAACTCCACCCTCCCTGCCCACTACCCTGAAGAGTGAGCAACCCTTACATCTGGTCAACGGCTTCAGAGAAGATTTGAGAGCCACACTATACTGAGAATAGTCTGCTCAACTGATTTAGTTACCATTTTTACACAGCTGCCCCTTTTCCATTATAAAATCCTAAAAAACTGATATTATAAGAAAGGGTTTTAAAAAAGAATTTGCAACAAAAAATGTTTAATGAAAACAAAACTAGAACAACACTAAGAAGTGGCTGAATGGCTCTAGGGGGTTATAATAAGAAATAAAGCCTTCTGCCCTCGGTCACTGGTTCAAATAGAGTTTGCCAGTAGTGACCAAAAGTTATTTTCATCAGACAGCTGCTCCCTAACCCATAAGAGAAATGAGTTTGGGGGTCCAAAACCAGCTGAGAGCAGACTGGACACCGTTTCCACACCACCATTCACAGTCTCAGCAAGAAGGCCAAGAAATCAATGGTCTTGCAGCCCAACCTGACCTCTGCTCTCACACTCAGAGGGGATTCTGATATCGGCAGGGCAGTAGGAAGAAGCTTCTGCTGATGTGCCCACTCTCAGATCTGCTCTGTGGTTAAACAGAAGACTTCAGTCTCCACGGTTATCAGGCCAGAACCTCTAACAAGAACTGACATGAACATAATCAAACAAAATCAGATTCTTACCCTCAAGATGGCTTGCTTGCAGCAAGAATCCATTTCAACTTTTTGAAGCACTTGTAGTAAGGTATTAGCACTGACACACAATCTGTTTAAAATTAAATTAAAAAAAAAAAGAAACAATTAACTCTGATGGACATCTTGAAATATAATCTGTCTCTCTTGCCTCTCATGAAGGCACCATCAAACTGCTGCTCTTAACTCCAGCCCTGTGCTTATTCGTTAAAGCAATTACAACAGACAAGGAAGATTAGGTGTGAAAGCAAAAACCAGCTTCCATCCTCCCCCACCTATAAGACAGACACAAATGACAGCCTCAGAACTGTGTTGAAAGGATATGGATATAATATAATAGGGTGCAGGAGAAAGGCAGCCGGAAAAACAGCCCATTAAATAAACAAATGGGTGATAATCTGTATTCCCCCAAAAAAGGGGAATCTCAGGAGAAGTAGCAGACACAACCGGAGGGAAAATATTGCTCTCTTCCCCCAGAGCAACATACACTGTGGCATTCTTCACTTACTCATTTGTACTGACAGGACTCTCCTTCGGGGAGCACAGCACTTCAAATGCAGCCCGGATTCCTAAACGTCTCCTCAAGAGCGAGGACTGAACTGATTTCTATACAGTGAAAACAATACAGAGGAGAAAAGTTACTTTTCAGTAGCTATTACAGAGGCAACTCGCGTAGCTGAAGTGAAGAGTGCCCTGAGTCATTGCCCATCTCTCAAACCAAAGCAAACTGCAAGGCTCAAAATGAGCCATTTCTGTTCAGTTAAGAGTGGGTTTCAGCAAGGGCAGGTCACCCACTCTCTGTCAATTCCCCCACCACTAGCCACCAGCAGTCCAACTACAGAGTCCAATTGTATATTTGCTCTGCAGTTTAAAGAGTAACTTTAAAAAATTTCAAGGCTGAGATCAGTGGAGTCCAAGAGAAGACATATTGCTCGGAGAGGGCAAGAAGACATACGAGTCCTGAAATTGCTAGGCATGATCAAGGAGACAGGGTACAGAGAAGAAGAAAGCTACAGTCCAGTCTCCCTACAGGACCAAGACTTCTGGCCAGAGAACACCCTGGCCTTCTGGCATCCTCAGGAATTATGGCTGGTTTGGGAGATTTCCTGCCTTCTCTTCCTTGAGATTGGACAGTAAAAGGGAGAGAAAATGGGTGACCATCTGAGTTCACGTAAACATCCAGGGCCTGATTTTCAAGACCTGGCCTCCATTGGTGTGAGCACACTTTTGGGGGAACTAACCCCAGAATGTGCAGCTGATGAGTGGTATTAGAGTATCCAAAAGAATAAACATGTGCGTCTCTCCACTATCTTTCTGTAGGCCAAACTGAGACAGGTGAGGAGTGGTGAGCAGGAAAGGAATATGCATGGCATTTCTCCACCTTTTTATCTGTCACATTCACAGATCCCTCCCGCCAAGGAAAGCCCAAGACTGCTCCCCACAGAGCGCACATTCCCTCCAAAGGGCTGTGGGAGCCTGGGAGCAACATCCCCTTTGCACAGGTTCCTGGAGTGAGTTGGGTATCGTATCGCAGGGAGTATGCTGCACTCCACGAGGGGCACAGCAGCAGAACCATTTCCCCTGTGCACTTCTGAGTACCAGGAGGAATTCAGCAGGGCTATGTCTAAACGGTAGGATTATTTCCTATGGGAGGAGAAATCATGATCTGAGTAAGGAATATCGAGAAAGCATGGGCAATACAAAGGCTCGCTCAACCACCTTGTATAAAGAGGCACTCACCTTACGTGGGAACTCCTTTTGCAGTTCTAAAGAAAAATAACTAAGAGGGTGGGTAGGGGAAAGAGGAAGTAGAGTGAATGCTGTGGGAGATACCAAGAATTGATCTTAGTCACTGCCAGCCTGTGATTTCTTATTCATTCTTCCTTCTCAACCCCACAGTGCCCATTTGGTGTATTCTTAATTAATGGCCTAGGATTGGCAGCCTCTTTCCCCCTAAAAGCGTATTATACATCAAAATACAATAAATCAGTCCCAGGAAAAGCTTTTGTATGGTAACAAAAGCAAACACCCAGGTTAATTCAGAGACAATGGAAAAGCCATCTTCTAAGATCTATGCTCAAGAAGGTGGTGGCAGCAGTTTAAAGTAGGGCTGTCGATAAATCACAGTTAACTCACGCGATTAACTCAAAAAAATGAATCGCAATTCATTGCAGTTTTAATTGCACTGCCAAATAAGAGAATACCAATTTATTTTGGATGTTTTTCTACATTTTTATATATATATTGTACTCTATGTTGTAACTGAAATCAAAGTGCATATTATTTTTATTACAAATACTTGCACTGTTAAATGATAAACAAAAGAAATAGTATTTTTCATTTCACCTCATACAAGTACTATAGTGCAATCTTTTTGTCATGAAAGTGCAACTTACAAATGTAGATTTTTTTTGTTACATAACTGCACTCAAAAACAAAACAATGTAAAACTTCAAGTCCTACAAGTCCACTAAGTCCTACTTCTTATTCAGCCAATCACTAAGACAAACAAGTTTGTTTACATTTACAGGAGATAATGCCGTCCTCTTCTTATTTACAATGTCACCAGAAAGTGAGAACAGGCATTTGCATGGCACTTCTGTAGTTGGCATTGCAAGGTATTTACATCCCAGATATGCTAAATATTCATATGCCCCTTCATGCTTCAAGCACCATTCCAGAGGACATGCTTCCATGCTGATGACACTCATTTAAAAAAATTAGACATTAATTAAATTTGTGACTGACTCCTTGGGGGAGAATTGTATGTCCCCTGCTCTGTTTTACCCACATTCTGTCATATAGTTCATGTTATAACAGTCTAGGATGATGACCCAGCAGATGATGTTCATTTTACACTTTCACTGCAGATTTCACAAAATGCAAAGAAGGTACCAATGTGAGATTTCTAAAAATAGCTACAGCACTTGACCCAAGGTTTAAGAATCTGAAGTGCCTTCCAAAATCTGAGAGGGACAAGGTGTAGAGAGTGCTTTCAGAAGACTTAAAAGAGCAACATTTCAATGCGGAAACTACAGAACCCGAACCACCAACGAAGAAAATCAACCTTCTGCTGGTGGCATCTGACTCAGATAATGAAAATGAACATGCGTCAGTCCACACTGCTTTGGATTGTTATCAAGCAGAACCCGTCATCAGCATGGATGCACGTCCCTTGGAATGATGGTTGAATCATGAAAGTACATATGAATCTTTGGTGCATCTGACACAAATATCTTGTGACGCCAGCTACAACAGTGCCACGAGAATGCCTGTTCTCACTTTCAGGTGACACTGTAAACAAGAAGCAGGCAGCACCATCTCCTGCAAACGTAAACAAAGTTGTTTTTCTTAGCAATTGGCTGAATAAGAAGTAGGACTTGGTGGACTTGTAGGCTCTGAAGTTTTAAATTGTTTTGTTTTTTAATGCAATTTTTTTTGTACATAATTTTACATTCATCAGAGGGGTAGCCATGTTAGTCTGGATCTGTAAAAGCAGCAAAGAATCCTGTGGCACCTTATAGACTAACAGACGTATTGGAGCATGAGCTTTCGTGGGTGAATACCCACTTCGTCGGGTGCATGAATTTGTACATTTGTAAGTTCAACTTTCATGATAAAGAGATTGCACTATAGTACTTGTATGAGGTGAATCGAAAAATACTATTTCTTTTGTGTTTTTACAGTGCAAATACTTGTAATAAAAAATAAATATAAAGTGAGCACCATACACTTTGTATTGTGTTGTAATTGAAATCCATATATTTAAAAATGTAGGAAAACATCCAAAAATATTTAAATGGTATTCTATTCTTGTTTAACAGTGCGATTAATCATGATTAATTTTTTAATCGCTTGACATCCCTAGTTTTAAGGTAAGGTAAGAGCTTATCTCTTCAGTGAGCGTAAAACCTGATGTCCAATCCTTTTTGAGGCAGAGAGAGCCTTTCCCTATTCCTCTCACTGACTCACTCTTACCCATAGCTCTCTCTCAGACTGCCAAGGACCACATGTGGGTACAACGTGCAAGAGACCCAAAAATGAGCGACACTAACATGTCAAATGCTGTGGGATTCATTCCTGTATCATGTTAATACCTCTGCCTGTATCCACCGTTTCATGATTTTTCATTTCTGAGTTAGCACTCACAGCCCTTCCTGCTGAAGCGATCCAAGCTTCACCTTACCAACACTGATATACATAAGGTAAAGCTCGTCTGTGCAGGAGACGGAGCATGCTCAGTGGTCCGTCCAAGACTGTGCAACAAACTCCCCCAGGAGCTAAGGACCATTACAAGTCTCACTATCTCCTGCTCCGGGGTAAGGCATGTTTCTTTGACCTGCCTTCTCCAATATAAACACTCAGCAGCATGTACATTTTAAAGCAAACCAAAACAAAGTGTAGTAAGAGGAGGCCCTGAGACATAAACATTGGTATCTGAGGCCCGGTATGAGGCCTGAGGTCTGAACTAAAGTAATGGTCAAGACTTTGCTAACATAAAGCAAAGTTAAGCTGTGAGCCAGAGGCAGGCCCTGCTCACAGAAGCTGGCAAGGAAAGGGCTAATGCTGCAAGAAGATATGTACCTAAAAGGTACTGAATACTAGAGATCAGAACATTCACATTCCACACAGATAACAAGGAACAGGCTGACCCATCCCAATGACAAGGCCAAAAGGATAATATGATGGATAGAGTTGTTTTGTTATAACCAACATGTACAAGGTGAGAGGCAGCACCTTGCTACGTAGAGGGGTTGCACCTCAATACATTAGGAGTGATGTGTAACTTGTTTGTACTTGTGTATAAGGATGCATCCCTGGGGCAGTGTCTTTGTCCGGCCGAGGGGGCAGTGGAAAGTCCCGCCACTGACTGAGCCGAGTCCACTGATCGTGGGCACATATTTGTAGTATGCCCTGAATTAGACTGAGAAATCTACAGAGAACTACTATTGTGCCCAATACAGCAATAAACCTGGCCGACATGCCTTCGTACCTTACTAGACTCTGTGGTCATTGGGGGTTCTCTTCAGGTCTGCTGTGTCAGCTATCTTCAAAGAGCTGGGACAGCACACAGAGGGAACACACGCACGCAGCCGAGTGATATCAACATTGAATAGAGCAGAGCACCACACCAGTAGCATCTGACAACACAAAGCACTACACTGAACACACAACTCTCCCCTAGAGGAGAGAATAAGAGAGAACAATCCCCACATTGCTTAATACACTACTGAAAGGTACTCCGGTACTATGGTGCAGAGAAGTATATAGTGTACAACTGATTCTTTATAGATCATAGACTCCTTTTATCTGAATGCAAGTATCCATGGATATACCTGTATCTCAGGCAGTAACTCTCCCCCCAACCCAGTGAATAAATGGTGGCAAAGGGGGAATGAAGATTCAGCAACAAGCCAGATTAATGTCTCCTTGTAATTGACTGGCTAGTCACTTCCACGGAACTCAAGTTCTGCAGCAAGTTCAGTGATTTGCACTTTAAATTACAGCATGTGCCACGATACAGTCTAAGCATAAAATAAAAATAAAATGGAGAGAAAAGGTTCTCTTTACAGGCAGAAGTTATAGTAACACGACTTTAGTTAGGACCAGTCACCACTTCTGACTTGATGATTTCACATGCTGAATCATGCAGGAGAAATATATAACAGTGATTTTTTTATAATACACCTAAGCCTGAGCCACATAGCTGTATCAGAGCAAAAACTATTTTGGTTAGGGGGGTGTAGGTTTTTCACAATAGTTAAATCGGTACAAATTCTAGACGAGAACACAGTTACACTGGGGTATAGCTTACTCCTCTTCCCTTACAGGAAGAAGCTATACTAGTATAACACGCCTTTATAGTATTGTAACTGTGTCCCCAATCAAAGAGGTTGTGCTGCTTTGACTATTCCAGTTGACTTCACACTCCACTCCCGTGCATTTCAGACTTAGAGCTATCTTGATAAGCTGTACGTTTATGGCTCAGCAATAGTGTGATTAGCACATAACATCACACAAAAAAGGCATGTTTTACTCACCAGAAGGTATCCTCGAAACTGATTGTATATTATTGCTGTCAGCAAGTTCATCAGAAACAGGTTTCCTTTAAGAACAGAAATACATATAGTGAGATCCGCTGGACATTTAGTTCACTTTCTTTGAATCATATCATGTTTGCCTGACTCGAAGCCACACAATGAATAATTTGGACCTAAACGCAGAGTCATTTTTTGGTGAAACAACACACCTATAGGATTTGAATATTGCTATCTCATAAAACAGGAGCCATTACAACATTTTTATAATAGCCACCAAGAGAGAAATCAAACTCAACATTTCTATTGCTCACTTAATAAATAATAAGCAGAACTATAACAGGAAGTCAGGTTTTAAGACAGAAGTATTTGTAAATGCAGAAACTAATGAAGACTTTTCAACTGACTGGAACTTTACATCTTACAATTTTGATAGAAAAAAAAGAATTAAATTACAACATTTGCATATGTTGCACAGTGAGCTAGTAAAGTGAATCTAAAATTCAACACAATTAGTTTCCTCACAACAAATATCTGATTCTTGCCCTCCTGCCAGGCCAACTAATAGAATTTGCCAATAGTTTGCATGTATGGCTCTACAAAAGTTTGAACTAACAACAGGTCATGGACTAACCTATCTAAAAATGAGAAAAATTGCTGAAAGCATCTTTCATGAAAACTATACTTCAAGATACTTCAGAGTTAAATAAAACTGCAAAGTTTAAGTAAAAGAAACACAAAGAAAGAAGACTCTTGTAGTTATAAATCCTAGAAAAAAATTAAAACAACAGCTTTCTCAAACTCCAATTATTCTAAGGTTCCTCTGTCAGGGTGTGGTAAAATGATTAACAAACAACTTAGCACTCTACAGGCTAGTCTACACTAGAAGCGCTGCAGCTGCGCTGCTGTAGTATGTCTGGTGAAGATGCTCTTTGCCGACGGGAGAGAGCTCGCCCATCGACATAATAAAACCACCTCCCTAAGGGTATGTCTACACTACGGGATTATTCCAATTTTACATAAACCGGTTTTGTAAAACAGATTGTATAAAATCGAGTGCACGCAGTCACACTAAGCACATTAATTCGGCAGTGTGCGTCCATGTACTGAGGCTAGCATCAATTTCCGGAGCGCTGCACTGTGGGTAGCTATCCCGTAGCTATCCCATAGTTCCCGCAGTCTCCCCCGCCCATTGGAATTCTGGGTTGAGATCCCAATGCATGATGGGGCAAAAACAGTGTCGCGGGTGATCCTGGGTAAATGTCATCACTCAATCCTTCCTCCGTGAAAGCAACAGCAGACAATCATTTCGCGCCCTTTTTCCCTGGATTGCCCTGGCAGACACCATAGCATGGCAACCATGGAGCCCGTTTTGCCTTTTGTCACTGTCACCATATGTGTACTGGATGCTGCTGACAGACGCGGTACTGCAGTGCTACACAGCAGCATTCATTTGCCTTTGCAAGGTAGCAGAGATGGTTACCATCCCTATTGCACCGTCTGCCATGCCATTGTAAATTGGCAATGAGATGACAGTTATCAGTCATTCCGTACCGTCTGCTGCTGTCATGGGGTCTCCTGGCTGGCCTCGCTGAGGTAGGCCAGGGGCGCATGACTCCCCGGGTCATTCCCTTCTTTATGTTTTGTCTAAAAATAGAGTCAGTCCTGCCTAGAATATGGGGCAAATGTACTAGAGAACCAGAGAGCACAGCCGCTCCGTGTCAGAGCCCCAGAGATCCTGCAGAAATAATGAGCTGCATGCCATTCTAGGGGGTGCCCCTGCAACAACCCCACCCGTTGCTTCCCTCCTCCCCCAACTCTCCTGGGCTACCGTGGCAGTGTCCCCAAATTTGTGTGATGAAGTAATAAAGAATGTAGGAATAAGAAACACTGACTTTTTAGTGAGATAAAATGGAGAGGGAGGAAGCCTCCAGCTGCTATGATAGTCCAGGTAGTATAGAATCTTTTCTTCAGACATGAAATGGGGGAGGCTGATGGAGCTCAGCCTCCAGTTGCTATGATGATGGTTATCAGCCGTTCTGAACCATCTGCTTGGAATGACCAGGAGTCATTCCCATTTTTACCCAGGCGCCCCCGGCCGACCTCACCGAGGCCAGCCAGGAGCACTCACGGGCTGATGATGACGAAGGATACCGGTCATATTGTACCGTCTGCCACTGGGAAGGGGATGCTGGTGTTCAGCGCTGCAACACCCTGTCTACCAGCAGCATGCAGTAGACATAGGGTGACGTTGAAAAAAGGCGAGAAACATTTTTCTTCCCCCTTCTTTCGGTGGGGGAGGGGGGAAGAGTGTAAATTGACGACATATACCCTGAAACACCCGGGAAAATGTTTTTGACCCTTCAGGCATTGGGAGCTCAGTCAAGAATGCAAATGCTTTTTGGAGACTGCGGGGACTGTGGGATATCTGCAGTCCTCAGTACCCCCTCCCTCCCTCCATGAGCGTCCATTTGATTCTTTGGCTTTCCGTTACGCTTGTCACACAGCACTGTGCTGTGGCCTCTGTCTATCATAGCCTGGAGATTTTTTCAAATGCTTTGTCATTTCATCTTCTGTAACAGAGCTCTGATAGAACAGATTTGTCTCCCCACACAGCGATCAGATCCAGTATCTCCCATACGGTCCATGCTGGAGCTCTTTTTGGATTTGGCACTGCATGGCCACCCATGCTGATCAGAGCTCCACACTGGACAAACAGGAAATGAAATTCAAAAGTTTGCGGGGCTTTTCCTGTCTACCTGGCCAGTGCATCCGAGTTCAGATTGCTTTCCAGAGCGGTCAGAATGGTGCACTGTGGGATACCGCCCAGAGGCCAATACCGTCAATTTGCACCCACACTAACGCTAATCCGACAAGGCAATGCCGATTTCAGTGCTACTCCTCTCGTCGGGGAGGAGTACAGAAATTGGTTTAAAGAGCCCTTTATGTCGATATAAAGGGCCTTGTTGTGTGGACGGGTGCAGGGTTAAATCGGTTTAACGCTGCTAAATTCGGTTTAAACGCGTAGTGTAGACCAGGCCTGAGAGACATTAGCTGTATCAGTGGGAGAAGTTCTCACACTGATATAGCACTGTCCACACCAACACTTAGGTGGATGTAACTTATGTCACTCCGGGGGGTGGCTTATTCACATCCACGAGCGACATAAGTTATACGGACATATGTGATAGTGTGTACAAACCTGAAGTTACTGAAGAAAACAAGTGACTTACCCAATACAGTGAAGAGTATGAAGAAGATAGAATAGGCTCGATTCTTAGAATATGCAGGAATCATCACTGTTTAAAATTTTTAAAGAAATGAGAGTTAGGAATGCTGTGCCTGAAAGAAACAAACACTTAAAATCCTGATCTGGTATAGGTGGAGACCATGGGGCAAATGAGCTGGGGTAATTGTAATAGCTTAAGTCAATGAAACTATGACAGTTTAAATTGTTTCAATGGAGGCAGAAGTTGGAGAAATTTTTAAAGGCTTTAAAGAGTTAAAAGGGACACAAATTTGGAGCAGTCCTTGCAGTTTTCTCACTAATTGCGGAAGGAACCATTATATGGAAGAGTAAGGATATTTAGGATCATTTGATAGTGGCCAGACTGTAAATTAAGGGGAGCAATGGAATCCATTCCATCAACTATTTTATATTGTTAATAGGAGAGAGGATCTGAGAATGACTTTGGAATGGATTGCTCACCATCAGGGTTATTTGCAGTAGTCAGCAGCACCAGCAGTGAAGTCAGTGAATCTGGCAAATTGTGAAAATATCCCACCCATTCCTTGTCTTGCTGCTTATCCTAGACACAGAGACCCATATTATTACCAAAGCAACACTGAGGTGTCAACAAGCCTCTGTCTTGTCAGGGAAAATCAGTTAAGAATCACTCAAGAACCCTTTTCACTGCTTGATACAATACAGACAGCCAAGTCTACCAAGCAAGGTGGAAGAGAGCTGTGAGAGTAGTGTAGAAGATGTAGGCAACTTACATGCAAGGTTCTGATACAATCAATCAGTTATGCTGCTGCAGTGCCTTCAGGCAGACATCTGACTGATTAGCAATCATTAAAATGTAAGAAAGAACATAGTTAAAAACAGCAAGATGTAGAAGTGTTAATACAGGATTTAGGTCTGCCTGAAGTCTATGGACATAGGAGGGAAGATAATGCCACAAAGAGGGAGTGTAGCAATTTAAAGCAATTCTGATAATGGCACAAAGATTAAAAGAGATCCCCTCCAAGCTGAGAGGGCAGCTCGGTGCATCGAAGAGAATGGGATTCTGAGTATGATAAAATCACCAACATAGGAGACCTTACTGCAGACAGTAGCATCTTAGGCCCCTAGCTACACTGCAAAAGTCAAGCCTGTATGGGAAGCTAATTACCACACAGTTCGCAGACACTATGGGTATGGCTACACTTGCAGTTGTACAGCGCTTCCGCGGGAGTGCTCCTGTGACAGCGCTTTGAAGTGCGAGTGTGGTCGCAGCGCCAGCGCTGGGAGAGAGCTCTCCCAGCACTGCAGGTACTCCACCTCCCCGGGATTAGCTTACAGCGCTGGGAGCCGTGTGCTCCCAGCGCTGGGGCACTGTTTACACTGGCACTTTACAGCGCTGTAACTTGCTGCGCTCAGTGGGGTGTTGCAGCCAAGGCCTAAGGTTATGTCTTCACTACCAATGTTAAAGCACTGCCACAGCAGTGCTTTAACATGGCTGTGTAGTCGCTGCACCAGCACTGGGAGAGAGCTCTCCCGGCACTGTAAAAAAACCACCTCCACGAGAGGCGTAGCTCCCAGCGCTGGTGCACTGTCTACACTGCCACTTTACAGCACTGAAACTTGCAGCACTCAGGTGGCTGTTTTTTCACACCCCTAAGAGAGAAAGTTTCAGCTCTGTAAAGTGGCAGTATAGACAGTGTAACATAATTCTATCTAAGGGTATGGCTACATTTGGAATTTCAAAGTGCTGCCGGGGCAGCGCTTTGAAGTGTGAGTGTAGTCAGAGCGGCAGTGCTGGGAGAGAGCTCTCCCAGCGCTGCATGTAAACCACATCCCTTACGGGTGTAGCGTGCAGCGCTGGGAGCCGTGCTCCCAGCGCTGCTGCCCTGATTACACTGATGCTTTACAGCGCTGTATCTTGCAGTGCTCAGGGGGGTGTTTTTTCACACCCCAGTTGCAGCGCTGTAAAGTGTGAGTGTAGCCAAGGCCTTACAGTGCAGATAGGAAACTAATCATTATAATAGCTTTTCCAAACTCTTATTCTAAGGTTCCTCTGTCAGGGTGTGGTAAAATGATTAACAAGTAACTTAGCACTCTATAGGCAAAGCTGTAGAAAAATTTGTGGATACAATTAAAACAGATCATGTCTATAATACAACGTAGAAACAGGTCTTATTAGTTACAGACAGCCGACATTCAGTTTTTCAGCATGCACAGGTCCTCGGGCCCTAACCACACTGAAGAACAAGCCATGTTAGTGACAGCTGTGTTTAAAAAAGGCCCTGAAACCACAGCCTGAGAACTATTCTCAAACACAGTTGTCACTTGTGCAGTCTTCATACGGGAGAAAGCCCCAACCATCTTGCACAGAGACCCTCTGACATCTCCCAGGTCCTCTGCCAAATAGCTTCTCCCATTGCTAGAAATGGGTCTGCTTGCACTCTCTCGCTTGGGTACTTCATTTCTAAATGAACTCAAGTAAGCTCAAGAACAAATTTACCCAGGACACGACTAGTCAGACCATAGGTGCCAACTCCGTGGGTGCGCTCTCTCTCTCTGTCTTTATATATATATACACACACACACAAGGCCCTGTTTACATGCTGTGATTTTAGGGCCTTTACTACACTAGCCTTTCTGCTCCCACTTTAAAATTCTCACCTGTGCTAATACCAATACAACTTTATCAACTCTAACAACACTGGAAGCTCCTGCATGGATAAGGCTGCTGGCATCTTCACCACGTCAGCCAGGATTGCTATGAACAGAACTAGGCAAAATGCAGTAGGGACGTTAGTGTAGTCACAGCTCAGAAATGAAGATGAAGTTCAGTTCTGGAGATATAGCATTTTGAGATTGAGAAAGAAAAGACCGTAAAACTGGTTTCGAAGTGACCTTCCAATGCATTCTTAAATACACCTCTACCCCGTTATAACGCCACCCGATTTAACACGAATTCGGATATAGCGCGGTAAAGCCGCGCTCCAGGGGGGCAGGGCTGTGCGCTCCGGCGGATCAAAGCAAGTTCGATATAACGCGGTTTCACCTGTAACACAATAAGATGTTTTGGCTCCCGAGGACAGCGTTCTATCGGGGTAGAGGTGTATATAGTACAGCAAACATCAGATTGTGTATGTTTTGTAATTCAGTTTCTAAAAACAACCTTCCTGTAAGAGATTATAAATCCATCCCAAGAGTTCTGACAAAGAAGGTTGGGGAATGGGTTTCTCTGGCTTAATCGGACAACCAACATATGCAACAGCCACTCAGTCGAGAAAAAACAACATTAGAATTTGTCACAGCATAAATGTTAGTTATTAGTTACCTTTGATCGAGCAAACAGCAGCATGCCAAACATGGTAAAGAGACACAAGTGAACAGCTAGCAGCAGAACAACACTATCAGAGACAAAATATATATGTTGACATCAGTTCTTTTGCTAAAACACAAGAGGACACAGTCCTAAACAAAAACAATGTTTTTTTAAAAAAAAGCTAGAGCAAAGTAATTAAACAAATCATACAGGCCTCATTTGGAAAAGCATCCCTATTCAGGACCCATAAGCATGTGTCACTGACGTCAATCAAAACTGACTGCAGGACTGAAGTCAGTGGAACTTAAGCATGCATCTAAATGCTTTCCAGAATCAGGGTCATAGTCTTCTATCACTTAATTATGAGGATATCATTAGGCCTTATGACCTTCTCTGGCAAAAATATATAGTCTTAGAGGGTTTGTAAATATCTTTGATTCTAGCATTAATATGCCCTGTGTGAAACAAAGAGATGTGAGGGGATATAGCAAAGTCTATATACCATACCCACGCATGCGCAGGAACAGGTCTCTTTAAAAAAGCACCATGCTGTGTGATTGCACTCTTTACTTGGATTTCAAGTTAAACGCTTCTAATAAGAACATACAATGCGATATCTGTACTGCTAACGCTCTCCTAAGAATGAATATACTGAAGTAATGCACCCTGCAATAAATGCATCATGGGAGAAGGTAGCCTAATGGTTTGAGTGCATAACTGGGAGCCAAGAATTCTTTATGTTCTACTCACAGCTCTGAAACAGATTCTCTCTTGGGTCCTGGACAAGTCACTTAACCAGCTGATGCCTGTTTCCCCTCATGCAAGGGGTTATGAGGATAAATGTACATAGTCATGACACATGGATAGAAAGGGTTAAACATCCTGCAAAATAAATAACCCTCAAAAGACATGTAGGGATAATGATAATGTTTGTGGTTTGGTGTATTTACATATGTATGAGAAGGGTCGATAATGTAATCAACAGTCCCTCGTCTATGCTGTATTCTGATATCATTTAAACGAACTGTAAACATGAGATATCTCGATATTCATCTCTCTTTGAAATGTACTGTGAATGGTGGAGGAACAAGCAATTGGCCTTATGTTAAGCAGTACAGCTAAGTACTGCTGATGGACCTCCTTCAAAGTCATCCGAATTACCTTTTGTTCCCCGAGGAACTCCCAACTTGTCAAAGAGGACATGAAATTGTATACAAGATCCTTGGGTCTGATTCTGTCATCTCAGATCTGCTTATACTTCTGCAGGGGAAGTTTGAGTGGCATGACTGAGGTTCCAGTTATGCTGGTACGCCCTGAATATGAGATTTGGACACTATGACCTATGAACTGAATTCTAAAGGAACTCTTTGCAACTACAAAGCTCACCATCTCTGCTGGAATCTGAACCTCAATGAATTGAGCTCATGTCTGTATGTAGATTGATCTTTTAACCATACTCTCTCTCTGTTGTTTTTTAATAAATTTTAGTTTAGTTAATAAGAATTGGCTGCAGTGTGTATTTGGGGTAAGATCTGAAACATTTATTAACCTGGGAGGCAATGTGTCCGGTCTTTTGGGATTGGCAGAACCTTTTCTTTTATATGATGAAATAAGATTTACTGAAATTTTCATCATATCTGATGTGGGTACCTAGATGGAGGTGTGGGGTTGGATCCAAGGGAACTGTGTTGTTTGGACTTCTGAGTAACCAATAAGGTAATAAAGAAGCTATTTTATGCTGGCTTGGTAAATCTAAGTACTGCATATCCATCAGCTCCATGGCGATTGTTTGCCCCATTCTTTGCAGTTTACTCAATTAGAGTGACTAGAGCTGGCTCGCTACTAGGATCCCCGTCACAATAGTACTTTCAATATAAAAAGATCTTTATGAGTGCCAAAGTATTATATACAAGTGAGAGACACAAACACATTCACATGAACAAATCATCAGTACTGTTACTCATTTTAGAGGCATCACACGCTTTCTGGCAAGACTTAAAATAGACAAGTGGTCTCATACTGAGAAGTGATCATACCCACAACTCTCAGGATAAGGTACACAATCACCAGGTCTCAAGCTGCCAGAAAGGAAGTGAAACGTTGAGAACCTTAGGCCACTGTGATGGGAAGCATAGTAACATGCTTATTTAAAACAAGCAACCAACCTAAAGAACCCTAAAATCCTACCAAAACAAAACATTCTACTGCACACACCTCTCCCTAAAGAAGAGGATGAGAGAACAAACAACACATGACAGGTGCAGATTTGGGCCTTATCTACACTACAAAATTAAGTTGACCTAAGATGAGCTGATGTACAGCCACAGCAGTAATTACTGTGGTGATTCATGTCCACACTACACCCCCTTTGTTGGCTGTGCATGTCCTCACCAGGAGCGCTTCCATCAACTTAACTGTGTGGGGCACTGAAAGCTGGTGCGCACACACATGCTCACCGGGGTAGAAGGTTCCAACTATGAGCCCCGTGCAGGGCTGATAGCTGGAACTGTCGACCCTGGGGGAGAGGGGATCCAGCTATGAGCCCTGTGCAAGGCTAACAGCCAACAGGCAATGTAAGTAACACAGTGTCTACACAGACACTGCATCAGCCTGACTACATCAACCTAAGCACTACACCTCTCGCAGAGGTACAGTTAGTAGGTCAGTGTAGTGGGTGACTTACAGCAGCGGGAGCAACATTGTAGTGTAGACATTTACAGAGTTAGGTCGACCTAACTCTGTAGTGTAGATCAACCCTTAGTCATATAGCTTAATGCACTACTGGAAGGCACTCAGCTACTATGGTGATGAGCGCAATATGAGAAACTATACAGAACAGAATTCGCTCACCTCACCACTAGGGTAACATTCAAGTTACTGCATAGATAATTTTCCCAGCTATAGGTAGGCCACAGCCTGCTCCTGTAAGAGACTTTCTTTCATCCGCTAATCACTTACCTAGCTGGTCTCTCTCAACACAGAACCTATCCAGATTCCACACTCCCAGAATAATGAGACTACCTAAAAGGCATGTTCAGGTACCAGGCTGCAACAGATCTGAGGGAAATTACTGTGCTGTTACTTACCTTGCCATTTCTGGCAGCGTTCTGTTGATGCATTTTAAGGTCTTTTTCATCATAGAGGAGTTCTGAAGGAGAAAGAAAGGCCGGATGATTCGTCTTATTCTCACAGTCTGTGAAAATAAAATAGTGGGTTTGGTATTGAGCCCTACAAAGTTTCACACAGCAGACACCACTAATTTTTTTGGCATTTTTGTTAGAAAACATTAAGAAAATTATGGGTTCCCAGAAATAATGACACTTCATAAAAGGAAAAATTTTATTATGCAGTAGCTAAACCCAGTCCAAAGGTCAGAATATAACTGAAGGCGATTAGAACACTTTGTACTTCTAAAGCCCCTTGTACACAAGGATCTCGTTGTGCTTTACAAACAATCATGAATTAGTTGTCCATCACCTTGCAAGGTACCTAAATCATCATTCGTTTCATTTAACAGCCAGGTAAACTGAGGCACACAGGGGTTAAGGGTGTAATTTTCAAATCGCCCAATATATAACCTACTCCAGGACACAGAGTGAATCAGTGGCTGAGCATGCCATAACCCTGGATTCTTGACTCAGTCCCTTGTTCTAACCATTAGTTGTCAATCCCTTGCCAAGTATATGATTTTACAAAGTTTTATTCTGCAAACAAAAGGCAAAAACTGTATTGTGCACAGGGGAAAGGAACATACAAAAATCTAGTTTTGTTTTTTTTACATCAGCCTCTATGTAAATATTTTTAAAAACAAATTCTTTAATTTTTTTAAAAAAGTGATCTTCAAAGGGGAAAATAGTTTTCTCATTTGATTTTTTTTTTATTATATTTGGACATAGTCCAAAACTTTTCATGCTGTATTTATCTTTTACTTCTGCTTTCCCTCTCCCTTACAGACCTTTTTTACATTAGAAATATTAAGTCTTTACTTCTCTGGTTTTGCTGGAGGACTCCTTAGGCCACTGAAAAATTATCAGGATCACTACAAGGATGAGGGATGGAGGTAAATGTAACATTTTAGACACACAAGGTTTTATTTAGTTTATAGACAGATGGGTCCAGGGTTTGTACATTAGGGTGCACAGGGTTTTCCCAAAAAGCTTTTCTGTACACAAAACCTGTACCATTTTAACTATACCTTTATAGTGAAAGTAGTACAAGCCCACAACCACCATCCAAGTTTGGATGCAGCAATACTGCTATAAAGGCGTTTATCCCAGTATAGCTCATTCCCATAGAAGAAGGAGAATAGGTTATAATACAATTTTCAGTAGAAAAATCACACCCCTATCTGAAATAGCAAAAACGTACAAAAACTATGTACAGACCAGGCCTAAATATTAACAACGGTCTAGATACAGAAGCAGTTGCTAGCCAATATAGAGACTACTTAACTTGATGCAGCAACAAAACAAGACATTTACCTCATTCCCTCAACCAAGGTTTTGGTCTGATGCCCCTTTTGTTGTTGTTGTTGTTATTGTATTTAAACCTATCTCAAAAGTACACAGCATTGGTCCCAGGATATTAGCAAGAAAAGGTGGGTGAGGTAGTATCTTTTATTGAACCAGCTTCTGTTGGTGAGACAGACAAGCTTTTGAGCTTACACAGAGCTCTTCTTCAGGTCTGTGAAACATATTCTGAGGCTATGTCTACACTACGCAGATTTTAGCGACACAGCTGTGCCGCTAAAAGGCAAGCAGTGTAGCCGCTGTTTATCAGTAGGAGAGCGCTCTCCTGCCGACAAAGTGCTGTTCACCCCGGAGCTTGTCATCAACAAAATTTTTGTCTTTCATGGGTGGTGTGTGTTTTTTTAATACCTCAATGACAAAAGTCTTGTCTTTCACTTGCCAGCGTATACAAAGCCTGAGTGCCATAAGTAGTTAGCATAAGTAGTTAACACATATTTCAAACGTCCATTCAAGGTGAAGTGGCTCGTTAACACCACTCTTGTCACGGGAAGGGGCAGGGGGCTGTTAGTGGGTTACAGATTGTTGTAATAAGCATAAATCCAGTGTCTTTATTAAGTCTATGATTTCTAGTGTCTAGCAAAGTTATGAATTTAAGCTCCCAGGTTTGTCTTTTGAAAGTGTTGCGCACGTTTCCTTTGAAGATGAGGTCTGATGAGTCAGATACAGAACTCCCACACAAAAAATGATAAAGGACAAAGAACATCATCACTGATGGGTGAACACTCTTCACAAAACGATTACTCTGTATCTGACCTCTCAATCCTCATCCTCAAAGGAAACTTGCACAACATCTTCAAAAGAACAGCTTTCATTCATAACTTTGCCAGATACTAGATATCACAAACTTAATAAAGACATTGGATTTATAGTTTACTATAACAATCTGTAACCCATTAATCTCCTCTTTTTTAGTCCTATGACTGCAGAGAGGTTAACTAGCACTTCACCTTGGTCTCTTACAATATGGGTAAACTATTTATGCTAAACAATCTATTCCACCTTGTATTTAGCTGTGACATTCTGATTACCTTTCCCAGATCTGAAGAAGAGCTCTGTGCAGCTTAAAAGCATGTCTCTTTCACTAAGAGAAACTGGTCCAATGAAAGATATTACTTCAACCACCTTGTCTCTCAGGTAAAATATAAAAAAGAAGCTAGCTGGGACAGCAGAACACTACTGCTTCATATGCAAGTTCAGCTGTTAAGTCCATTCAACATTAAAAATTCTTTCTTTGCCACTGCACCAGTATCCTGGTCACTAAATATGCATTACAAAATTGTGAGGCTAACAATTTAATACTAACAGCACCAACTGCGTTAAACCCCTGGCTACTCCTGCAAATGATCTGAAGCAAGGTTTACGTGCTTTGCCGGGGGGGGGGGGGCAGATGGGCGGTGTTTGACAATGGCTTTGGCACAGGAATCTGCATTAACACAAAATGCAAAACTCCAGCCTCATTCTCTTCCTGTATATTTAGATCATTTGAATATCTTGTAATCACTGATTGATGATGATGATGATGATTCACTGTGAGTTACTTACAGCTAGGGGAGCTGTTGCACAGTGGAGGAAGATGAGAGAAGAGTTAGGTTATTATGATTAGGATATGTGTGTTTAGAAGCATGTCACAAGATATTTGATCATATTACTTTTGTAAAGTCACATGGTTAAAATGACTGCAACTCCCTCTGAAAAAGCAAAATTTGGCACTATATTTATCTTAGGGTGACAAGACAGCAAGTGTGAAAAATCAGGACGGGGGTGGGGGTAACAGGAGCCTATATAAGAAAAAGACCCAAAAATCGGGACTGTCCCTATAAAAATCGGGACATCTGGTCACCCTTATTTATCTTGACATTTTGAGAGGGAGGGTTGGCCATGGGCAACTACCTTCAGTAAATCCTACACAGTTAAATCCAAAGGAAAATTCTGTCCTCTTCCTCCTGCACAATGAAATTTCTCCAAATGCCCAATCTTTTCTCTTCCATTCTAATTATCACAAAGACTACTTACATTGGCCAAGCTTTATTTAATTTTACAGAGAGCATTACATCCTTTATTGAGAAACACAAATTAAGAGTCGCAAAAGACTAGCTTTGCTACAGCAGGTGTTTCCAAATGTCTCATTATGCTCACTCTAGCAGCAAACACAAGACAATAAAAGCAAGACACCCCAGCCATCTTCTAAACACCTTCTCTGCAATAATTCCCTCCCTGCCACAAGCCTCCTGATAGTTTGGGGAGGGATGGAGGGAATAACAGTTCTTACCTCTGTACAAGAAAAGCTCAGTGACACAGTCCAGTCGATAACGGAAACAACCAGTGTCAGGACATAAGCCAGCAGCCATTTCGTTTTCTGAAATTCTTCCCAACCAATTAAATAACTCTTGAAGGCAAACAAAATTTAAACAACTGTTAAACCATAACAAGTTGAGTGGGCAATAAACTGAAAAGGAAACTGATCCAAATACACTGCAAAAGATGTGTTATTTTTAAGGGTATGTCTACTCTGGCAGAGTTACAGCACCGGCAGTTACAGCACTGCTCAGAGAGCACTGACGGGAAACCGCTGTTGTGTGTTCACACTGTCAGCTGCCTGCGCAATAGCATGTTCACACTTGCAGTGGTATTTGGAGTGGTACACTCTGGGCAGCTATCCCACAGAGCATCTCTTTTTCTTCTGCCGCTAAGATTTGTGGTAAGGCAGAGGGGGTCGCGGGGCATTTGGGTCCTGTCCCAATGCCCTGTGATGCATTGCTTCGCACCCCAGCAATCCCTGTGCTTCCATCCGCATTTAGCATCATCTATCAACAGTTTGTGTACTGCGCACCCTTTCTCTTCAGTCTGCAGGAATGGATCCTGCACTGTTGACCAATATGCTGCTCGCTCTCACTAACAGCAGCAAGATATCTTCCATAATGAACACAGCCTGTGGAAAATGTGGGGACAATAACGATAAGGCCCCCTCTATAGTGCTGGCTCTCCCCAAGAGCCACATGCCCCATGTACAGAATGGTCCTGGAACACTGATTTCCCCTGCCCCTGCAGCTGCTCACCATTTTAGGAGTCTTTTGGCTCATGTGCCTGCCTGGGGTCAGCCAGCTAGTGACAGGTTTGTGAATAGTGGCTGTGTTTTAAATCAGTGGTTTGCGTGTTACAAACAATACTGCTTCTGTAAAATGTTGCATTTTGGCTTCACAGATACGACCTTGGGAGCCCAACCTCCCTCTTTGTTATAGGTGGCTGAATGGCTGCGCAGAATTAGAAAGCAGCCATGAAGATCTAAGGAGAACTTGCTGCGTGATGTTATGATGCACTCCACAGCCGAAAAACAAGAATTGAAAGAGTGGCAGGACAGCGAGAAAAGGAACCAAAAGGAGAACGTGGCACACCAGAATGAAGCCAGGGAACGGCTCTTAAACATTATGGAGCACCAAGCAGACATGCTCCAGGGCACTATTAGCACTGCAAACCAAGCAACTCCGCACTCGCCCTCCCCTGCAGCCATTGTTGCAAAACTCTTTCGCTTGTGCACCCCCAGACACCGTCAACACACTCTTACCAACCTTCTGGCTCCAGTCTGTACTCGCTGCATTCCACCCCTGCCCCGTCACAGTCCAGCCCTGCGGACTTCCAGTACCCACTGCACTCAACATCCATCCCTCTGCAGTTCAGCCCTGCTGAAGTACAGTACCAGATGCACTGTAATCCAAAGGAGAAGGCTGGACAGGATACCTGGACATACACAAATCTTTAACTCTCCTGGGATCCCATCTACTCCTGGGACCCTCCCTTCCCCATCCCCTTCAGTGCTGATGTGTTTTTTTGTTTCTCTCCCCCCTCTGGTTGTTGTTTTTTAATAAAAGAATTGTTTTGGTTTGAAAGCAATCTTTATTCCATTAATTGAAAACAAACAGAGCCCTGCAAAGCAACAGGCAATTTTCTTACACCTTCATAGTGCATCATCTACACCAATCACAATCACCTCCTAGCATTACAGCACTGCACTCCCAAGCATAGCAACAAATATTAGTGGC
Source organism: Gopherus flavomarginatus (assembly GCF_025201925.1). Lineage (NCBI taxonomy): Eukaryota > Metazoa > Chordata > Testudines > Testudinidae > Gopherus > Gopherus flavomarginatus. The sequence goes on along the minus strand of NC_066621.1, from coordinate 74,699,754 downwards.
TTTCAGCTTCAAATTGCTGCTTCAAGGCATCCCTGATCCTTATGGCCCCACACTGCGCCCCTCTAATAGCCCTGGTCTCTGGATGTTCAAATTCAGTCTCCAGGTGCTGAGCGTCAGCAGTCCAGCCCTGAGTGCAGTTTTCACCCTTCCCTTCACAAATATTATGGAATATATAGCATGTGGCGGTGGAGGGATAGCTCAGTGGTTTGAGCATTGGCCTGCTAAACCCAGGGTTGTGAGTTCAATCCTTGAGGCGGCCACTTAGGGATCTGGGGCAAAATCAGTACTTGGTCCTGCTAGTAAAGGCAGGGGGCTGGACTCAATGACCTTTCAGGGTCCCTTCTAGTTCAATGAGATAGGTATATCTCCATATATTATATTATTAAGCATAGGAATATTGTCATCAGCCAGGTTCAGCCTCCCATATAGGCAGCACCAGTGGGTCTTTAAACAGCCAAAAGCACACTCAATAGCCATTCTGCACTTGCTCAGTCGGCTGAACCACTCCTTGCTTCTGTCAAGTTGCCCCGTGTATGGCTTCATAAGCCACAGCATTAAGCAGTCTCCCAGCATCACAATGGGCATTTCGACATCCCCTACGGTCAGGACCGGAGCCAGGGTTTCTCACGCCCTAAGCGCACGGCCATTTCGCCGCCCCCCGGCGCTGATCCCGCGGCTCCGGTGGAGCTGTCACAGGCATTCCTGCAGGAGGGTCCGTTGGTTCGTGGCACCGGTGGAGCTGCCACAGGCATGGCTGCGGGAGGTCCGCGGGAGGTCCACCGGAGCCGCGGGAGCAGCCAACCATCCATAGGTATGACTGTGGCAGCTCCACCGGAGCCGCAGACCAAAACGGACCCTCCGCAGGCATGCCTGCAGCAGGTCAACCGGAGCCGCCTGCCGCCCCCCCAGCAAAATGCCACCCCCTCAATAATCCTGGCTGCCTAGGCTGCCTAAACAGTAGCGCCAGCCCTGCCTACGGTGATCTTCTGGTCCGGGAAGGAAGTCCCTGCCTGCACTTCCTGAACAGGCCAATGTTCCGGAAGATGCCTGCTTCGTGCACCTTCCTGGACTGTGTTTATGTCTGTGAAATGCCCATAGTGATCTACAAGCACCTGGAGAACCAATGAGAAATATCCCTTCTGATTAACGCACTCGGTGGATAGGTGGTCTATTGCCAACCCTGGAATGTGCGTGCCGTCTATTGCCCCTCCACATTCAAGGAAGCCCTTTTACGTAAAGCCATCCACAATGTCACGCATGTTGCCGAGAGTCACGGTCTTTCGGAGCAGGATGTGGTTAATGACCCTGCATGCTTCTGTCAACACGAGTCCAACGGTTAACTTTGCCACTCCAAACTGGTTAGCGACCGATCAGTCGCAGTCTGGAGTAGCCGGCTTCCACAATGCAATTGCCACGTGATTCTCCAATGGCAGGGCAACTCTGATTCTTGTGTCCTTGCGCCACTGGGCTGGGATGAGTTCATCACACAGCCCTATGAATGCAGCTTTCCTCATCCAAAAGTTCTGCAGCCACTGCTCGTCATCCCAGACATACATGATGATGTGATCCCACCACTCAGTGCTTACTTCCCAAGCCAAAAACAGCGGTCCATGGTAGTCAGCACCTCCGTGAATGCCACAAGCAATCTCGCGTCGTAGCTACTATGGGTGGCGAGATCAACGTCGCGCTCCTCTTGCCTTTAAAGTTTAAGGAATAACTCAGTGAGCAGGGAATCAAGGGAGGGTTTTCTCCAAGACTGCGGCTTCCGCCCTGGCCCTTATGTGGCTCGCCTTTGTGCAGCAGTGGTCCTACCACCTCCCCAGTGACAGGACAGTGGTGCAGGAAAGTTACCCTTAATGGGGCAAGAAACAAAGCAACTCTGTCGAAGAACCTGCAGCAGTGGGTTGCCCAGAATCTCCATGAGAGTTTCCTGGAGATCTCTGACACAGATTCCCATGAAGTGAGAGTCAATCAACACCCTGTTCCACTACTCAGACTAGACATGTGCTGGTACACACATCATACAGACACAAGTCTGATTCTGCAGCCCTCCTGTCTGCGCTTTAGCGATTCCCAAAGTCAAAGCCACTTACCAGGGGCCTCCTCTCCTGATTGCACTTTGCCAAGATCTGACAGTTGTGACAGGCTATCCTCCTGCAAGGTACAGAAGATCTCCAGGCTTCATGCATCTCTGACCTCCAAGTCGTTCTCTGCCTCTGGGTCCCCCTTCCCCTCCACATCCTCGTCCAAGATTTCCTCCTCCTGCTCGGTCCACTCTCAACTGGCACACGAGCCACCGAAGTATCCACAGTGGCCTTCGCAGTGGAGGTGGGGTCGCCACCGACTATCGTGTCCAGCTCTTTGTAGAACCAGCAGCTCGTGGGCGCAGCACTGGAACAGCAGTTTGCCTCCTGCACATTGTGGTAGGCGTTCCACAGCTTCTTCACTTTGACTCTGCACTGCAGTGTGTCCTGGTCATGGCCCCTTTCGGTCATGCATCATGAAATCTGTCCATAGGCAGTGGTGAGCTTGAGCTGGTTCACACCGGTTCACAGGAACCGGTTGTTAAATTTAGCAGGCCTTTTAGTTCCAGGTTGTTCCAGGACAACCGGTTCTGTAAGGGCTTTATTTAACAAAAGCTCTGGCCCAAGCTCACTTCCCCCTCCTCTCCTGCTCTGCCCCCCTTCTCCTCCCCCTCCCCTGTCTCCTGCAAATCAGATGTTCGCGGGAAGCCTGAACAAGCAGCAGGCAGGCAGGTAAGCTGGGGTGTGGGGCGGGAGGGGAGGTGTGGCTGGCTCAGCGGCTCCCTCCAGCACAGCTTCTGGTCCCGGAGCGCTGCTCCCTCCAGCCTGGCACCTCCCAGCCGAGTGCCCCCAGCCCCAGCCCATGCCCCGTGGCTCCAGCCCAGCCCCCATGGTTGCAGCTCCGGCCCGGCCGGTCCCAGGTGCCAGTCCTGGGCCTATGCCCTGCGGCTCCAGCCCGGCCCCCGCGGTTGCAGCTCCGGCCCGGCTCGGCTTGTGCTCCGCAGCTCCAGCCCCGCCCCCGCGGTTGTGGCTTGGGCCCCGCGGTGCCGGTGCTGGGCCCGGCCCCATGGTTGCGGCTCTGGCCCCGCAGCACCAGTGCCGGTGTTGGTCCTGGCGCTGCAGCTCCGGCCCGGCCCAGCTCAGGCCCCACAGCGCTGGTGCTGGTCCCAGCGGAGCGGCTCCAGGCAGCACTGTAAGGCGGCAAGGAGCAGCAGGGAGGGGGTGTTGGAAGAGGGCAGGGGAGTTTGGGGGGTTGTGGGAGGGGTGGATAGGGGTTGGGCGGTCAGAGGGCAGGGAACAGGGAGATTGAATGGGGGCAAGGGTCCTCGGGGGGCAGTCATGAAGGAGCAGGAGTTGGATGGAGTGGTGGGGGGCAGTCAGGAACAGGGATTCCAGGGGTGGTCAGGGGACAGGGAGAAGGGGTGGATGGATGGGGCAGGGGTTTCGGAGGGCAATCAGGAATGAGAGGAGGGATTGGATGGGGCAGCAGAGGGTAGTCAGGGGTCAGGGAAGGGGGGTGGATGGGGAAGGTGTCTCAGGGGGGCATCAAAGAACGTGGGGAGTAGGAAGGGGCAGCAAGCCCGGGGGGGGGCCATGACCCCCTCGTGGGGTGAGACGGAGGGAACCTGTTGTTAATATTTTAGCAGCTCATCACTGTCCATAGGTATCATAATTCCTACAGCTGGAGCACAGCTGGGACTGGACAGCCTCCTCTCCCCAAATGCTGATGAGGTCTAACAGCTCAGCACTGCTCCAAGCGGGAGATCATCTGGTGCATGGAGCAGGCATGGTCACCTGGAAAGATGTGCTGAGACTACTCTATGCGTCACTGAGCAAACAGGAAGAGGACTTTCAAAATTCCCAAGGAATTTAAGAGGTGGGGATGACGGTTGGTCACCTGAGGGCAGGACAGTAGAGTTCAAATAGATGACCAGAGAGGCGAGAACAGGCATTGTGGGACGCCTCCCGGAGCCAATTGCAGTGCTGTAATCGACCGGAGTGTCTACACTAGCACTGCAGCGCTCTATCTCCGGCGCAGTAAGCTGTATGCCTCTCATTGGGGTGGTTTTGTTACAGTGCTGCAACTGCGCAGTTTCTGCTTGATAACTGGCTTGGCAGCATGTACACCTTGGGAGTTACAATGCAGAAATCTGGTTTACTGCACAGAAACTTGCCAGCATAGACAAAGCCTCAGTCTTTGTTTGCAAATATTTCCCATAGAATGTGGAAAAAAATACCTTACATTGACTCCTAGAATTCTTCTACTAGCAGAGCTAAGTAAGAGTCAAGAGAAGTTGCAGATGTTCCTCACAAACACACACACACACACACACACACACACACACACACACACACACACACACAAACACATGGTAAACATCTGTGCAGTGATCGAAATGCTGATCCTTCAAAAAACAGGAAGCATGTAAGGGTTCAAATTTCAGAAATTAATCTGAATCTGAGCAAGCTGGATCATTTAGGTCCCAGTTCTACAACCCTAACAAAAATAGTAAAAATACCTGGCCAAATAAGGTCAGCCAGATCTGGGCCTCAGCAACACAATTATCATTTTATTTACTGTCAGTGAACAGCAGTCTGAATTTAAGGAAATATGGCTGTATTTCTTAGAAATGCATGACTCATATCTCCCTAATTTTGAAGTGTTTTTGCACTGTTTTTATACATCAACGTGAAGTTGCATTTTTTCCAAAATTTAAGATATAATCAAACAACACAAATTCAAAACTTGCAAACCTGAATATTCTTTCAAATCACACCATCTCCCAAAATATAAAGAAAGGACAGACAGATCACTTTGAGTCTACCATCAATATGCTGAACAAGCACACATGCTTCTTACATACGGCAGAGACCATGACTTTGCTTACCTTCACAGAGACGTCAGCTATAAAGACGAGGAAACAAAACAGCTCTACACTTTCAGTCAAGCCACAAGGAGGCTCCCAGGCTGTGCCGCGATATCGTATATCTGACGTGACAGTGAGCGAAGAAGGGGTTTCAATGAAAGCCAGAGCCAAGATTAGAGTAATGGTGAGACTCAAAACCCTGGAAGGGTGGGGAACATAAAGACAGGAATAAAAGGAAACAGACACTGGTCACAAAATTAAGTGAGATATCAGAAGGATATCAAATTTCATAATGGTATTAAGCTTAATGCATATAGTGGAAACCATCTGAAAGCACTCTATAACATGCCTATGCAGTAAAGGACTTTTTGTCTACATTTAGAATAAAAAGGCCAGTCTCAAACCAAATACCACAGCTTGGAAAATGTTGCTCCTTTAATGGCACAGAAAAATAGATGAACTAGAAGACACATAGTTGCTATTGCTTAATTAAATGCTAGCAACAAAACACAAGCCTGAATAACTGTATGATCCTGCAAACCCTTAATTCCCGCAAACAGTCTTTACTCATGTTACTAGCCCCATGCAATTCTACAGAGCTATCTCCATGAGAGTTTACAATACTTGGTACTGTCCATTCTCATCACTTGCACAGTTATTCTTCATTTTGATTTGCTAGAAAAGTTTGTTTTGCAATAAAACCACCATTATTATATTAGCTACTCAAACTAACAAAATACAGAGACAAGAAGTCATTTCAAAACCCACTGCTAAATTAGAGAGACAAAAAGAGCAGAATACCAAGTTCTCACCACTGGCAAATTTTTGAATAATACCATCGATAAAGCCACAGGGATTTGGAGTCCACTCGGTGGTTTATGGAACGATACTGGAGGCAGGAGGCAAAGCACAGAAAAGTAATTCAGAGATCAAGCTATTTAAAACCTAATTTGAGACACTTTCAGCTTTATACTAAGACACAGAGGCTACTAAAAAAGAAAAATTACTGTTCGCATTAAGTGAAGTCCACCAATGACTACCCCTTAGCTTGCACACATGTGAAGAAAAAGTGATATGGGAAAGAAACTGCTTTTATAAAGACCTCTTCATCCAAAGACCTCAAAACATGTTACTTATAGAAATTATACCCTAACACCTATAGAAGGTAGGCATCAATTATTGCCATATATAACTCAGTTAATTGTGGTACAGAGAGGCTAACTAACTTGCCTAAACCCATGCAGTTAGTCAGTAACTGAGCAGGAAATAAAATTCAGGAGTTCTGACAGTAGCCTCCTGCTCTATCCACTAAACTCTCACCAAGTCTAATTATTACCCTCACTTATTTAGCGTTCTTTCAATCTAAGGTTGTTCAAAATACCCTAAGTAAATGTGGAATAAACGGATTATGAAAATAAGAGCGAGCCTAAGAGCTGTGACTTCCGCCACCACCATGACTAAATCATAGCCTTCATTATAACAGGTAACAAATACATACCACCGTAGGCACAGTAAGAAAGAAACAAATTCTATTTACCTGTATTGCATCTTCAATAAATACTACAGCTTGGTTTATGTAAAGATCATGATCAGCTCCAGCAGCTGTGAGGTTAAAAGAAACACTGGTCATTTATGTTACCTGGGCAAAGCCTGCCGCACCAATTATTAATTATGGTAGCAACTAGGCATTCCCATCACAGTCCAAGACCCCAGTGGGTTAGGTGCTGTACAAAACACAAAACAAAAAGATAATCTATGCCCCAAAGAGTTTACAATGTAGGTATAAAAGACAAGAGAGAATAACAGAAAAGGGAGCACAAAAACAACCAGATAATAAAAGTCAGCCCAATATGCAGAGGTCTCAGCATACCAACTTGCTTACCGTGGTCAAATTTTATCATGTTTCTGAATGTGGATTATGAAGAGATGAAGCTTCTTTCCTACCTTATAAACACTACCTTAACTGAGTTAATATGAAATAAAGAAATCTACTTTTCTTTTCACCATTTACTCTGGGTTTACTCTCAAATTCTGAAGTGAATATAGATAGTCTATATATAACCAGTTTCACTTTCAGGTCCTCCTGTAGCCTGTTTCTAAAGCAAAGTGTTTGGGTTACAAGCTTTACAGGTCATTTGTTTCAGGAGAAGAGCAACCTTTCCCCATGAAAATGTCAAAAGATGTCATATAAAAATAAGCTTTTACAAAACTAAAGGCCAACAGAAAGCTTTCAAAACCTTAAATTTGGAACAAAATTTGTCCAAACTGTGTCCCTAAAATGGCCCGTCTCCTGCAAAGAACCATGCCTCTCAACAAGGCCTAACTGTAGAATGCAATGTGTGACAGTGCGCCAAACTGAGGGATACAAAAAAATAATTCAGGAAACTTAAAATGCTTTGTCAGTGTAACAGTTCTTTAGAGTAAACAGCTCTTTCTATAACCTTTTCATCATTTCCGATGTAAACATTTTCAACAAGGGGGCATAAAATTTGTGTGGACCATTGGTAACCCTGAGGCCAAAAGGAACAATATCGCTCAAAATGTAGTATCAAAATCAGAGATATGTAGGGCTAGAAGGGAAATCATTTAAGTTCAGCCCCTTCAGCTGAGGCAGGACCAAGTATACCAACACTATCCCTGACAAGTGTTTATCTAATCTGTTCTGATGGGGATTCCACAACTTCCCTTGGGGCTTAACTACCCTTATAGTTAGAAAGTTTTTCCTAATATCTAACTTAAATCTCCCTTGCTGCAGATTAAGCCCATTAAGTACTTCTTGTCCAACCTTTAGTGGACATGGGGAACAACGGATTCCCGTCCTCCTTGTAACACTCAATGTATCTGAAGACTTAGGTTCCACCATCAGTCTTCTTTTCTCAAGACAAACATACCCAATTTTTTTAAGCTTTCCTCCTAGGTCAGGTTTTCTAAACCTTTTATCATTTTTGTTGCTCTCCTCTGGACTCTCCAATTTGTCCACAACTTTCCTAAAGTGAAGCACCTAGAACTGGGCACAGTACTCTAGCTGAGGCCTCACCAGATGCTGAGTTGAGCAGGACAATTACCTCCAATATCTCACATAGTTAAGAGTCTGCAGGAAACCATAAAAAATAGGTAGCTATGGCTTTAAAAAAAGTATAATATACTTGCTATTTGAATCCTCACTTACTCCGCAGGAATAATCTCAGTCCCTATTAATATTACATACTCCACACACATGTGGTATAAGAATGAGATTCTTACATTTATACAGCACCTTTCAAAACAAAGGACGGACACCAATGTCTATCGCTAACTACACACAGAGCTCCATTGAAAATCAATTACGTGTTGGCAATGAAGGTCACCATCAGCTGAATGCACAGGTGCACAACAGTATGGGGAGTGGGAGAGGACATTAAGGACAAGAATACAAGGATAACCCCTCTTCTAAAAAGAACTTTAATGTCTATGTGAGCAGACAGGACTTCTATTTGCAAGGTCTATTAAAAAGACACACACATCCACACACTGAAAGCTTCTCTACAAAGGGAAATTTATTAGCATTACTATTGTTAATTATTTTTATTACCAGAGTGTTTGGACCAGGACCCCATTGTGCTAGGCACTGTACAAACACAGAACATACTGGTATAGCTTTATTGCTATAGTTATAATTCCCCACGTGGACACTCTTATTCAGTGTCATAGTAGCCTTTTTTCAGTTTACTTGATGTTGCTAAATTATGTTGATAATTGTATCATGCCAGTAAGTTGCCCCATGTAGACATTAAGCTCTGAGTAACTTACATTGCACTCAGCATCAGGATTTCTTTGTCAGGATTTGAGTATTTGATTCCCAGAAGCCTACTGCTTGGCTGACAAAAACATCCCTTCCACTACGAGGGCTCATAGAGAGGTTAATCAGAGAAAAGGAAAAGTGAAATAAATCCTGTTGGAATGATTTTTAAGTGACTGACTCTTACCCAGTTGTTATTACAGGCACAAAGGGCTGCATTTCCAGTCAGCAAAAGTCAGAGATGAAGAAAATCAGAACAATTTCTCTTTAAGAGAGTCTCAGCCAAATTCTTTTTTGGTAGCATCTATAGCTCAACACAATTTTAGTCTGTTATCCAGATTTACCTTTTTTAAAAAAAGATATATAGCTTCAAAATTCTGCACCTGATCTTGATCCTACTGAACTCAGTGGAGGGGCACCACAGATTGAAATGGGAGAAGGATGGGGTCCTCTCTTTTTATATCTACCCGCTGCTATTACTACTACATCTACCAGGGCAGGATCCAAAACAAAGGAAAAGCTGATAGCATGTAATGAAGTAAAATAAAGCATCACTACATAACAGCTATATTATCATAGCAATGTAGGACTGCAAAGACCTTGATACGTCATCTAGTCCAGTACCCTTCACGAAGGCAGGACTAAGTATTATCTAGGCAGGTTAGACAAATGCATGCCAGGGTTTGTTCTTAAAAACGTCCAATGACGGAGATTCCACAACCATCCTAGGTAATTTATTCTAATGCTTAACTACCCTGACAGTTAGGAGGTTTTTCCTGATGCCTAACCTAAATCTCCCTTGCTGCAGTTTAAGCCCATTATGAAATTATCAATCCAAAATTCATTAACAAAGTCTGTAGTAGGTTATATATACAGCAAGAGTGAAAAGTGAGCACGTCCACCTTTATTTTGATTATATGCCTTTGGCATCAAGGAATCTCTGATTGCCCCAGTAATTAACCCAGTGAAGGGAACCAGAGACAGTCCATGCTTGTAGAGGAGGAGAAGAGTCCCCATCAGAGAACAAATGAATACAGGGCTCAGACACACACATAATACATGCCAATGACAGGCTATAGAGTCCCTGAATTTTAAGAAAAAATGCCAAGTCCTCATGATGTTCCTATAGCTGACAGAAGTTCAGTAACAGCACCTCCAAACTATCCCTGCAGGACATGGCAGTCAAGGAGGCTGACTGGGACATTATGAGAAAAAATTTGATCCCGTACAGCTTTGTCCACATCCCTGGTTCAAAAGCATAAGCCATTACTAAGCAATATGCACCACTGAAATTAATTCCCAGATGACTGATTTGAACAGCATTCAATTTCCTAAGAGGTCAGAAAACAACTTAAAAATTTCACTGCATATTTGCGCGTAACCACCACATCTTTTTTAAACAGACCGTGACATCAACCATGAAGACAAATGCAACAGAAATTAAATTGCTTTGAAAAAAATACAGAGGCTGCTTCCAAACAGCAGAAAAGGCCTTTATTAGTCTGATCTTTTTAAATCTTAGATTCCCCATTTGTGTGACCACAGAACAAGAAGGGCAAAGTTGATTTCAGGAATATTGTCAGGAACTGGGGAGTGGGGGGAACAGTTAGAATGGGATTTTTAAAAGCACCAAGTATTGACTTAATTCCACTTCCACGGATTTCAGTAAGAATAGTGTTAAGGCAATGCTGAGCACTTTGGAAAATCCCACTCTTAGGTTTTATATTAAAATAAATGTGTTTGCAGTTCTAGTAAAGACAGTTTTGTGTGATTTATGCACTACCAAGAATGCAATACTCAAAGACCTAGTCTACACTCAAAGTCGGGTAGACATAGCTACAGCACTCCAGGGTGTGAAAAAAATCACACCTCATAACACTATGGCTATGCCAACGTAACACCCAGTGCAGACACAGCTAGGTCAATGGAAGCATTCTTCTATCGACCTAGTTACAGCCATTCAGAGAGATGGAATACCTACAGTGACAGAAAAAACCCTTCTGTTGATGTAGGAAGCATCTACACAACGGCGCTACAGAACCATAGCTGTAATAGCGCCCGTAGTGTAGACATGATTGGGCCCAATTCTTCCACCCTTATATTGAGCAGTATTTAACACGAGAAGTCAAACAATGGAAGAAGTCAGAAAAGTTACAGGACAAGGCACCCTCCCACAAATAATCTACAAAAGAAAACATCAGTGGCTGGGACATGTGCTGAGAATGGAAAGAGAACACGTAGCAAATACTGCCCTTGAATGGAAGCCAGAAAATGCAAGAAGAAAGAGAGGAAGACCGTGAATAACATGGAAATAAACAGTTCTGCATGATATCAAGCACCCCAACATGAAATGGGAAGATTTGGAGAGAACAGCAGTTGGCAGGCAAGAATGGCAAATGTGGGTAGCACAATGTGCAGCAAAGCACGGGATGGACTAAGGTCTAAGTCACACAATGGTGAGTAAGTGGCATTCAGTTCAAGAGTATTACTGAGTTCAGCACAAAACTGGGCCACTTTGACACAATTAAGTAAAGTGCCTGCTACAAAAAGCTTGCAATCTAAGGCTGAGATTTTCAAAAGAAGCCTAAGGGGTCGATTCTTACTGAAATTTGACAAGAGTTATAGAGATAGCCACCCAACTCTTGTTGAATTTCAAATAGGAATTAAGCACATACCTCCCTTTGGCTCCTTTGAAAATCCCAGCCTAAAGACAGTGTGAAGTTTCCACAACACCTTCCCTTCAACATAAAGACATCTTAAGCACCCACTTAAGATGTCTACATCTCTTGTAAGAGAGAGGGGAAAAAAGCATTTAGCTCTTAACATAAAAAAATCTGAAAGAAAACAGCATGATGCAGGAGTGGGGGGTTGAGAAAAGGTTAAACCTCAAGTCTTCTTGTTCTTCTTCACTCATTATCCCTAGTCAGCTGGCTCATCCAAAATAAGTAAGTAAATAAATCAGTGGCATAGTGACAGCAAGTAATGCAATGTGACAAATTAAACTGAAATCCACATGCCAGCTATGCATATACACTATCAGTCTCTGATACACCAGGGCTTGTCTACACTGGGAAATTGACAGAACTATCTTATTCCAGGACAGCTAATTTGGAATAGCTCCCTGTGTGGAAATCCTATTTAGGAATAAACAATCACTTTAGTCTGGAATAAACAGTGCACTTCCAAAGCCGAGCAAACTGTTCCAGAATAAAATTACCTCTATTCCAGTACAGAGTGTCCAGATGTGGAGCTACACCACCATCAACCACTTCATCAGTTTCCCCCTGCAGACAAGCCCTCAGTCTAGAATGATTACAGGCATCATTCCATTGGCCCTGGATCTCTGTTCTGCAGCTGTCACCCACCCTAGAGTCACCAAGACTTAGGTTCTGCAGGCACCAGTCCATATGCTACAGACACCGCCCACCAGGCGCTGAAGTCCCTGTTCTATGGGCTTGTCTAGGCAATACCCCTGGGCAGTGAGATCGCTGACCCAAGGGGTCTTTTAAGCTCTAGAGGCTCTCGCTCCCCCACACGGGCTGCAGTGCCTATGCTCTACGGGACAAAACCTACCCACTATGGGCTCCCCCAGAGGGGCAGGCGCCTATATAGGTGCCACTTTTCAGAGCCCCGTCCCTGGGCAGGCTGCGGAGCGCCCCAGGATCTCCGTGCCTCAGCGGGACCCCTCTGCGAGGCACCAGCCCGTGGCACCATGCCCGAGGCTCTCCCGGCCCCACTCACCCTCCTGGACGGTGCAGGAGGCCGCGGGATCGGGGCAGTCGCCAGTCCCGAAGGTTCCCCTGGGCGGGCAGCCGCGGCCCGCTGTCCGGGCAGGCAGCAGGGGCTCCTTCTCGGCGCCGGCTTCCTCCTCCATGGACAGCGGCGGCGCCAGGCGCTCCCCTGTAGCAGGTCCCAGTCGCGGCCGCCCGGCTCACAGGGGAAGGCAGCCGCCCGCCTCACACGGGAAGGAAGGCAGCCGCCCTCACTCCGCCTGGGGCTCTGCCCCGGGAGAGCCGGCTCCGCCCGCTACACGTGACCCGGCAGCCAGCGGGAGGAGGATCCGCCTGACCCCGGCCCGGCCGGCCCATGGGGGGCTGCAGTGCAGAAGGCGGGCGCTCGAGGGGGGACTCGCAGGGACTAGGATATGGGTAGCCAGGGGCTTCAGTATGCGACGGGCTGATGCTCCGAGGGCTCCTGGGTGCAGTGGGGTTTAGGATCTGCCAGTGGAAGGGGGAGATAGTAGGGGCTGGGTCTCGTGGCTGCTGTCACGCTCTGGAGCCCCTCTTCCTGGCTGGCTAACTCACAGCTTTGTCAGCGTGATCGCTGCTGTACCAGGCTTTCTCCTTCAGCTGGTGCAGGGAAGTCAGGACATACGTGATAAACAACTTTCATTTCTCCACGGGAGAGTATCGCACAGTCACTCCTGCTGCCTTGGTTCACATTGAGCAGAACTATAAATCTCTCTGAAGGGCTGGAGCCTACATTGCCAACACAGCATCATGATTGTTGTCTGCAAAGCACTATTGTCACAGCTGCACAAGACAGCAAATCAGGAACCAGTTTTTAAAAAAATCTGCTGAACTGGACAGTACAGATCAATTACCTGCCCCGATCCTGGAGTAGTTCTGCTGCCATTGGCCTCTCCAAACCACCCTGTAGCTAGACAGCACAGTACTTCATTTGCAGTAAATATGGCCCAGATCAGGGGTTGGCAACCTTTCATTTATTCACTCTAATTTAAGGTTTTGCGTGTCAGTAATACATTTTAACATTTTTTGAAGGTCTCTGTCTATAATATATAATTAAAATATTGGTGTATGTGTATGGTGTATGTAAGGTTTTTAAAATGTTTAAGAAGCTTCATGTAAAATTACATTAAAATGCAGAGCCCCCCGGACCGGTGGCAAAGACCCGGGCAGTGTGAGTGCCACTGAAAATCAGCTCACGTGCCTCCTTTGGCACGCGTGCCATAGGTTGCTTACCCCTGGCCCAGACCCTCAAAGGTATTTTGGGTCCATTGGAGAGTTAGGTGCCTAAATATTTGAGGATCTGGACCTATGTGAAAGCCTTTGGCTAATATTTGATACATGGCATTAGGCCAGCTTCTTTAGAGTAGAATCCAATAACATGAGGTAAGAGTGGGCTTACTGTACACTGAGTGACTACAGATATAATTAAGAACCTCATTTATTAACTGTCATATCATCCATAACATTTTTCCAGAGGACTGAGCACTGGATTAGGAATTGGAAAGTCCTGTCTCTGCCACCTACTCACTGTATAGCCTTGGCCAAGTCTTTTCACCTTCTGTCTCAATTTGTACTGTCTCAAATGAAGATATGACTACTTATGCACTCTCTTCAGAGGAGTGTTCTGAGAATTAGTGACAGCTGATTGTGTGCAGTGCTTTGAACATGTAAAGCACAATATAGATTATTATTTGTATTACAGTATCACCCACAATTCCCAATCAGGATCAGGACCACAGAGTACTGTATAAACACTTAGGATGACGCAGTCCCTGCCCTGAAGAGTGTATGCTCATTATTATAATTAAATGTTTTGAAGCATGTACTGTACTTACCTGCAACATTGTTTTTAGAAACAATTAATTTATGGAAGCCAAGGAGTTCACTGGAAATTGCACTTTCCGTCAAAACTTCTCTTCGTTTTCAAAGAAGCAGTGTATTTTCCGCCAGACTGTGTGATTCAGAATAATTAAACCTTCCATTCTCACACCTTATCCACAGGTTGCATCAGATTTCCCTTCTATTGTATGCCTTTAAAGATCTAGATGACTTTGTAGGATTATAGTTTTTTGTTGTAATTCTTTACTATGCAGTTTCAACTACAGGTGCAGTTTGGAAAGAGTAAAATATAGTGAGAAATATAGTCAAATTATTAATGGGCAATATGACCAGTGTAATTAAATTAACAGTACGTCTCATCTGAACAAGATTCTATGCGTTTCTAGTTCTTGTGGACTTTACAATGTATCTCCAAGACTTAAAACAGAGATTGAGAGACTTTAATTTGTAGAAATATAGGTAATTTTGTAATATAAAAGGATTGAGAGATCAGCAAAGAACTGATTTTACATTTAAGAGAAATCTTCCAGCTATATAAGAACGTTGGGGGAAATTACTACATACAGCCATTCTGGCCATGATATTTTTAAGGTGGAATGTTAGCATAAATCTGTGTAGTCACAGCTGATGGTCAATTTATTTTGCAACCTGCCCATTTTTCTAAATCTGTATGCCCTCCTCTCTTTAGTGATGGGGGAAGAAGAGGGTTTTTTACAAGGCCTGTATTAGGTGATATTTTTCCTTTTGTCACTTGATTCATATTCAGATGTCTACTATGGTAAGCAAAGATGACAGAAGCATCAGAGGAATGCTCTTCTGACTGATTTAGGGTGAATTCTTGAATACTTCTCATGGTTCAGTATCTTCACATTGTGATTTAAATTGGTTTGACAATTATTAATGTTTGCAGTGTTGTAATCATGTTGGTCTCAGGATCATAGAGCAACAAGGTGAGTGAGGTAATATCTTTAATTGAACCAAGTTCTCATCATGAAAAACTTGTGAGCTTATACAGAGCTGTTCAGATCTGGGAAAGGTACAGAGTGTCACAGCTAAATAAATGAAGTAGACATTTAACACCCCTGCAGTAGCAGTCCTATTTCACCTTGAATGGTCTATTCTCTTATGCTTAACAATCTGTTCCACCTTGTATTTAGCTATGTGTACACTGCAATTAAACACTTGTGTCAGATCCATGTCAGCTGACTTGGGCTGCGGGCCTATAAAATTTCAGTGTAGGCGTGGGCTGGAGCCCAGGCAATAAGATCCTCATGGCTCTAGTCTGCAATTTTATAGCTCTGCAACCTGAATCAGCTGACACGAGTCAAACATGGGTGTTTTACTGCAGTGAAGACATACCCAGAGTGCTTAGCTCTTCCTAACTGGCTTTTGAAAAATGCAGTGTTAAAAATATTCTTCCACTGAAATGAACTGATGGTCTGAGATCACTGTTAGTGGACAGGTACTACTATTGTAATTGGTAGTGGGGCTGACAGTTTCAGCTCAGTCTCAATGCCCGTGTAGTCCTTGCTATCTCCCTACCCTGGAAAGCAGTTCCATCAGGACAGAATTGAGGTTGCAGAGCAGTAAGGGAAAGGTTGCAATGTCACTATGTGCTGTACTTATCCAGTAGAAATACTTCAGTCTCTAGCCTCACCTTGCCACATTTTTCATCATCTCAAATGTTCACTTAAAATTGTTTGGGATGGTTTATTTGTTTTAACAAAGAAAAACTTTTCCACTGTTTAAATGACTTTTCAATTTTTAAAGTCTACTTTGATATGTAGGACTGCCTCAAAAAACATTAAGCCAAAATCCTACTGTGAGAAAGCTTTTTCACACCCAATGGTACCGATATGGCTATTTGTGTGGGAGCATCATTGAACTGTCAATATATTTTTGAGATGTAATTATTTCCCTGATTTTGTTTTTAAAATGTAAGTTACTGCCTTATGAAAAAACCCACTTTCCAAAACTAACTGAAGTTTGTGTAATAATCATTTAGGCAATTTTCTTTTTAAGATTAAGCAATAAATGATATGATGTATTACTGAATAACAGTTCAACTATAGGGCATGTTGGGCAACAAAGATCTTTTCTATTGTACAAGTCAGTGTTCCAACTGCAAAATATTTATAGTTAGAAACACTAACTTTTCAGAAGTATATTATCCATCTTAATGAAAGCTAGGCCTGAACCAAACCTTGCTGTGTGCTTAGGATCTGAACTCGTATGTCCATTTTTCACATCACCTGTTTTTATAATGGGACAGCCAAAATCCTTGATCTGGACACAGTCCCAAACTCAAAAATTAAAGTAGACCAGTGTACCTCAATATCCCACCCAGTGTGCTGGTTTCTAACAGCCATTGGTTTGACGCTCCAGTCATTACTCGGGTTCAGAGTCTATTAACTTCAATAGGTAACCACACCCCTGCCCCAGGCATTCTATTAGGTTTGTTCTGTGTACCCAGCCTCAGCAATGATCACTTATGAGTTCAAGAGGAGACTAGAGAGAAAAGGACTTACCAAAGGAGACGGTTTGCAACAGCAAATAGGCAGGAAAGATAAAACTGCAGACAGAACCAATTAGTCTGATCACTCAATTACTAAACACCCAATGGTGATAATAGGATTGTGACATCTAAGGTGAGTTGCCAACTCTCCCCCTTTTCTCTCCACCACAATCAGCTCAGAACAAGTCCAAGCCAGCCAGAACTTGAATTCAACTATTAGAAATGAGGACATGGTGCTAACATGCCATTTATTTAAAAAAAAAATTAGTACTAAGACACCTAGTGGAATTTTGAAGGTGTTATCTTGCTCTGTTTAATATGACATTTCAACAGGGGGAAAATGAGTTGGTATATTTTGGCAACAGAAACACAGCATTAGCTCCCACTGATTATGGGCCAGAACTGGCTCTCATTAGGTTTTTCCATTGACTTCCAAGGGAGCAGCAGCAGGCTTAACACTTTTCTTCACCTGTTTCTTAAACACTGGAAATAACTACGTGACATTCCCTTTGGTGAGTTACTGATAGAGTGATCATGATTAACTTGGCATTTGCCAACAGCTGACCACAGTTATTTCCCTTTACAAGAGAGGGGGAAATGGTGATATGGCTAATAGCACTGTGGGCTAACTGTTGGTAAATGCTGAATTAAGGGTGTTGTCTGCTGTAAGGGCAACACAGAGAGAACTTCAAAAACAAATGTTAAAATGATACATTTGATTGGTTCAACCAGCATGTGACAGTGGTGTGGTAGGACATGGTCATTTACAGTGTTAGTGCCACAATGGAAACACAAGAACAGTCTGAGAGATTCATCTTAATTGTGAAGTGTTTAAAATGCTCAATAGTATAGGAGTAGCAGCAGAAAGTCTACCTGCCGAGTTATAATTATGTGATTCTGGCTGTTCTCACTTTCTCTTTTGTAAGTTGGAAACACACTGAGGACCCCCGCAACCAACAGCCCTTCATTGCTACTTTTCTCCTATGATTGTCAAAAGAGGTAGGAAGCAATAGCTTTAGCAAAACAGTGAAAGGAGAAGAGCTCTCATTTCTGACTGAGATTCCAGACCATATGAAGAGTTAAAAACAAAATCTACCTTTTCTAAATTCTGCTGCTTCTGGCTCACAGAGCATCAATTGTTGTGCCAGCAGAGGCAGCTGCATCCAACCTAGGTTTCTCCCCTAGTGGGGAGGTGGCAGTAGTGGTCACCCTGTCCCAACCTGATACCAAATGGCAGGACTATCTACCACCTGTGGAAGGTGAGGAACTCCTGTGGGCCAGCCTCTATTCCACCCTGGTCCCACGGGGATATTGATTGGTGGCTCCTCCATGGAACCATGAGCATGGGCATGTACCTGGCACAGTTTGCTTCTGTCCTTGACACCTGCCCCTTTTGCAATGTGAGGGAGAATCTGGCACTCACTTATCTTGAATGTGCCAGGTTGCAACCCCTATTCTGGCTCCTCAAGAACCTCCTGTTGAGGTTCTGGCTGCACTTTTCCCTACTTCTGTTTATATTTGCATGCTCTGTCTGTGGCCCCACAAAGTCACGAGACCTCCTCGTCAACCTTCTCCTGGAACTGGCTAAAGTGGCTGTCTTCAACACCGGGAAGAGGACACTAGATGATGGGGTGCAGTGCAACTGTGTAGCCTATTTCTGCTCCTCTGTGGTCTCATGCATCCAGGCAGAGTTCCTCTGAGCAGCGTCTACCGGTTCCCTAGACAGCTTTG
This sequence comes from Gopherus flavomarginatus, assembly GCF_025201925.1. NCBI lineage: Eukaryota > Metazoa > Chordata > Testudines > Testudinidae > Gopherus > Gopherus flavomarginatus. The sequence continues at coordinate 74,681,251 of NC_066621.1, read as the reverse complement.
AGGAGCAGTGGGCACTCTCCAGGGTTCTCTGCTTGGTGTCCCCCTCTGGATCCCTGGTTTTGAACCTGTGACCTTCACTCCTGACCCTGTTATTCATTCATTGTCCCCTGTATTCAGTTGGTTCCCAGGTCCAGTGGTCCCTCCTGCAAGGCTGGGGAAGGAGCCTTTAGATGTGGGCGGGCTTGTGCCCACCCACCTCCCAGGATTCCAATAAGGCCACCTGAGTCTGAAGGGGGAAGTCAGCTTTAGACTCCAACCAGGACTTTATGGGACCCTTGCCAAAAGGCTGACCAGCTGGTTGCCTTCATGAATGGCTTCAAGCTCTACTGGTCTGCAGGAAGCAGGGAATGGTGGGAAACTTGCCCTGTGTCAATCCACCACCTTGCCTGCAGTCTATTTCAATAGCAGAAATCCAGGCATGATTTAGGGCATCATATGTAACTTCAGTGAATGTAAGTAAGAAGTGGCTAAATGTTACGGCAACAGATGAAAAGGGAAACATGACTAACTCTTGCCTTCATTCCCTTTGTATCTGTCTACAACTGAAGACACATTTATGAGATGGTGAAGCTTAAAATAAGTGAAGAGCAAGAGGTGGGTGGGTAAGGCAGCCTTACTGAATGCTAAGGGAAAGCTGGTTTTATAACCATCTCTCCTATGCTCACTCTGTCTTCAAGTGTTTTACAGAGTAGAGAGCTCAGTTTCATTAACATAGTGACTACACAGGCAAGTAAAAGCAGCCATTATTCACTTACTGATGACAGTGCATGCTCAGCCTTGGACAGGTTAAGTGGGAACAGAAATGTTAGCCAGAATACCAGACTTATCCCCATCTCCTTTCAAAAAAGTGCCAGACACTGAGGAAACATTTTACACGTCATGTATACCAAAGTTTTCTTTATAAATCATAAAGAAGAAAAAAAGGGCGCATGCTCAGTTTTGTCTGCAGCTCACCTTTACATAATGTTTTACAGATAATAGTAAAGTACCTTTTATCTGAGGATCTCAGAGCGCATTCAGCATTATATCAACTAGGCAAGATCCCTATTTTAGGAATGAGGAAACAAACTCACAGAGATTAAAGTGAATTTCAAAGGTTACACAGCAAGTAGATGGCAGAGCCAGAAACAGACCTTAGGAGTGCTGATCTGGGCCACATTAGAAACTACTCATGTATGTAAAATTTGGCCCATGCTCAAATACCTTGTTAAATTAGAATCTTACTCTGCTGCTCCAATCACTAAACCAGATGAGTTAGTCAATTCTATGTAAATAAAAAATATGTTAAGAACAGAGCCAATTAGCATTATAAAAATGTGAATTTATTACACAATAAAATGAAAATTTAGTTTTTTTCACAGCAGCATGTGCCAGAGACTATAAAGATTTTTGCTTTCAGTTCAATATGTTAGATAAAAATCACATGCAGACCATTCATTAGGCCCAGTCAAATTTTATATGGGCACACACATTTTCACACAAAAGCACTGACCCAGGTTTCTGTGATTGGAGGGATCATATCACTTGTTATTTCCAAGTACTCAGACAATCTTTGGGTATATGTGAAAATATTAATGAATCATGAATGATTAATTATCCAAAAATTAAAACCCCAAAGTCCAATCTTTATTTTTACATTTTAAATTTCAGCCATGATCATGTGAAGTATGTGACCAATCGCACACCATGAATAACAAACAGTGAACAGCTAAAGCAAATCATTCAGAATCATGAATAATACAGCTTGAAACTTACTTGTCCAAACTAATTTGGGTTTGATTAATTACAGATATAACTGGTAACAAAAAGATAAACCAGCTCTATAGTCTGTTCAGACACTGGAACCATGCTGATCTTCAGAATATACTCTATCCTTGAATGTTGTGTTTGTAGACCCACTATTAAGTCAGTAGTATAAGAACGGAGAGTGGTCAGTCCACATCTTCAGGTACAGGCTTCCCTTCCTTACTTTCTAGATTGGAAACCTGTAAGTAAACAAGGTACAGAGGTAAAAACAAATTTGCATTTAATTTCTGCTATTAATTTTAGATTCACACAAAGAACTGGGGTAGTGAACAATGAACTGAGGAACAATAAGCTATAGGCCAGATTTCAGCTGTGTCCAATAAGCACTGGAAACAGCAGAGAAAGGTGTATGCAAAGGATTTGCAACCACCCTCAGTCCCTGATCCTTCCAACAGGTTCTGTGTCAGCCCCAAGGGAGGCTCCAGGCACCAGCGCACCACGCATGTGCCTGGGGCGGCAAGCCATGGGGAGCAGCCTGCCAGCCACCGTGAGGGCAGCAGTCAGGCTGACTTTGGTGGCATGCGTGCAGGAGATCCGCCAGTCCCGTGGCTTCGGCAGCAATTCGGCGGCGGGTACGCCGAAGGCATAGGACTGGCGGACCTCCCGCTGGCGTGCCACTGAAAGCCTCCTGACCGCTGTGCTTGGGGCAGCAAAATACACAGAGTCGCCCCTGGTCAGCCCATGCCCCAATCACCTCACAGCTGCTGTAAATTATGCCAGCTGCTCAAGGCCCCAGGGGGCCATTTTGGAAGCCAGGTAGTAGTAGAGTGCAGAAGAGCTCGTGCCATGGAGGGTGGCATCAGAGCTGCACCACCTGGGAATTCCCTCACACTGGTAGATCTACCAGGGCAACAGCCCCTTTGTGCTGGAGGATGAAATGAGCCATAACTGCAGGTCTGGCAAATCTGAATAAAACCATTGTCTCAAGCTGTCGCCAATTAACATCTTATCTCTGGGCTTTGTGCTACAAATACAGGAACACAACAGTCAACACGTGACACTGTCCTGGAGGATGATTCTCTTAGGAATTACAAGTGTGTGACCTGTGATGGCAGAATTTCCAGGCCAAGGGAAACCCTTAGTGCACTCATTTCCCAAAACAGACCAATCTTGTCCTGTAGTATTATAAGAGGTCCTGTGATGATCTGCCCCACACTTGGCTCTAAGGGGTTAATAGAGCCCTAGGGAGGCTGCACCAGAGGCAGCCAATCAGAGAAGGGCTAAAGGGAGCAGCCAGTCAGGGCCAAGCAGGCCCATATAAAAAGGGAACTGCAGGGAACAGAAAGGTAGCTCTCTGCGGGGAGCCCAGGGAGGAAGGACTGTGTCCCTAGAGGGCTGAGAGAACTGCCAGCACCCTAGACATGGCAGTGCTGCTAGCAGGGGTTGGGGGAGCGAGAGACAGCTCCTGGGTGGGTGCTGGGGTTTGCAGGTGGACAGTCTGAGGCAAGGATAAAGAGGATACTGTGGCCACGAGGAAGTGGCCAGACAATATACTGCAGTAGCCACTAAGGGAAGTGTCTGAACAGCAGATTGCAGGTCCCCCAGAATGGGGGAGCACAGAGTGCAGCATAGCCAGAGGGCTGTGTTGCTGAAGAGGACACCGCAGTCCTTGGAGAGACGTGGATCCTAGAACAGGAGTGATGGTGGCGAGGCACCACCAGAGGAGGGCGTACTGGTGAACAGAGCTAATCCCCACAACAGCCAGCAGAAGGCACCACAGTGCAGAGTGAACCCTGTAACATGCCCTTATTTTTGAGTCTTGTGAAAAACTTTCTGAAACAGTTACCAGCACAGGCTGCTGCTATAACCTACTGGATAAGCCAAAACTTAAGGAATGGATTCTTTTTTTTTTAAACTGGCCCCCCCTTTGCACACAGTTTGCAATGGCAAATACCTGCAGGCACAAGTAATATCACAGGGAAGCATATGCCAATACACTGGGTCATTACAAGTCTAAGTGATATTCACTGTGCCCATAAATATTTATAGGCACAAAAAGAGAGGCCAGATTTTTACAGTCTGATCCTACAAAAATATCCAATCCAGCTCCCACTGAAGCCAAAAGGAGTTTTGCCCTATGCTTTAATGGGAAAAGGCCCAAAATTATGAGTTGTGGGGTGGGGCTAAAAAGGGAATACACCATATGGTACCTTTTATCCTAGGTTTCCAGGGAGTCAGATACTATTACAGCATGCCTGACATTTCAGAGAGGTGGGAATTAATATTTTATTGCGTACGTAAACATAGTCTTAAAAGCAACTGAAATGTAAAATCTTTGGCAGTGAAAATGCCGATGTGTTAAAATTCCTCAGCCAAGCACTTTTATGGTAAAAGAAAATGTATTGAAATAATGTTAAGGCTGTGACTGAAGCCCACAAAAAGCCAAGCAACTCATAGTTACAGCTACCACTTGATCCTCTCCACACCTCACCGTGTCAGTCTAAAAACAGTTGCTATATCCAGGCATACAAGGTCAAATTAATCCTGGTGTAACTCCATTGACTTCAAGGTTCAAAGAGGGGATTGCTGTAAAGGCAGATGGGCAGACACCTACACTCTGAATTTCCCAGCTCTTATTGAATTTGTCACACCATTTTAGGTCCCATCCTGCAAACAGGTCCGTGTAGATAGACTTCTGTTACTGTGTGCTGGTCTGTTGCTCTGAATGGGCAGGGAGTTCATAAGCATAGATCAGTGGTCCCCAAACTTTTCAAGGTTGTGTCCCCCCTTAACCCTGTCTCTCCCACCCCTGGGAGCTGTGGCAAGGGACACGGCCCTGGGGTGGGGGTGGGGACACTCAGACTGAGGTTAAACGGAGCCCAGACCAGACCACATTTTGTGCTGGGGCTGTGCTGGAGCAGAGCTGGATGAAGAGCAGGACTGGGTGGCACTCCCTCCCTGCCCTTCCATGGAGGCTGAGCCGGGCCCCGCCACACTCCCCTAAATGTTCCTCCGCACCCCTGTTAAAGTAACAGTTAAAAAGTTACTATGCTCTCCTAAGAGTTAGATCATAGGAATCTCGTCTCTGTAGATATACTGGATCTGGGCTTATCGTATCACAAATGATTTAAAATAAACCTAGAGAAGAAGTGAACTATGCTTACCTGTTTATCTATAGACCTAAACTGCCAGGACCAGGTGGAGTTGTAAAGGAAAGGTCTCAGGTCAAATCGGTTGTCCTCAGGACTGTAGTTTTCAGCATGATAGGCAGGTGTGAGGGTGGTCATTTTATGTCTGTTAATTGAGTACATCCTGAAAAAATGCTTAACCTTGGATGCCACCTGGTGTACAAAACACATAGTTTCAGGTCAACTGAAATTTCTCAGAACTTAAACACAATTCTAGACGAGCAAGTTACTCTGGAGAGGGATAATTCACAAATCCAAATTTATATGTATTAGTTACCACTACTAATGTACTTACCACAGAGGAAGCTAGCTATGTAATATGCATTTAAAGTATCAGAATACACAAAAGTGTCACAATGAAACACATCTGTACTATTTTGCTGTAAATGTTTTTTATAAGGGAGAAGATGGATATCCCAGGGGTTAGGGCACTGGGCTGGGTGAGAGACCCAAATTTTATTCCCTGCTCTGCCACAGATTTCCTGTGTGACCTTGGGCAAGTCACTTAGCTTCTCTGTGCCTCAGCTTCCCATCTGTAAAATGGGAATAATAGAACTTCCCTTCCTCACAGAGGTCCAAGAAAGGGCACTGCTGGGATAAAAGCAAGTACCCATTGAAATGTCATGGAAATAACACCTCTCCAACCAACTCTGTCACAGGATATGCGGACATGGATTTCTTTTAGGTGTTTTGAAAATCAAGAGCCACCTTCTCTCCTGCAATATATTCACGGCACACCCATTAACTTCATGGGGATTGGGCACACATAAGAGAAGGCAGAATTTGGCCAGGCATGTATAGATCTAAAAATAAACAGTTCCCTTCAGAATACCTAACTGTTGATCTAACAGTCTGCAGTATAGACAAAAGTCCAGAATCACTCTAGGATCTGTGCCAGATTGTACTAGCAGAGAAAGGTTTTCTGAGAAGCAGAAACAGCAAAACGTAACACAGACAGTGGGCAGTATGTGATCAGTGTCAGCTGTCAGGTTTCCACAGAGAGATTTCTCTTGAAATTTGGTCTTTTCTTCTTTAACCTCTCTAGGGTATTTCTAAATACAAGAGACTGATTAAGCTGTTCCTCTTAAGTTCTGAAAACTACACGTGATCTTTTTCAGAGAGCAAATTCTGTTAAATACAAGATTTTTTAAATTTTTACCTCTCTTGGGGTACAGATCTCCTTCCACATATTGATCAGCTTACAAAACATGCTGTAAGGTCCAGCCTTGGCCATCTTCCTTAGTTTGCCATAGACTGAGAGCTCTGTGTATGTCATCCCCATATCTTCCTGAAATATCATACACAAAAAGGGCACTGAAAATGTATAACATGAGTCAGAATGTATTATTTTATAGGGGACAGTAATAAATTCAGTTAATCAGAGAAATACTAAATAGAAAATCCATCTCCATTGAAAATAAGGACTGCAATGAAATTTCAGAATTTTTTTATGGGAATATATTGCATCTAGCTAGCAAGAGAATTTCTTGAATAAAAAGGATTTTTCCTTCTGTGGTACTTGAACACAGGCTTCAAGTACCACAGAAGCAAGATAAACTTAGATGTTGGCCTTCTGCTTGAAGACAAGAAGCTAAATTCTGCCCTGACTTAACCTCCACTTTCCTAGAAACACACTACAGTTCCCTAGAATTTAGACCAGCCTAGATTTCAGGGGTGTTCTGTAGGTTTGAACAGTGATCTCATATCCAGCTAAATAAAGAAAATGAAGAAACAAAGTTCTGGGGCCAATATTTCCAAAAGTGACTAGTGACTTTGAGTGACTCCCATTTTGGGGGGGGTCCAACTTGAGAGGCCTTGAAGGGGATTGATTTTCAGAAAGAGCTAAGAAATACATACCCCTTACAAATATCTCGAGTGGAGCTCCCAAAACTCAAGGCATCCAAAAATGCATTACTTCTGAAACTCTTGGCCTGTATAAACAAGCCTAGTGCCAAATATTAATGTTTACAGAGCTGTTTTGTGGAATGGCTTATGAGACCATTCAAAAGGAGAGAAACGTATCTTAGTCATAGTTTGGAGACGGGCAGCAGCGCTGCTACTGAACAAAAAACAAGTTGTGAATAAGGCTTACCACAGCATTTTTTAAAGTCACTGCCCATTACCTCATCAGTTTGAGACACTTGTCCATCTGCAAGGGGCTCTAACTCTGCAGTTGGTGGAGCTGATATAATACTGTGTAGGAAAAAGCATTCATTCAAACCAATCACATTAGCTGACTGGCCTGCTAAATATCAAGTGCTTTATTTAAGTTCATTTCGGGAGCACAACCTGCAAAATGATCGTAAAAAGAAAATGGGACATCTACTAGACTACTGCCATTTGTGCCAAAAGCTCTCCTAGGTGCACAGGGTGATGCTTATTATAAAATCATAGTTATAATATATTTTCCTGAGTCAAGTCTGAGTATAAATAGAATAAGGACCTCAGGATTCAAGCACAGCAACTATCAGTTCTGCACCTGAAGTTTTCAGTAGTTTGTGCTAAATTCACAGAAACAGCAAATAAACAGTCTTGCATCCATCTAAATCCCTGTCCAGGCTAAGGCTGAAAAAGAGCATAGCCTTGCCTACAATGAGTTTCTGCCAAGAGTCTCTCACTGTTGAAGCTCCCCTGCTGGTTACAACATTGGGAAAGCTAGTATAGAACAGCTCCTCAAGCTGACCATATTAACACTGTCCCTTTTAAATAACAGTGTAAAAACGTAGGCAGTCACAGCAGCATTGTCTCCACTAGCACCCTCAACAAGCTCGTGTTAGCAATGATAGAAAAAAGTTGCCATAAAATAAACCCTAGTGTAGACACAGCCCTAGTAGGAATCATGTTTAAACGTAGTTGCTAGCACAGTTATGGCATAAATTCCTTGACAAATATTCACTTGGATTTATTTTGCAAGAACCATAATATACTCTTGTTTTAAAGCTATGCTAAAGACTACAACGTTTTGATAGGTATAGAAGGCCAATATTAATAGTGCTATTAGGCTGCCAGGTTTTCAGAGAAAAATCTCTCTGTCCACACTGATCAGGAAAAATATAGAAGCTGCAGCCACATTTAAACACAGAAGTTATTATTATTTATCACATGTATTACAGTGGCATAAGAGGTTCAGAACTGGAGTTCCAGTATGTTACACATGTGCACACACTGTAGGAGAGGAACAGGAATATGGATGCTAGAACAGGGCCTAAAAATCATTACTTGACCACTCACCTTCTGAGTGCTGTAAGCTGGAAGTTTTCCATACAATACTGTATGAAACTTCTCAGGTCAGTCTTGCTGATTCCACCAACAGGATTGATATCGGCACTGGAGCAATCGTACTTGGTCAAGTATCCGTGAAGACTGAAAAAGAATAAGGAACTTTATATAACAACCAAGATTATAAAAATAGGGCCTTTTATGTTTTCATGTGTATTTATAAGGCTATCATTTTTTTAAAGTCACTGGGACATTAAGGGTAAACAGATTATTGTTCGGATGTGGTAGTGCTACTCTAATGACCATTATATCTCTGGCAGGGAGGTGATAATATTTTAATACCTACTGCAACTGCAGTTAGCACTGTATGTATTACAAGTGATTTGCAAATAAAAAAAAAATGAAAATTGTATTTCCTGAAGCAATGTAGGCTGACTGCCTCCCAGGACTGGCACAAGCCACTTCTTAGGGCTCTTCCCTCTTGAGGTCTCAACTTTTCTGGATAATCCAACCAATCAGAGACCACCTTCTTGGGAAATCAGAAGGGTAAGTAATTTACAGGCAGGGCCGGTGCAACCATTTAGGCAACCTAGGCGGTCGCCTAGGGCGCTAGGATTTGGGGGGCAGCATTTTCTTCGACAGCGACCACGGCGGCCAGATCTTCGGCCACGCCAGTCACCGCCGGCATTTAGGCAGAGGGAGCTGGGGCAGTGGAGTGCAGGGAGGGCTGCCTGCAGCAAGTAGGGGGTGGGGCAGCATGCAGGGGAACTCCCGGCCCCAGCTCACCCCTGCTCCGCCTCCTCCTCCCCGAGCACGCCGTCGCAGCTTCACTTCTCCCGCCTATCAGGCTTGCAGCGCCTAAGCTGATTGGCACCACAAGCCTGGGAGGCGGGAGAAGTGAAGCAGAGACAGCGTGCTCGGGGTGGAGGCAGAGCAGGGGTGAGCTAGGGCTGCGGGGGGCGCCTCAGGGCAGAGGGGGGGAGCTGCCGTGGGGGGTGGGAGGCGCCTCAGGGCAGGGCCTTGGGGACGGGGGAGGGCGCAAGGTGGAAGTTTCGCCTAGGGTGCGAAACATCCTTGCACCGGCCCAGGCAGAGAGGCAAGATGGTCCAGTGAATAGGACACTGAACTAGGACTTGGGAGCTGTGGGCTCTTCCTCTGAGCTTCAGCAATGCTTTGGGAAAGTCTCTATGCCTCTATTTGACTGTAAGCTCTCTGGGCAGGGACAGTTTCAATGCAGTGTGTGTTTGTACAGTGCCTGGACTACAGGGGCCCTGATCTTGATTGGGATCTCTAATGTCTATACTGCAACATAAGACTATGCTTTAGCCCAGGCTTAAGCCAACCCCCTCTCGTGTCTACACTCCAATTACACTACCCAGGGTCCCAGGACTCTGCAGAGCTCTAGGGTCACAGCTCAAGTGAAACCGGGACCCAGGGTCCAAGCCCTGTTGCTCTGCAGTGTAGATGCAGCGCTGCTTGACTTGGGTCCTGGGACTCATCCAAAAGTATCCCACAATTCCATGGGACAACTTCTTTAGTCCTCTCTATCCCAACAATCTGCAGTCCACTCTACTGAAAAGGGAAACCACTCCACCTTGGCGAACAGTGGCAGCTCAGGTCAGCATTAACCCATTCTCTTCTGATCACCCATCTTCAAGAACACTATAAGAGAGCATCCTGGGTTTACTATGGGTTTGGTGGGCTATTCAAACTTCCTGTAACGACAACCCCTCAATTCTCCAGCATGTAAAACATGCAGGCCAGGCAGTAAGGTTTTCCCACAGTGCATCACAGTCCTATGGCTAGAGTGACCACATTACAGGAGACTTTGGGATATGGTAACTTTGACTCAAGTCTGCGCACTGCAGTCTGGATGTCCGAGCCCTAGGTTAGAGCACGGGTTAGACAATTCAATGTAGGGTTTAAATACAATGTAGACACTTAAGCCCAGGGTTCTGTAACACAAGTCAGCTAAGGTGAGTCCCACTAACCCTGTGCTTACTTAAGTATGTCTGACTGTTGTTTTGTATTACATTGCAGTGTATCGACGCCCAACTCCCCCATTTATAACTTGAGGATCTGCAACTATAAATCTAATTCGGATGCCTCCACCAACCAATTAAGCAAGGCATTTCACACAAAAACAACTAAAATACTGTCTTTCTTACCTCAATAGCAACTAAAATCCCACTCTGATGCCCCACCTTACTGTGACCAACCTATTAAGCTTGGTCCTGATTTTTTAAAATATATTGCATGGCTTCCAAAGTTGTTGGGGGGTTTTTTTGTTTGTTTTTTTAAATCTCTAATAATAAAAGCATTAAAAAGACACAAAATATTAGCTTCACTTTCATTTTCTATTTACTATATGGGTCACTACTGAAGATTGCTGAGAAAGGAACAGCTGTTATTTTTATCAAATTACTGCACCAATTCTCTAATGGGCATCTGAAAAATGTCTACTAATTTGGTTCAGTTCATGTTTTCATTGATTCCAGTACACTCATTTTAGTTTTAAAATTAATTATATTTTCTGGGGCATTGGTATATACTGTCATCCAGTGGAGTTACAAAAGACTGCAGTGACTTTGACTCCCGATGACTTGTTAATAGATTTCTAATATTCACCCACCTTTCGTCCACATTGGCTGATCCAAGCACTAGAAGCCCACCAGGCATCCCACGAGCCCAATGACTCAGCTGAGCAAACAAGTAGGCAAGGACCATTCTTATTCTAGCCTACAAATCAAATTGAGAAATAAAGCAGATTTACAAAGCAAACTACTTTCTCCCTCATAAAACAGAATTCAAAGAAATTCAAATGTCCACTAGGAACTACCATGAGCCCAGCATACTTCAGAACTAAGCCACCTTTAGAGCTCCAGTCTCTACAGCTGACTAGTGAACACCGCAACCCAGTGTCACTTAATCCCCAAATGTTACTATAAGAAGGGTTATGTGGGGTGGTTCCTTTGGGGCAACAAAAGCATACCTGCACATTTTGCAGTGCCAGATTTTCCCTGCTGCTCCCTCCATGGACACGAAACTGGGGAGATCTGCCCATCACCATACTGAAAATCCCCACAATGGCTTTCACTGCCACATCTATGTTTAGATTTATATGATAGCTGAGAAGATTACAAGCATAAGTAAGTCAGTTTGCATATGTACGACTAGGTAAAACAGTATAAAACAAATGATTTTAACTTTGTCTTCCTTATGTGAAGAAAATAATTAAACCCTCAATTCTCTAGCATGTAAATCAAGGATACAGGAATAAGGCACTAATGCAGGGGTGGGCAAACTTTTGGTCCGAGGGCCATATCGGGGTTGCAAAACTGAATGGAGGGCCGGGTAGGGAAAGCGGTGCCTCCCCAAACAGCCTGGCCTCTGCCCCCTATCTGACCCCTCCCACTTCCCACCCCCTGACTGCCCCCCTTACAACCCCCGACCCATCCAACTCCCCCCCCTTGTTCTCTGACCACCCCGAGGACTCCACCCCGTATCCGACCCCCCTGCTCCCTATCCCCCTACCCCCGCCCCAACAGGCCCCCCAGGACTCCCATGCCTATCCAACCCCAACCCCCCCATTCCCATCCCCTGACCGCCCCTCCCCCCCATCCAACCACTCCCTGTCCCCTGGGACCCCCTACCCCTTATCCAACACCCCAGCCCCTTACCATGCCACTCAAAGTGGCATGTCTGGCTGCCACGCCACCCGGCCAGAGCCAGACATGCTGCTGCGCTGCCCTGCAGGAGCGCACAGCCCCGCCACCCAGAGTGCTGCCCACACAGCAGCCTGGCTGCAAGGGAGGGGGAACAGCAGTGGAGGGGCCGGAGGTAGCCTCCCCAGCCAGGTGCTCAAGGGCCGGGCAGGATGTTCTTGCAGGCCGGATGTGGCCCGTAGTTTGCCCACTTCTGCACTGAAGCCTACCACCACCTAATATCCGGCTTCTAGACTTGGGGAGCCTGGAGTGCAGACTTTTCAAGTTCAGTTGACTGGTTTCTCTGTTCTTCCCCCAATGTTTCTAACGCCTCACCAACACATACGCTCAGATATTAAAGGCTATAATATTCTACTTACCACCTTTATTACTCTCATACTGGTCTTTTAGAAAACCTGAAACTGTATATAAAATCTTAATTGCAATTATTTAATCCAAGTATTTCTTATTCTATACCTGCCTATTTGTTCAGCCAATAATTTGGCCCTGTTGTATGTATCCTGGGAGGAGTTCTCGCTAGCCATGTAACAAGTGGTGAAGATATGTCCACAGAATTCCTGGGAATCCTCAGGAGTATAGGTCTCATCATTCACTATCCTACGTACATCGGCTAGCACACCTTGATCTGCAGACAATCCAGTAAAAGTAAAATGAGAAATCAAATGATGCATCACAGATACCTTATACTACTGCTAATAATACTTTGCTCTTCCACAGCAACAATCATTAGAGGATCTCAAAGCACTTTATAATCATAAAGGAACTAAGCCTCACAACAACCCTTCACAAAATAAGGTAACACTTCATTTGTTGGCATTTCAAATGTCCTCAATTCCATTAAAGAGTATTATTGAGTTTGCTGCTGGCTTTGCATCTATAAATATAAAAAAGTTTTGTCCCATTTATTACAAAGAGGCTTCATAAGGATGAAAGGATGAAATGCTACTTCAACCCAATTTCAGGGCTTAACTTTCCTTAAGCACATGTGAGACTTAAGCGTGGCTTAAGAACTGTGCTGGCCAATGTACAGTTGAATTTCACCCAAAATGAACAAACTCTCCCACAATAAACTGGAACACTAGACCCAAACATCTCAGAGTTTGGAAGATAAATCCAAAGAATAATCCAGATCCATGGCTATGTATTCTATGCACTGCCCATAAGTGAAGATATGCACTACACATGTAGCTACCCACGGCAGTGAAAGGCTCTGGCAGTGGGATGGTGGCAGGGCAAGGCTCTGGCAGCTCCCCTCTGCCGGAGTCCTTACCTGCTGTCTCCTGCTGAAGCCTTTCCCTGCTGCTCTTCCCCCACCTTCTCCCACAGCAGCTTTACACTGTGGCCGGGAAAGGCTCTAGCAGCAGGGAGGCAGTGAGACACTACACTGCTAAAAATGGCAGTGTCCACGTGGGAGGCACTACTTGGGCATATAGATAGCCCATATGTAGAGTACACCATCAAGGTCCAGGCATGCAGGGCACTCTATTCTATTCAGTTAAGCCATGCATCACTATTTACACTGCTATTTATACCCCCGCTAGCAGGCATGCTGCAGGTGAACTCCACACACCACAAGTGTAGACATAGCCTGAGTTTCATAGCTGACCAAAACCCATAAATACAGTTTGGATCTTTGAAATCTGGATCCACATTTTGGCTGGGTTTCTCAAAAGGCGTCTAAGGCAATTAGCTACCACACTCCACTGAAATGTAGTGCTTGGGCCCGCTCTCTAATTAAGAACATGACCAGTATGCTGCACCGTCTGTACTGTACTAATGGCTAATATTCATCTACCTCTAACCATTAGCAAGCTTGGTTACTTTGACAAGGATACACACACACACCCCAACTTACTTCCATTCTTGACTGCAAGGCAAACCTGGTGACACATGGAGTATACAATGCAAGCTGTAGCAGAGCTGTCAATTCCACCACTAAGCGGTAGAAAAAATCCTGCCTTAAACAGCAAACAATGGAAAAAGCTGTAAGAAGTGCCATTGTAAAAACATATTTTACCCTTCAGAAACAATATGTTGAGCCCATTCCTGTCTCCCTCCCTCAGGTGAGTTACGCATGCTCAGCCAGCAGGGCCAGTCATGTCTGGTAGTACTTAATTGGAAAACAGATCTAGCAAAGCATTTCACACCCTTATCACTTTGCATTGGCTAACCAAGCCAAGTCTCAGGTTAAACCTTTTACTTTGATGGCTAGAAAAAGCTGCTAAACAGGTCCTCACCCACTAGCGTGGTTAAGGAAAGCTCATTAAGAAGGATGGAATTCTTAGCATCCAATCCACACTGTTTAATTTGGATCATTGCTTAATGTGATCTTCTGCTTATTTCAAAACACAGTCTTTGGAATCAAACCACTAGCATGTGTGTTTGTCACTTTTTTTTTTGGTCCATCTACTTAAAATGGCTTTTGAGAAGATGGAAGGTGATCATCAGAATTATGTTGGCAAGGAACGGTAAAAGCAATTACCTTGTAACGGATGCTGTATGTTTTCTTTATAGTTAGGGACCACCTATTTTTAGAGAGCTGTAACTGACTAGTACTTTTTCATGTGTCTCTGTAGGCTCTCAACAACTACTGAGATTTCATCTGTGTGCGTGTTAGCAATGGTTGAATATGTTGCAGATGCAATAAACTGTTGTTGTGGGTTAAATCTTAAATTCACTGTCCTATTCATCAATAGTTTACATGATGGTCACCTCCATTTTCATGTTACAGAGGAAACATGAGTAATACGCCTCTCCCAATAACAGCCATAATGGGCTCAGTCTTACTCCCACAGAAGTCAATATGAGTTTTCTACTGGACTTCAATGGGTGCAGAAGCAAGCCCAGAACTGGTAAGAATACAAGCATCAGAATTCAGCACTTGTGTGATGTACGGCATAGAGATACGCATGATGAAAAGAGGGCCCAAAACCAAGCAGAAGAAAGAAAAAGTCAACAGCAACATCACTGCACAAAGAAAACAGATTCATGAATGAAGCTCTTATAAGGGATTTCTCTTGAGAGATCCTAAACAATCTGGCCAGATTCAGTGCTGATTTACACCCTACACAATTCCATTGACTTTAGTCAGATTGCCAGGGTGCAAGTCAGCAATGAATCTGGTATATTGTTTCTGGGTACAGGGAAGAAAGGATGTTTTTATCATGCCATTAAAAATATGTTGCTTGCAGGAAACAGGAACACCAACTTAAGTTACCAAAAAAAACCACACACACAAAAAACCCTTTGTCAATGGGAGTTATTGAATTTAAAGAAAGCAGTACTGAGCACTAATAGATTTGAAGAGAACAGTTAGACACACCTTGAATAAGTGCTTTAAGCTTGAACCAAAGACACTAGAGAAAAGTCTCACAGAATAATCTTGCTCTAAAGAGATGTAGGTAGAGGCAAGCTACCTATACTATTCTTATGGTTAAAACATAGAAAGACAATGTTGAAAAGAGAGTCCTTACCAGATTACTGCGTCTTAAGTAGTCCCAAAGCCAGCATGCAGGGCCAAGACTGTAAGTTACAAAATATAAATATTAGGGCTGTCAAGAGATTAAAAAATTAACCGCGATTAATCACACACTTAAACAATAATAGAATGCTATTTGTTTAAATATTTTGGATGTCTTCTACATCTTCAACTATATTGATTTCAATTACAATACAAAATACAAAGTGTACAGTGCTCACTTTATAGCTATTTTTATTACAAATATTTGCACTGTAAAAAACAAAAGAAAATGTGTTTTTCAAATCCCCCCTTACAAGCTGTAGTTGAACCTACAAATGTAGAATTACGTAAAAAAAAACTGGATTCAGAAACAAAATAATGTAGGCTCTAAAGTTTTACAAGTCCATTCTGTCCTACTTCATGTTCAGCCAATCGCTCAAACAAGTCTGTTTACATTTGCAGAAGATAATGCTGCTCACTTCTTGTTTACAATGTCACCTGAAAGTGAAAACAGGCATTTGCATGGCTCTGTTGTAGCCGGTGTCAGAAGATATTTACGTGCCATATGTGCTAAAGATTCATATGTCCCTTCATGCTTCAACCACCATTCCAATCCAAAGCAATATGGACTGACGCATGTTCATTTTCATTGTCTCAGTCAGATGCAACCAGCAGAAGGATGATTTTCTTTTTTGGTGGTTCGGATTCTGTAGTTTCCGCATCAGCGTGTTGCTGTTTTAAGACTTCTGAAAGCAAGCTCCACACTTCATCCCTCTCAGATTTTGAAAGGCACTTCAGATTCTTAAACTTTGGGTTAAGTACTGTAACTATCTTTACATTGGAACCTTCTTTGCATAAATCTCACATTGGTACCTTCTTTGCATTTTGTCAAATCTGCAGTGAAAGTGTTCTTAAAATGAACAACATGCTGGGTCATCATCAGAGACTGCTACCACATGAAATATATGGCAAAATGTGGGAAAAACACAGCAGGAGACATACAGTTCTCCCCAAAGGAGTTCAGTCACAAATCTAATTAACGCTTTTTTTTTCTTTTCCATGTGTGTCATCAGCATGGAAGCATGTCCTTTGAAATAGTGGTCAAAGCATGAAGGGGCATATGAATGTTTAGCATATCTGACACGTAAATACCTTGCAATGCCAGCTACAAAAGTGCCATGCGAACGTCTGTTCTCACTTTCAGGTGACACTGTAAATAAAAAGCAGGCAGAACTATTTCCTGTAAATGTGAAAAAACTTGTTTGTCTTAGCCATTGGCTGAATGTGAAATAGGACTGAGTGGACTTACAGGCTCTAAAGTTTTACATTGTTTTGTTTTTGAAGCAGTTATGTAACAAAAAAAAATCTACATTTGTTAAGTTGCACTTTCACAATGAAGAGATTGCACTACAGTACTTGTATGAGGTGAGTTGAAAAATATTTTATTTTTAGAGTGCAAATATTTGTAATAAAAATAAAATATAGTGAGCACTGTGCACTTTGTTATGTTGTAATTGAAATAAATACATTTGAAAATGTAGAAAAACATCCAAAAATATTTAATAAATTTCAATTGGTATTCTATTATTTAACAGTGCAGTTAATCACAATTAACTTTTTTAATCACGATTAATTTTTTGAGATAATCGCATGAGTTAACTGTGATTAATTGACAGCCTTAATAAATATTCCAGAACAGTTATAAGATAAGAACTATTTCATATTTAAAAATCCATCTTTATTGATCTCCTTTGTTTAGACACTTCCCTTCTAGGACTTTGCATATCATCAAGAAATAATTTTAGAGTCCAAATTTTTTTAACCTTACCAATAAAGTATGCAACAGACTATATTTTTATTTTGAGTAAATTCATTTCACCTCATTTATGCCTACCAGATTTCTTCCTCTGGACTATGATATCTCCACTGGATTGGCTCACATGCAGGTATACAGATATCATCAGAACACGACAGAGCAAAATTCACTTTTATTCTGGAATAGGAATTCACTTTGCTTGCCTAATTAATAGAATAGAAAATTTGGGATGTCATCAGTTTTAATGTAGCATTTATCTCTAAATGCATTACATGTTCACAGATAATACATCCTCTGGAATACTGCAGAAACCAAAGTATTTCAACAGTCTCTCTTTCAATAATTGAAGATGTGTTGACTCAATAACTTACGGAAATTCAAAGAGCACAAGTTTAACACATTTGAAGAATTCTTACCTCTAGGTTACGACATGAAATTTCTGCCCTATAACTTCGAACATCTTCCAAATCCAGTGTAGCAACCAAGACTTCCTGGTGAAAGGCATTTAAAATTAGACATCCGACAAAGGTACAGAATGCCTTTCCAAACCCAAATGTGCGGGACAAAGAATTGTTTAAAAAGGGATACACTCATTTCCACTGTAGATATCTCCTGCTCAATCTACTCATGAGCGTAAGACCAATGACTTCAACAGGATTCCTCACATGAATTAAATGAGAACAATTTATCCTGAATGCACTAGACAATAGACTATCCCACAATCCCTACATGAGAAAGTTCATACTGACTTAACAAGTTTCTTGTTTGCATAAGGGTTTGCAAAACTGAGCCTATAATAATTACACTCTAATTGACACCTTTGTGTCCAATTGCTTAAATAAACACATATAAACCAACAAGGCCTGCTCCTCTCCACATTGATATTCAAACCTCCAGGCCTGGTCTATATGAGCATTTTCAGAAACTCTTACCCTCCTGTAGTTCCATCACTGCAGGCAAAACAAGAAGTGCTAGTGTGGATTGGGGGCAAGCAATTGTACCACTGTGACATCTAGACCTCCTTGGAGCAGGGTTGGATAACTTAGTAAAAAGGCACTTGCTTGGTCTATATTATGGCATCCAGCCTCCCTAGCACCAATAGAACTGAACCTGTGCTAGACCAATGGTGGGAGAATTTCTGAAAAGCCTCAGTGTAGAAGCAGTCTCACTGACTTCACCTTGCAACAAGGTCTGAGAGAAGGATAGCAATGCCATGCTGAGGGAGACCAAGGAGTGAAATGAATCTCGCAGGGTCAGTCAGCTGAGTTTATTACCACATCATTCAGTGAAAACTGGGATCCTTGAGCAATAGTGTCTCCATTCATAGAAATCATGGCACAACCATCATAGTACAGACGATCACCATCACAGCCTTTCTGATTGGCTAAGACGTAAATCCCACCACTCTAAGAAGAAAAAAATATATATATTTTTTCAAAATATAACAGTTTGAAAACTATGGAATGTTAAAAGGCAAACTACTGGTTTCTTTTGCCCCCTCCCAAGTCTACTCTCCATCTTTACATTGTGACTAATTTAGGGACTATTCTTTCCTTTTTGATTGAAAAAAGTGCTCAGCACTTTGTGGGCCCTGTGAAAACAAATAATATAACACACTGGCTAAGTGTGTTACATCTGCCTCAGATGGCTGCAACCAGCAAATGGAGTTGCCCCTTTAGTTCAAGTAATAGAGGCCTATACTTTAAAACTGAAATTCAAAGTTCAAGATGGCAGGTGTTGCAAAAATAACAACTCTTTATAATAGAGGGCATGGCAAAGTGAGGAAGAAATTATATTTGGATGTCTTGGGACACAGCAAATATTGTTAAGCAAGCAAAGCATGTTAAATTATTATGAAGAGACCATCATACCCACACTAACCACATTTCATGGCTTAGCTTGCCATTCACTGGCTTGTTCCTCCTCCATCCCATCTTTATTAAAAACAGATACAGTTTTTGCCTAATCACTGAATATATATTTTCTCTTTTAAAATAAGGTGAGTTTTAGATATAAAAAACGCAAAACATCCTAACATCTTAATTTTTTTTAAATAATTTGCTTTAGGAAAAATTTTCATTTTGCTAATCTCCTCTGCAGTTATAAACCTCTGAAGGCAAAGGGATAAGGTGAGGCGGCAGGGGAAAGCCTCAAGGTTTCAGTGTAAACCCAGATCTTTATTTTCCCTTCATGGTATATTTATTGATATTTCTTCAGCTCTCATGTCAATATGAACATTTTAATTAAGATCAGAAAGGAGCCTGTGGCTTTAACGGAACCACAGAGACTTGTGCTCATGCCAGGAAATCTCTCCCCTTCACTGAGTGGAATATAACCAAGTAATGAGCTGTTAATCCTGGTAAATTTGCACCATACAGTATGCATGTATATTTTGTTTAGAGCTACATCGGTTTACAATTGGTTACAATTTTTTTCTGCATAAAGCGGATACAACATTTCATGCTTTCAACAGTAAAATAATTAGTCACTTTGAATGGTGGTTTTGTCTCCTTATTGTTATAGTTTTTGTTTGTGTGTTTGTGTGTTTGTAAAAGCAACAAAGCTAGAGAAGAATCAAAGGCACCAATTCTTTTGATCTCACATCCCTGGGGTTTGGTTTAATTAAATACACCCTGGTTTAAAGATTCTGCCAACTCTCCTTTGTAGATAGATAGATAGATAGATAGATAGATAGATGAAAAGAAGATTACAGATTTAGCTTTCCAATGCCATCAAGCCTAATTACTAACACAGGCAGGCAACACTATGCCCTACCAGAGTAGAGGAGACTACTCTGAAAAACTGGGGTAAGTAATGAAGAGATGAGTTGGTCTTTAAAAAGATCTACCTTTGCTGTTGCAGAATTTACCATATTCACACGGGTATGAGCTTTCCGCAGCACATGGTGACTCCCTGATGAATTAGTGAAGATCTCTACCCCATCAAGACCCATTTCAATATGAGGGCTATAAAAATAAGAGACAGTATAATATTCAGCTGGCACTTCCACTTGTCATTAGTTGCCACTAATTTTATCTCTTTGCCATGCCTAGAGTAGTCCACTGCCAGTTTAATACATGTCTTGGTTAGTTCAAATAATGAAAATATTTGCTAAAGCATCATATTTATTTCCCTGCATTGCGCTGTTCCTTTGTCATGGATGGATTGTTTTCCAGAGAAAAGGAGGGGCTTTCATCGTCCTCAGAGCCAGTGAAACGCATTAGGCGACCTAGGGCACTAGCATTTGGGGAGCAGCATTTCGGGTCTTTCGGTAGCGACCGTGGTGGCTGGATCTTTGGCTGCCCCGGTCCTCATCAACATTTAGGTGGAGGGAGCTGGGGTAGGGGGTACGGGGAGGGCTGCCTGCAGCAAGTAAGGGGAGGCGTGGCACGCAGGGGAATCGCTCCCCGCCCCAGCTCACCCCTGCTCCGCCTCCTCCCCTGAGCACACCGCTCTGCTCTGCTTCTCTCCCTCCCAGGCTTGCGGCGCCAAACAGCTGATTGGCGCCGCAAGCCTGGGAGGCGGGAGAAGTGGAGTGGTGATGGCGTGCTCAGGAAGGAGGCAGAGCAGAGTTGAGCAGGGGCAGGGAGCTGTCACCCGGCTCCTCAGGCCAGGGAGAGCTGCTGCGGGGGGGAGGGGAGGGGGGGGAAGAGGGCTGCCGCGGAGGGGCACCTCAGGGCGCAGTGGGGGTGGGGAGCTGCCACGGGGGGGGCTCCTTAGGGCAGAGGGGGGCGGAGAGTTGCCACAGGGCTCGGGGGGGGACGCAAGCTGAAAGTTTCGCCTAGGGCACGAAACATCCTTGCACCTGCCCTGATCGTCCTCCTTTACATTATCAAATACCATCCTTCTAATTCAAAGGAAGTCACCTGTTCATATATCTGAGTATCTTTCTAACATTGAGGGAATGAAAGCATTCCTCCAAGGTCTGTAGCTCCACTCTCACCTTCTCAGCAAACACCACAGCACAAACAAATAAATCAACTACAGTCATATGACATGGAGATGAGAAAATGAGCATGTTGCATTTTTTTTAATTATTTTTATAGGAAATTGGTTGAAAATATACTGATATAAAAAGGACAATCAATCACATTTTTGAAAATTTTGCACCTTCTATAGCTACAAGGAACAAAGAATGACTAGAAGAGAATGAAAGTATTTAGAGAAACATTTACATTTTTTTCCTGTTCGTTTAATTTATGCATCTGACAGCATTTTGTATTACATAAGAACATAAGAACGGCCGTACCGGGTCAGACCAAAGGTCCATCTAGCACAGTATCTGTCTAGCAACAGTGGCCAATGCCAGGTGCCCCAGAAGGAGTGAAGACAACAGGCAATGATCAAATGATCTCTCTCCTGCCATCCATCTCCATCCTCTGATGAACAGAGGCTAGGGACACCATTCTTTACCCTTCCTGGCTAATAGCCATTCATGGACTTAGCCACCATGAATTTATCCAGTTCCCTTTTAAATATTGTTATCGTCCCAGCCTTCACAACCTCCTCAGGTAAGGAGTTCCACAAGTTGACTGTGCACTGCGTGAAGAAGAACTTCCTTTTATTTGTTTTAAACCTGTTACCTATTAATTTCATTTGGTGACCCCTAGTTCTTGTATTATGGGAATAAGGAAATAACTTTTCCTTATCCACTTTCTCTACATCACTCATGATTTTATATACCTCTATCATATCCCCCTTTAGTCTCCTCTTTTCCAAGCTGAAGAGGCCTAGCCTCTTTAATCTTTCCTCATATCAGACCCTCTCCAAACCCCTAATCATTTTAGTTGTCCTTTTCTGAACGTATTCTAGTACTAGAATATCTTTTTTGAGGTGAGGAGACCACATCTGTACACAGCATTCGAGGCGTACCATGGATTTATACAAGGGCAATAAGATATTCTCTGTCTTATATTCTATCCCCTTTTTAATGATTCCTAACATCCTGTTCGCTTTTTTGATCGCCTCTGCGCACTGCGTGGACATCTTCAGAGAACTATCCACGATGACGCCAAGATCTTTTTCCTGACTCGTTGTAGCTAAATTAGCCCCCATCATATTGTATGCATAGTTGGGGTTATTTCTTCCAATGTGCATTACTTTACATTCATCCACATTAAATTTCATTTGCCATTTTGTTGCCCAATCACTTAGTTTTGTGAGATCTTTTTGAAGTTCTTCACAATCTGCTTTGGTCTTAACTATCTTGAGTAGTTTAGTATCATCTGCAAACTTTGCCACCTCACTGTTTACCCCTTTCTCCAGATCATTTATGAATAAATTGAATAGAATTGGTCCTAGGACTGACCCCTGGGGAACACCACTAGTTACCCCTCTCCATTCTGAGAATTTACCATTAATTCCTACCCTTTGTTCCCTGTCTTTTAACCAGTTCTCAATCCATGAAAGGACCTTCCCTTTTATCCCATGACAGCTCAATTTACATAAGAGCCTTTGGTGAGGGACCTTGTCAAAGGCTTTCTGGAAATCTAAGTACAGTATGTCCACTGGATCCCCTTGTCCACAGGTTTGTTGACCCCTTCAAAGAACTCTAATAGATTAGTAAGACACAATTTCCCTTTACAGAAACCATGTTGACTATTGCTCAACAGTTTGTTTTTCCATTTGTCTGACAATTTTATTCTTAACTATTGTTTCGACTAATTTGCCCAGTACCGACGTTAAACTTACCGGTCTGTAATTGCCAGGATCACCTACAGCCCTTTTTAAATATTGGCGTTACATTAACTAACTTCCAGTCATTGGGTACTGAAGCCAATTTAAAGGACAGGCTACAAATCTTAATTAATAGTTCCGCAACTTCACATTTGAGTTCTTGCAGAATTCTTGGGTGAATGCCATCTGGTCCCAGTGACTTGTTACTGTTGAGTTTATCAATTAATTCCCAAACCTCATCTTGTGACACTTCAATCTGTGACAGTTCCTCAGATTTGTCACCTACAAAAGCCGGCTCAGGTTTGGGAATCTCCCTAACATCCTCAGCCGTGAAGACTGAAGCAAAGAATCCATTTAGTTTCTCCGCAATGACTTTATCGTCTTTAAGCGCTCCTTTTGGAGCCCTCGTCAAGGGGCCTCACTGGTTGTTTAGCAGGCTTCCTGCTTCTGATGTACTTAAAAAAACATTTTGTTATTACTTTTGGAGTTTTTGGCTACCATTCTTCAAACTCCTCTTTGGCTTTTCTTATTACACTCTTACACTTAAGCTGGCAGTGTTTGTGCTCCTTTCTATTTGCCTCACTAGGATTTGACTTCCACTTTTTAAAGGAAGTCTTTTTATCTCTCACTGCTTCTTTTACATGGTTGTTAAGCCACGGTGGCTCTTTTTTAGTCCTTTTACTGTGTTTCTTAATTTGGGGTATACATTGAAGTTGGGCCTCTGTTATGGTGTCTTTAAAAAGGGCCCATGCAACTTGCAGGCATTTCACTTTAGTCACTGTACCTTTTAACTTTTGTTTAACTAACCCCCTCATTTTTGTATAGTTCCCTCTTTTGAAATTAAATGCCACAGTGTTGGGCTGTTGAGGTGTTCCTCCCCCCACAGGGATGCTGAATGCTATTGTATTATGGTCACTATTTCCAAGCGGTTCTGCTATAGTTACCTCTTGGACCACCTCCTGCGCTCCACTCAGGATTAAATCTAGAGTTGCCTCTCCCCTTGTGGGTTCCCGTACCAGCTGCTCCATGAAGCAGTCATTTAATTTTATCTCTGTATTTCATCCTAAAGAGAAATGTTCCCAGTCAATACGGGATAACTGAAATCCCCCACTATTACTGGGTTCTTAATTTTGATAGCCTCTCTAATTTCCCTTAGCATTTCATCATCACTATTACTGTCCTGGTCAGGTGGTTGATAATAGATCCCTAATGTTATATTTTTATTAGAGCATGAAATTTCTGTCCATAGCAATTCTATGGAACATGTGGATTCGCTTAAGATTTTTACTTCATTTGAATCTACATTTTCTTTCACATATAGTGCCACTCCTTCCCCTGCATGACCTGTTCTGTCCTTCCGATATATTTTGTACCCCGGAATGATTGTGTCCCATTGATTGTCCTCAGTCCACCAGGTTTCTGTGATGCCTATTATATCAATATCCTCCTTTATCACAAGGCACTCTAGTTCACCCATCTTATTATTTAGACTTCTGGCATTTGTGTACAAGCACTTTAAAAAAAACAAAAAACTTGTCCCTGTTTATTTGTCTGCCCTTATCTGATGTGCCAGATTCTTTTTTATGTGACTGTTTATCATCTGATCCGGCCCTTACATTATCCTCTTCCGTCCTCTGTTCCTGACTATAACCTGGAGATTCCCTATCATCAGGAGATAGAGAGAAGTCTGTGTCCGATCCACATGCTCCTCTGCAGCAGTCGGCTTTCCCCCATCTCCTAGTTTAAAAACTGCTCTACAATCTTGTTAATGTTTAGAGCCAGCAGTCTGGTTCCACTTTGGTTTAGGTGGAGCCTATCTCTCCGCTATAGGCTCTCCCATCCCAAAAGTTTCCCCAGTTCGTAATGAGATATTGGCTAGTGTCATTCGCTTGCAAGTAGCTGGGAGCAGCTTACATGCCAGAGGCTGTGCATCAACAGCCTAGGAGTCGGGGTTCTCACAGCAGAGCAGGGTAAGGCTGGCTCCCAGAGTCAAGGATTGGAGTGGCCTAGCAGATCACCAGTCTAGATAACACCAGAGGGGAACGTCACAACGAGTATCTTTCCTAATTCTTCACAAGACACACAAAACCATAGTGGAAAGGCTGGTTCCATATGTATTATCCTGGGAGACACTGTAGTACAATTATCAGAGGGGTAGCCGTGTTAGCCTGGATCTGTAAAAGCAGCAAAGAGTCCTGTGGCATCTTACAGACTAACAGACATATTGGGGCATGAGCTTTCGTGAGTGAATGCGTGCATCCGACGAAGCGGGTATTCACCCACGGAAGCTCATGCTCCAATACATCTGTTAGTCTATATGGTGCTACAGGACTCCTTGCTGTAGTACAATTAAACTTCTGGTACATAAACTGGTTAATTAAAACTCTCAAGTTGATCTGTCATCCCAAGGAGTGACTCAAGCACACAGAGTTGTCAACACTGAAACTGTAACACATAAAGACAACAAAATTCTTTGACTTGTTTACTTAGGCACCCTCCCCCCTCCACATGCATTTCTTGCTCCTTGTTATGTTTTGATAATCCGAATTATGCTGGCATTTTCTGAAAGATTTTTTCCATAGAGGAGCATTAACTGAGCTTTGCAGAGGCACCTCTCCTTTTGACAGCTTCAGAACATGCTTCATCCTATTTTTCATTCATCTGTCTGTCTTACCTATTTGGTGCCCACAGCTCTTCACAGATTTCACTCCCTAGGCATGTATCTTTGGTTGCTAGCACTGCATCACCAAAAGGAACAGTTTCCTGAGGAAAACAGAGAACACAGACATGCATGTTTAACAGAGGGCCTTGTCTAACAGGAGTTAAAAAAGTAATCCCCAAAAAAGAAAAATACTGACCTACATAAAATTAGTATCAAACCAAAAGCACAATGCACATTCTCTAATCTCAAATTGGTTTTACTTGGAGATAGGCCCAAACTGAAAAATCTAGATCAGGTTCTTCCCAGAGTCCCAGTGGTGTTAGGAGCTGGGGTTTTGGTTCAGGCCCATCTCTTTTTAATTAAAGATTCTGGAGAACAGGAGTAGCCCATGCAGTTCTAGAAGTCACTCTCAGATTTAACAAAAAGGTGTGGCAATAAGTCAGAGCTGTCTACTTAGATCAAGATGGAGCACTTCGTGCTGTAACATGCAACTGTTGCAGGTTGCACTTGTGTATGAAGCAAGGAGAAAAACCTGTTCTATTTTGGGAAATTCAGGTATGATCCTCAAGCTCCTGGTAAGCAGCCAATGTGATCCTCTGTTGGGCAAACTTTGGACCCTCTTGCCTTGCTGCAGAACATTAACATTTAAGTAAATAAGGCTAAATTATTCACTCACTCATTCTCACAAGTAACTCAAATGTCACTGAAACCATTGAAATTGCACTGTTGTGACTGACAGCCAAATTTGGCCTACCAGTTTTATACTGTCATTAAGTTCTTTTTGATTAAGTTACGTCTAGTTGATACTAAAACAAGATCAGAAAATACATTCCTTAAACTCACCTGTCCTGTCACCTCCTGTATCATCCTGGGGAGAAAATATTCCTCCACAAACCTAAAACAATTATACAAATCAGCAGTTCTCAGAAATAAATGTTCTGCTTTAACTCAATGCTATAGTCAATGCTAACCTGATGTTTCATAGAGTTCAAGGTCAGAAGGGACCATTATATCAATACACGTGGATCGTACCGCAAGGTGGCCAGAAATCCATCCTCTATTCTTGAGGTAGAATCTTCTGTAAACATCTAGAGAAGATACCCAGCTGGAGATGGGTTTAGATCTGTAAATAGGCTGGGACCCTTCCAACCCTAGACTTCATGGAAAGGTTTCTGCTTGGTCTGAAGGCAGTAGGGGGAAGCGGTATGGGGGGAAGGACACTGCCACATTGGCAGCAGACTCTATCTTCCGTAAAGAGCCTCCCCTCCATGCACGGCTGTACAGGATACAAGTTTAGTCCTATTTAAAGATACCATTAGGTGGCTTACATGAATTTCCCTTGCTGCTGAACCTGCAGTAGAAATAATGCATGGGAATGGGGATGGATTTCAATCCCTTTTCTGTGACTGCAATGGCAAATCCATGCTTTTTAGCAGCTTTAGTAGTACGCTGTACACAACCCACCGTGCTCTGCTCCATGGGGTAAACCATCGAAGTTCCCTGTAATTTCCTGTATTTGCCAGTATCATCTTTGGCCTGATCAGAAGAATTTTCCTTTAAAAAAAAAGAAAAGGGAGGGGAGGGGATTTAAGTACTTACACTGCAGCAAAGGCAAATGAGTATTAAGAAATGCCAAGTTTCTATTTATTTTTTTCAGTATATTTACTTTGTATACAAATTGCTGTCAAATATGCAGTCATTTCCACTGTTTCCCCTTGCATAGTCTGTCTGTTTCAACTTCCTCTCTTGGTTTTGCAGGTCTGTCACACAGCAGTGGGAATTTTTGATGTTTACATTAAAAAATAAGATGTGATTGTAAACAGAAAGTCCACAACAATTGCTAATCTCTTTGAAATTAACAGATACGAAGCTGGTGTTGTCTCTTTAAATATAAATGTGTTGCCATATGATCTGCTTTCTACTGATAACGATACACCAAGAAGTTAACCTAACCTGTGACTATAAAAGGTATTATCTAGATAAGAAATACATACTTGTTTAAAAAGATCACTCTACAGTTGTAGCGAACATTTCTGCACATAACAGGCCTGTACAAAGAAAAAAAAAATCAGTGTTACCTGAAGCTAAGTTCATTTAATAAAACAAGGTGATTATTGAAAAACACATCTACCACATTACAGGAGATCTGCTGTAAATGTGATATATATTTTAGTATCCTTTGCCTCATTTGACTTGTGTGGTACCTCCAGCTGGGTCAGCAGAGTAGAAAAGCTGATCTTACATATTTAATTTTAAAATGATGAAATTCAGAACCACTTAACCTAATACAGGAAATCTGACTAGGGAACAGCACATAATTGAAAACATTTTCCCTAATGTCAATGTAAGGTTGCTTCTACTCATGAAGGTAGTTTCACTGTGATAGCTAGTTAGGATCATAAAGCCCTTGACACATACTTATAAATAGAGCCTCAACATTCCTGGGATATATGCAAATATTAATCCCATTGGACAGACAGGTAAACTGAGGTACAGAAAGGTTGAAAAAATTGCATATAATCACACGAGTCCATGATACCTAGAAATAGAACCCAGACTTTTCGTTTCCCAAGAGTATGCTCTAAATCCTAGTGATCCTTCCACTCAAATCTCTTTAAAACAGAAAAAACTGGGCTTTTTATTTTTCAAACTTAAAAACCGTGAAACTACCCAGTTTGTATCCAGAAGAAAGAGACATTTCTAATGGTTCTTTTTCCACTTTCATACTGCAGCTCTTCCCATGTAAAAACTTCATGCACAGTAGCAAAGCTCCTGGTACTGGACAACAACATTAAATACGGAGGATAAGTTTTCAAAAGCGCCTTTATGACTCAGAAGCCCAAGTCCAATTTTTAAAACAACTTAGGCACTTGTAAGCCTAAATCACTTTTCAAAGTGGGGCTTAGGAGTCTAAGTCATTAAGGCACTATTGAAACATTTCAGATCCCATTCAATGTAGTTAGATAAACCTAACCCTCACTGTACACCCTTCCATTGACCAAGCTACCACCTCTTGATGGAGTGGATTTACTAAAGCAACTGAAAAACCCTTTTTGCTGTTGTATTGTCTATGCTACAGCTGCAATGCTACAGCTGGGCCACTGTAACTCTAGAGTCCTTGCTATCCAGTAGTGTCTGCTCAGACAGCCAAGTCACCGTTTTCCAAGGCAGCAACCCCTTCACAATAATTACACAACACTTACATTCCCACATCACAGATGATGTCTTGAGTGGCAGGAGATTCCAAAAGCTTTGCCAGAACTTCAAATGAATGTAACAGCGTATCAGATTCATAATAGTGATCTGAACAGCCATAGCCACTGTGTACAAAAAGATACCAGGCAAAAAATTCAGATGAGATCAGAATTAGACACAAGAAGCCACTGTCACTTAAGATAAAAACAACATCCCAAACATATGGCAATTACACAGAGCACAAAGAAACATATAGTTTACCCATTTAAATTGACAGCATTTAAAATTCTACAGTATTGTTGTTGAAGTATTCTTTTTAACAAAAAATAACATGGTTTAAAGGATAGAATTGAACATTACATTTACCATCTGGAATTTTCATTATAATAAACTTAATAATTGATGCCACTGGGAGTTGCAAAACAAAGGACCCAATCCTGCACCCTTCGCTACCATTAACATATTTTTGCTCATATAGCCAGTCCTGGGGTTTACACTGCAATTTGCATAATATTACACAGAGTATTCTGCATTACAATTTGTTCTTGACCATTCATTGCTGTTCAGTTATTCTGTTGATGAGCAATATACACTTCTCCTCCTTAAAAAGATACCCAATATACAGTAATTAAGATGGTCTCACCAAATTTCAAGCTCCGGTCCAAGTCTGTATCTTGCTCCTTTGTATTTTGCTATTTCAATACCTATAAAATGGCCCGGGGGGGGGAGGGGAAGGATAAAAGATGAGTCCATTCTAGACAGAAAATGGTAATCTAACCTGTCAGTGTGCATAGGGGAGCCCAGCATTGGACATACAGTCCCAGGTTTGTTTTATTAGTCTCCATCCATATAACAGTGTCATCCTGTAATCTTTTAGTCCAGGGATCTGCAACCTTTCAGAAGTGGTGTGCCGAGTCTTCATTTATTCACTCTAATTTAAGGTTTCACGTGCCAGTCATACATTTTAACGTTTTTAGAAGGTCTCTTTCTATAAATCTATAATATATAACTAAACTATTGTTGTATGTAAGGTAAATAAGGTTTTTAAAATGTTTAAGAAGCTTCATTTAAAATTAAATTAAAATGCAGAGCCCCCCAGACTGGTGGCCAGGACCCAGGCAGTGTGCCACTGAAAATCAGCTCGTGTGCCGCCTTCGGCACCCGTGCCACAGGTTGCCTACCCCGTTTTAGTCCTTTTGAAGTGTCACTATACTTTTTGGCTCAAGTTTATGTAGAGTCATATTTTTAAGAACGGCTCAGTTTCCATCTAGCACCTTAACAAAATGGGCAGATTTTCAAAAGAGCTTTGCAATAACCACTTCATTTATATACCTAACTGGGAGCAGAGCTCTTTTGAAAATCTAACCATTAGAGCCTTATCATAAGGGAAGCTAATATATAATGAAATGGATCAGAAAGGGCTGTACAAACTAAGGCAGGGGTTCAGTTCAGTGCTTGCTACACACCTGAGGCTGCAGCAGCTCCTCCACACAACTAGCACATACTGTGAGAACCAGAAAACAGGCCTCACAAAACAGTTCACCTCCTGGAAAAGCGAGGCTAAAAATCTACTGTGCAAACACTGATGCTAGCTTGACCACTGAGAGCTTCAGCTCCCTCTCTGTGCCCAGTCACACAGGAGGGCATCAGAGAGGCAATCTCTGAGCTGCTCAGAAAGGGTTCTTTCTGCTCTGTTCAGGAAGGGATTGGGCCTTAATCTTCACTTTTCTCCTTCCAAGCAGAACCTCCCTCTTTTCTTCGGATTCTACCTTTGTTCCAGAGTGGGTCAGCTGGCAGGACAATACAGGCTTTCCAGGTCCCCAGAGCAGCTCCTGGTATCACTTTCCCATGCCAGGGAAGAGACACAGGGAGCTACACTAGGGACTTAAAAAGGCTAAAATTGTCCTGTCAGCCGACCCACTCCAGCTCAAAAAACCCCCCATTTTAATTCAATCAGGGCAATAACATCACCCTCTGCACTGAGTTTAGCTGGACACTAGTGGGGCTCAGGAGTTCATGGACCGCCTGCCTGGGGCTCAGTTCTCTAGTCACCCCCCACTGCAGTTGCAGTCCCAAGATGCTGAGAGAAATCTCCCTCCCCGAGGCCAGGGAATCACCGCTTCCCCGCTAGGTGACGGCTGAAGCCTTTCCCCGAACGTGCCCCCACTTGCTTTTTAAAATCCTTGCCAAATTGCCATCAAAATCTAGCGCCCACTGGTTGAGGGCACAGGTAGCCACCGTCACGGTCCTGCCCATGGCTGCCGCTCCGCCCGGGACGCCGCTCCTCCCCTGCAGCTGCTTGCACGCAAAGCAGCTCCCACCCGGCCACCAGCAACAAACTGCACAGCTAAGCGCTTCCGGCGCCGCTGACATTGTTTTACTTCCTGCCGTCCCTCCTCTCCCAGAGCCGAGCTCGGGCTGGGTGCCAGCAGGCCAAGCGCCCGCTTGGGGCGGCATGCCGCGGGGTGGGTGGAGCGTGCGGGACCGGCAGAGCGCACCCCGCGGCATGCCGCCGTGCTTAGGGCGGCGAAATGTCTAGAGCCGCCGCTGGGTGCCAGGCATTGAGGCGAGACCCTTCAGCACAGCCTCCAAGGGGCCCTGTCCCTGTCGGGTTTCTGTTCCCCTGCTGCTCGCGTCAGTTTCCAGCTCTGAAGGCCTAGCAGCAGGTTGCAATGGACACCGCAAAGGAATCCAAGCAAATTGTATCGGGAGGGGAGGGAGTGTTCATGAAAACATTTGTATTAATAGTAGGTTTTAGTAAAACTTTTTAAAAACAGCTTTGGGTCTAAACTATTTTAGAGGGCCCTTTAAAACAAGCAAGCTTGTGCTTGACCTGCCAATCCATGGAATATTTGGGATTGTGCCGTTCATTCAGTGTACACAGGGTTCTGGAATAGAGCTTTTCAACTTAAAAAGCTTATGTTTTGTTGTTTAAAATATAAGGTGTAAGACACCTAAACAGGGCCGGCTTTAGGAAGTGCGGGGCCCAATTCGAACAGTTTCGGCGGGGCCCCGGCATGGATGACTTTAAAAAAAAAATTAAAAAAACACTTGGGGCTTATACTCACCAGGCAGTGCTCCGAGTTTTTGACGGAACTTTGCCGGCAGGTCCTTCACTCACTCCAGGTCTTCGGCCGCACTGAAGGACCTGCCACCTAAGTGCCGCCAAAGACCCAGAGCAAGCGAAGGACCCGCCACCAAAGTGCCGCCGAAGACCCAGAGGGCTGGCAGGTGAGTAAAAATTAAAAAGGCGCCTCTAGCCAGGGAAGGGATTCTCACTGTGTGCGGGGCTCTCTTAGGCGCAGGCCCAATTCAGGGGAATTGGTGGAATAGGCCTAAAGCCGGCCCTTCACCTAAATGCTTTAGTGGTGGCAACTAACATACATTTATAACAAATAAAATGAAGGAGAATGAGTGTAAAACTAGGTCTAGTCCTGCTCCTATTGTAATCAAAGACAGAAGTCCACTTTCACTTCAGTGGGAACAGGATTGGGTCCATTTCTTCATTTAGGACCCAATGGCTGAGTGCCTTCTGATTGGTGCTGAACGTGCCCAATTCTTTCTCAGTTAAGTGGCAGTTCATATGAGTGTTGAGAAAATCATAGAATAGGGTTCTGTATTATGAAACTTAATTGTACTCCCATCCCACACCTTGCTCTATGAAGTTTCCCTACCCAGTCAATTTACATAGCTAATTATTAGGTATTAAAGTGGTTTGTGTAATAGCAGCTTACTGAAGAATGCAGCCAAAATCCTGAGTGTGACTTCTTCTCCTGCTAGAATCTTTATTCATGTATTAACTATTTCTCAGATATTGTAATTCCCTCACATATGGGCTCCCTGAATCCACTGAGCCCAGAACACTGACAACACTGCTCCACTGTCTTGTCCTTTGTTTTGTTTAATAGAGATGGACTCAAAGCAAAACCTAAGATCCAAAGACTCCAGACTTCGGGGGCAATTCAAGATTCCCAAATTTTAGGGCTTGGGCTCAGACTAATTTTGTTGCTTCTAATCAGTCCAATTGCCCTCTAGGTTTTCAAAACCCCCACAGATCTCATTAGCATCCACTCTTCCACAGTTGGGGGTCATGCTGAGGGTTTGTCCACATGGTAGGGTAATATACTGTTCGGGGGAGTGGTTTCTAAAATGCACTAACGTTGTGCATTAATTAATCTGTGTTGACTCTGCTGTTGTGTGCTGAAGGTTCCATAGTATGTTAAAGTGCACGAGGGAACTTTTTGTGTGCATCAGCAGGGTCTGCACAGATCAATTAATGTGCAACTCATTAGTGCGCTTTAGAAATCTTTGGAGCGCTGTAGAGTGCATTGCCCCCACCATGTAGATAAGCCCTACATTGTGCTGTCTCATCTATTACATCTCTCCTTCTCTTAAAACCTTTGCACCTTTTAGAACTTTTTCCTCTGACAGCTGATTACATTGAATCAAGTCCTTAAGGTGACCATTGTATGTAATGTGCCAACTCCGTGGATGGTAAGATTGTAGTGCCCATCAGCTCAGCCATCAAATCTGGAAGCAGCATCATTATTTATTTCAGAAGCATAAACTATGATTTTTCTATGTATGGACTGATTATAAAGTTATGTTAGTTTCATAGTTACAGTCCAGTGAAAAAATGGTATAGTTAGGTATGGTTTATGTTTTCATCTCACCCCTCATTTGATATGGAAGTTAATCTTTCCTGGTTCCCTAGCTGAGTGAACTACTGAACCCAACTTAGTTTGCAGTGGCAAGGATATTGTAGTGAGGCAGTGTGCTGTAGTCAATTACATAGCACACTAGAGAGGGAGTCAGTTCTAATTGACTCTGCCTCTCACTTGTTACGTGACTTTTGAAGTCACTTCACTTCTGTTTCCTCTCTCTTTTGTCAATTTAGATTTAGGCAGGGACATTCTCTATGTGTTTGTACAGCCCCTAGCACACTGGGGCCCCAATCTCAGTTGGAACCCATACATGTTACTGTAATAACAACAACAACAACAATAGCAATATGAACATTATTTTAAAAATATTTTACATTTATATGATGGTATCCATTCCAAAGAATCTGAAGGCTCTTTATAAATTACATACAAACAGTGTTGCCAAACCCAAGCACTAAAAAATCATGAACTGTGCCCCCAAAATAATCAGATTGCTGTAAAAATCATAAGATTTTTAAAATAAATAATTTGGAGATCTTCATATTTGCCTTCTGAGGCTGAAAACTCTCCAGACCACATTTTCAGACTTTTCTCTGCAACTTTGAAGGCTAGAAATTTACTAGAGTTTTTAATGAAAGCTGAGAATCTCATGCAATCACATTAATCCAGAAGTTGTGATTTTAAGAAAAACACCAAATAGCGCCGGGCTCATGCTACAATTGCAAAAGTTGCAACACTGAAATGCAGCCAGTTCTAGGGTGGAGGGCAACAACTAACTAGCACACAGGGTGCTGCACAACTGAGTGATTATGTGCATAGGCTTCTATATAAGAAAAAGCCTCAAATATTTGGACTGTCCCTATAAAGTATCTTGTTAGACTTTTTTAATGTTTGTGAATCACACTGAGATTCTCAGATGGAAGGTGCTATAGATGCACAAAGTATGATGACTTCAAAAATTAAATGGATTATTCCTGTAATCATTAACTTAAACTCTTGCACCACAATGCACAAAGAGCTCTGCTGAAGTCATAAATGGCATAGACAATAATGCACTACTTCGAACTAACCTTAAGACTGCAAGTTAATAGATTGCTCAGATTAAAAGATAAATAGTTCATTTTTTATCTGTCTATATAGGTGCTAGAACTAGGAGTACTGGGGTGCTGCTGGGATAGGCTTTACGGTTTGTTTCAATGGCTCTCAGCAGTCCCCCCTCACTATACAAATTTTTCCACCACCCCTCTCTGTCTAGATTTTTTTCTATAAGATATTCATAGGGTGGTGGTTGTCATGGTTATTTCATGAGCTGGCTGGTGGTTTGAAACAGTTGCACCAATCCAGCTGTGTAGCACCATGTGATGTTTAAGAGAACATGCAGGTGATTGGACAGTAGGTTTAGTATGTAACTTCTGAGGGAGTGGCAAAGACTAAAGAGCTTTAACCAGCCTGGAGTAGCTTGGTTTTTTTGGTTCTTGTAAGAGTTCAGCTGGGTGGAACCACAAGCAAAGAAGGGGTAAGGAGTATTTATATTATAATCGTGTTTCTAATTAGAATAGAAACATATTTGAAACAGATCAGAGTCAATGAGTAAATCTGATAAGCAGTTATATAAATCCTTAATAAGCAACAGTATGCATATACATGTTGCAAAATGTATTACAACAGGTTCATAGCAGTAATGGATAGAATATGGTTAGAAAACATAGACAAAAATGAAAATTTGACGATCAAAAAAGGATTTTTGTTTTGATTTCCTCAACTTCTGTCTCAGATACTGTTTTCTGACCTGTGCTAGAAATGGGGCAGCTGTGGTCCTTTATAATGTGACCATTTTGCATTGCTGTTTATTTCTGGTTTGGTGGCAGTCTGCTCTATATTGTGAGGCTGTTTTTGCAGCTTCCTTTCTCTGCCTTCCCTTTTAACAGCATCTTCCAATTCTGATAGAGAATTACAGCTTCTTTTTCTTTTTTTTTTTTTTTGTAAAGCAGCATTTGTTTGCAAAGTTAAATAAAGCAATTTGAGCAACACAGGAAGGGAATAAGAGACTGATGTTAGAAAAGATGTGCTACCTGATCTTAAGCCTTCTACAGGGAAATTGGAAGAACATACGTTTATGCAACTTCTGGGTTTTTAAATATATTTACAAACTGACCACTATGTAAAACAAGCTTCATGCTTGCAGGAACTAGTTGATTCCTGATCTATTAAAGGCTTATCTGCACATACACTGTATGGTTTTTGTTGTTAAATGTGATGTTCGAAGCCATATTGGCCCTCAGGAGGGAAGGGAAATAGCATTTAGCAGGACTGAGTGAAAGAAACTGGAAGATTAAACTGTGTGTAATAAATAGACAAGCTTTAAGTAGGGTTTGTTTGGTTTTTGGGGTGGGGGGGTTGTTGTGTGACATGCTAAAAAATTCCTCTGTTTAATACATACAAGGCTGGTGGCTAGTGAAACCCTTGTTACTTATCATGGTTTTTAGT
The DNA here is from genome assembly GCF_025201925.1 of Gopherus flavomarginatus. Classification (NCBI taxonomy): domain Eukaryota; kingdom Metazoa; phylum Chordata; order Testudines; family Testudinidae; genus Gopherus; species Gopherus flavomarginatus. The sequence continues at coordinate 74,645,413 of NC_066621.1, read as the reverse complement.
TAATCATCCATGATCCATTAATTTTTACTGAATGAGTCTTTTGCGTACAGCTGCTATTTTCTTTCAACCTGCAAAATAGTTTACAGTATCCTATAAGAGAGTTGATTTGAGTTAGGGTTCATTTAAAAACAAAATCAATAAATAACCAAGGTCCTGTCTTATTTTTGTGAATTAAAGAGCTCATCACAGTTCATGGAAATGTCCTTTGTCAAAATGTTTCCACCTCTCTCAGTTGTGTAGCCTGTTTTTTTGCCAGTCGTTGAGTGCTGACAGCCATTCCAGAGGTGGTTGCATTTCAGTAGTGCTGTCTGTCTTTTATAAATCACTGTGATGAGATGGGCCTGACACAAACTTACGATCCAGAACGACAGTGAAAACCACATTAATTATTGTTATTTAAAATGACTTACATATTTTTTTAACTCTATGATCTTTGTGTTATTTCCCTACTACAAAAATCACAGTTTGTGCTTATATAATAAATAGAATAATTCTTTATAAAGATGAAACATATTTTCAGAATTCTGGACATAGGAATATGATCATTGTAGCCCAGTTCTAACTGACAAAACTTAATATCATCACATCTTTAAAAGCTACTGCTGTCTTTCCAAAGGCGAACAATGAGCCAGTAGCCATTCTAGTCACACCTCCCTTTAAGAGTTGGATGTAAGAAGTGGTCACAGAGTAAACAGCACTAAAAGGAACTAAGGTTTACAAAGTTTTATGAGGAGGGGAAGTATCCACTAGAGCAGAGTTTGCAATAGATAAAGTTACACAATTTTAAAAGTCTGCCCCCCAACACACAAACAAATACTGCACAGAGACCTGGATGGGAAAGTAAATAGAAAGAGGCCTATGCATGGACTTTAAACACCAAAAACGAGTGGATCGGGAAACCTCAAAGATTATAGGTGGCTTGATCCCACAAGTTTGGATACAAGTGAAATGAAAATTTCCATGAATTCCTCTCCCAGGGTGGTTTCTGGATTGTGAGTTATACTTCGGACCCATCTCTGGTTAAGATCCTGATGGTCGGGTCAGAGAAATAGCATGTTCACAATGTTCAGGACTCAATGAAGTTCCGAGAGAGCGTTTCAGGAAGCCCCTAGATGAAGGAATGTAAATAGCTAAGAAGCATTTAAGATGACAGTGAAGATTCCAGCACAAAGGAGAGTCATAATCAAGAACAATCAGCAGTTGTTTGTGCAATATTAGCTTGATTAATCACCTTTGCAGCCTTGGAACTAGTCAGGTAAACTGTGTGTTGGACAGTTTCTGGAGCAGGGGAGATGTCCTATTTCATTATTAGTGTGGCTGGTTGCTTGTCACATGAGTGTTTGTTTATTTGTTTTTATTACCAGAGTTTGGTTGAAAATGTGGGACTTGTCTACATGGGAAAGTGAATTTAAACCCATATTGTTATATCTGTAAACTCCACCCAGGTACACGCTTATTCCAGTGTAAGTAGGCTTGGCAGAATTATATTTTAATTGTTTTATAATTTAAATGATTAAATAGGTGTTTATTTTAAAGCATTTTTATATTTTTATCTATTTAAATTTTCAAAGTTGTTTGACCTCCCTGCTAATTTCCCACAATGGGGAAGTTAGACAACAATTGTTTAATGGCAATAAATGTTGAGATTTAAAAATGTAAAGCTTTATAACTAAAAACAAATTGTCAGTATCACTTACAAAATATACAAAGTAAATATCCTTAAATCAAACTCTAATAGGTTCTTAAACAACATTTTTCTTACATTTTTATCAGTAATTTTTTATTATTATCAATGGAATTTTTTTTCATCAATTTGTGTGTGTATGGTGAAATCATGTTTACTGACATATACCAATAAAAATCTAGGCCTTCCAAGCCTTAAGTATAAAAGTGTTGGGGGAGTTATTTTTTCAGTTTATTTTAAATTGTCAGAGGTTTAAGCCATACCACAAAAAGCCGCTCATATGAAATTGGACTGTCCATCGCCATTATACCAGAATAACTACATATGTCAAAAACCTGGCAAAAGTTTCCCATGCAGACAGTCGCTGAGGCCTGGTCCGCACTACGCAGTTAAATCGATTTAAACAGCGTTAAATCGATTTAACGCTGTACCCGTCCACACTACAATGCACTTTAAATCGATTTTAAGGGCTCTTAAAATCGATTTCTGTACTCCTCCCCAACGAGAGGAGTAACGTTAAAATCGATATTACTGTATCGATTTAGGGTTAGTGTGGACGGAAATCGAAGTTATTGGCCTCCAAGCGGTATCCCACAGTGCACCAGTGGCCGCTCTGGACAGGTAACTGAACTCTAATGCACTGGCTAGGTATGCAGGAAAAGCCTCGCGAACTTTTGAATTGCATTTCCTGTTTGGCCAGCGTGGAGCTATCATCAGCACAGGTGACCATGCAGAGCTCATCAGCATAGGTAACGATGCAGTCTCCTGAGAACAGAAAAAGAGCACCCGCATGGACCGCACGAGAGGTACTGGATCTTATTGCTATATGGAGAGAGGATTCAGTGCTATCAGAACTGCGTTCCAAAAGACGAAATGAAAAAACTTTTGAAAAAATTTCCTATACCATGAGGGAGAGAGGCCACACTACACCAGGGACTCAGTGCAGTGCAGAGTGAAAGTCAAGGAGCTCAGACAAGCCTACCAGAAAACCAAAGCAGCAAACGGCAGATCCAGATCAGGGCCAAAAACATGCCGCTTCTACGCTGAGCTGCATACAGTTTTAGGGGGCTGTGCCACCAGTACCCCCCCCCCTTGTCCGTGAATTCCGAGGTGGGGGTTATAATCTCAACCATGGATGAGGATTCAGCGGAAGGGGAAGATGACGAGGAGGAAGAGCTTGCAGAGACCACACAGCACTCCATTCTCCCCAACAGTCAGGAGCTTTTTGTGACCCAGACGGATTTACCGTCCCTGTCCTCCCAAGCCACTAGCCCAGACAGCGAAGCCATGGAAGGGATCTCTGGTGAGTGTACCTTTGTAAATATAAAACGTAGTTTAAAAGCAAGCATTTTTTAATGATTGATTTGCCATGAGGGCTTGGCATGCACTAGCAGGCATTAAAGTTACTGGAACAGTTTGTTAACATGTCTGGGGATGGAGCGGAAATCCTCCAGGGACATCTCCATGAAGCGCTCCTGGGGGTACTCCAAAAGTGTTTGCAGAAGGTTTCTGGGCAAGGCAGGCTTGTTCCGTCCACCATGGTAGGACACTTTACCACGCCATGTGTGTAGCAAATAATCGGGTATCATTGCATGACAAAGCCTAGCTGCGTAAGGTCCCAGTGATTGCAGGCATTCAAGAAACATCCTTTCTTTATCTCGTTCCGTTATCCTCAGCAGAGTGATATCGTTCATGGTAACCTGGTTTAAATTTAATTTATTTTATTAAGGGGACAGAGCTGGCCATTCCTACTGGGCTGCTTGCCTGTTGCTTAAAAGAAATCCTTTCTTGCAGGTAGCCAAGCGGGGGGAGGGGAAGGGGCTTAATGGCGCTGAGCTTTTTAGCATTTGGCCAGCAGGAATCTTCCCAGCTACCAGCCACGCGGTGAGGGGGGGGGGGGGGAGGAGAAAGGGGGGGTGATTAGCAGTGATCTCCCATTATACCAGCCATGCGGTGTGGGGAGGGGTAAAGCAATTCCCTTAGGGATAGAGTATGGCGTCTGCTGCTCCTTGTAAAAGCAGCAGCACAGGGAGAAGCTGTATGCCTTACCATGACCGCATGCAAGCTGAATTGTGATACCCGGACCTGTGTCTGTGTTGATCTGTTACACCACAGCCACAGGCACTAAATACTAAAAGAATCCAAATGCGACCTTGTAGTGAAATCACATGTGCTATGTAAGGTGAATAGTGTAGTTCACTGTGAAAGAGTATAACCATTGTTCTGTGAAATGTATCTTTTATAATCCTTCTATCACTATTTTCCCCCACTCATGCAGCTGCAAATTTTTCAAGCCTCCCTACTCCATCCCGAAGGCTAGCTCAGATAAGGCGGAGGAAGAAGAGGACACGAGATGAAATGTTCACAGAAATCATGGCAGTAATCCGCAAAGAAAGAACTCATCTGGGGGAGTGGAATGACGTGGTAGCAAAGTACAGGAAAGATGCCAGTGAACGTGAGGACAGGAGGGACCAACGTGAGGATAGGAGAGATGCTCGAGATGAGAGGTGGCGGCAGGAAGATCAGAGGTGTAGGCAGGAAGATCAACGGTGGCGGGATGCAACGCTGGAGCTGCTGCGTGATCAAACTGACATCCTCCGACGTCTGGTGGATCTTCAGGAAGAGCAGCGGGGTCACAGAGTGCCGCTCCAGCCCATGTTTAACCACCCTCAGTACTCACCATGTTCCATATCTTCCACACCCAGACGTGTAAGAACACGTGGGGGAAGGCTTTCTGCACCCGCCCACTCCCACCCCCGTGGACAGTCCAACCAAAAGGCTGTGATCACACTGAAATGTCCTTAATGGCTTTTTTCTTCCCTCCTATCCTCCTCCCAAACCACTCCCGGGATACCTTGTTAATTCTCTGCCTCTTTTTATAATTACATGCTTTTTAAACAAAGTGAGAGGGTGGGTTGCTTACAGGGAATGACTTTTAATAAAGAATACAAGCTTTTTAAACGATAGTAACTTTATTTCCATAAGCAAGCTGTAATGGGGGAGGGTGGGTTGCTTGCAGGAGGAGTCAATAAAGGGGGGAGGTTCATGAAGGGGAAACAAACACAGCAGTCACACCGTACCCTGGCCCGTGATGAAACTCGTTTTCAAGGCTTCTCTGATGCGCACCGCTTCCTGGTGTGCTCTTCTAATCGCCCTGGTGTCTGGCTGCGCGTAATCAGCGGCCAGGTGATTTGCCTCAGCCTCCCACCCCGCCATAAAGGTCTCCCCCTTACTCTCACAGAGATTGTGGAGCACACAGCAAGCAGCAATAACAAAGGGGACATTGGTTTGGCTGAGGTCTGAGCGAGTGAGTAACGTTCTCCAGTGAGCCTTTAAACGGCCAAATGCACATTCTACCACCATTCTGCACTTGCTCAGCCTGTAGTTGAACAGGTCCTGACCACTGTCCAGGCTGCCTGTGTATGGCTTCATGAGCGATGGCATCAAGGGGTAGGCTGGGTCCCCCAGGATAACGACAGGCATTTCAACATCCCCAACTGTTATTTTCTGGTCTGGGAAGTAAGTCCCTTGCTGCAGCCGTTTAAACAGAGCAGTGTTTCTGAAGACGCGAGCGTCATGAACCCTTCCTGGCCATCCCACGTGGATGTTGGTGAAACGTCCCTTGTGATCCACCAGTGCTTGCAGCACCATTGAAAAGTACCCCTTGCGGTTTATGTACTGGGTGCCCTGGTGCTCCGGTGCCAAGATAGGGATATGGGTTCCATCTATCGCCCCCCCCCCCAAGTTAGGGAATCCCATTGCAGCAAAGCCATCCACTATGACCTGCACATTTCCCAGAGTCACAACCTTTTGTAGCAGCAGCTTAATGATTGCTTTGGCTACTTGCAACACAGCAGCCCCCACAGTAGATTTTCCCACTCCAAATTGATTCCCAACTGACCAGTAGCTGTCTGGCGTTGCAAGCTTCCAGAGGGCTATTGCCACTCGCTTCTCCACTGTGAGGGCTGCTCTCATCCTGGTATTATGGCGTTTCAGGGCACGGGAAAGCAAGTCACAAAGTTCAAAGAAAGTGCTCTTACGCATGCGAAAGTTCCGCAGCCACTGCGAATCATCCCACACCCGCAAAACTATGCGGTCCCACCAGTCTGTGCTTGTTTCCTGGGCCCAAAATCGGCGTTCAATGGGTAGAACCTCCCCCATTACCATCAGGAGCTCCAAAGCGCGGGGACCCGTGATTAGGGAGAAATCAGAGTCCAGGTCCTCATCACCCTCGTCGCCGCGCTGCCGTAGCTGCCTCCTCCTCTCCTGCATTTGCAGTTCATGGTTCACCATAGACAGCACGAGAATGCGTGAGGTGTTTACAACGTCCACAGTCGTGCTACTGAGCTGAGCAGGGTCCATGCTTGCTGTGCTATGGCGTTTGCTCAGTTCACCCAGTAAAAAAGGCGTGAAATGGCTGTCTGCTGGTTTCAGGAAGAGAGGGGTGAGGCTATACCCAGAACCACCCGCGACAATGATTTTTGCCCCATCAGGCACTGGGGTAGTAACCCAGAATTCCGAGGGTCAGGGAAGACTGCGGGAACTATGGGATAGCTACCCACAGTGCAACGCTCCAGGTATCGATGGTAGCCTAGGACCATGGACGCACACTGCCAAATTAATGTGCCCTAGTGTGGACGCATAAAATCGACTTTATAATATCGGTATTATAAAACCGGTTTTAGTTAATTCGAAATTATGCTGTAGTGTAGACGTACCCTAAGATGCATTAGTAGATGGAGGGCTGGAGGCCAATGAGGAGGCATGACTGCTCTGTGACGTTATTGATATAAACTGGGACCATATAGAACATGGTTTGCAACCAAGGTTCTGTAGTGGCACCAAATCTTATGTAAAGGGGGTCATATAAGATGTCTAAGACCAGGTTATGGATTACTGGTTATGATTATGCTGTCTGTATGTCTGTATCATGTTGGTAGTTGAAGGTATGAATATTGGGTGTATGCTGTCTGTATTTCAAACTTGTGTTGTGTTACTGGGAAAGATCCCAGACAAGTTGGTGTCAGCTCTGTTTAGCTTGCTTGATGGCCCATTAAGGACCATCACCTACACAATTGTCCCATCGAGAGAAGGCAGTTACGCCCTGTGACTCAGCAGGGTGTGCAGAAACTGGCCCATGTGACTGCAAACTCCATTTTGCTTTAACTTTCCACAGCAGGAACAAAGGAGTGTTCTTACACCTGGAAAAGCCTATATAAGGCGGAGTCCTCATCTCGGTTTTGTCTTCAATCCTGCTTCTTACCTCTGGAGGGACTTTGCTACAAACAGAAGCTCTGCACAAAGGACTGAATGACCCATCCCCGCTGGGGATGTTCTCCAGAGACTTTATTTGAACATGCAGTTTACTCCATCACTGCTACAAGCCTGAACTAAGAACTTTGCCATTACTGTATGTAATTGATTCCATTTAACCAACTCTAGCTCTCATCTCTATCTTTTTCCTTTTATGAATAAACCATTAGATTTTAGATTCTAAAGGATTGGCAACAGCGTGATTTGTGGGTAAGATCTGATGTGTATATTGACCTGGGTCTGGGGCTTGGTCCTTTGGGATGGAGAGAACCTTTTTCTTTTACTGGGGTGTTGGTTTTCATAACCAGTCATCCCCAGGACGGGTGGCACTGGTGGTGATACTGGGAGACTGGAGTGTCTAAGGAAATTGCTTGTGTGACTTGTAGTTAGTCAGTGGGGTGAAACCGAAGTCATTTTTGTCTGGCTGGTTTGGTTTGCCTTAGAGGTAGAAAAACCCCAACCTTGGGCTGTGACTGCCCTGTTTGAGCAATTGGTCCTAAATTGGCACTCTCAGTTGGGTCCCGCCAGAACCACATCGTCACAACTATCCATCGCCATTATACCAGAATAACTACATATGTCAAAAACCTGGCAAAAGTTTCCCATGCAGACTGTCGCTGAGATGCATTAGTAGATGGAGGGCTGGAGGCCAATGAGGAGGCATGACTGCTCTGGATGTGTGTGTCTCACCTTTCTATCTGGTTTTCAAACTGTTTTTTGTGCTTTGGTGGTAGGTCAATTAGTCACATATCTGTGGATTATGGTGTTATTAATGATAGATCAGCTGGGTAGGAGCATCAGCAAACACCCCAGACTTGCACACCCAGAGTTCTTTGTTTTGGAGAAAGGGAGAACCTAGGATTAGATTTTAAAGGGCTTGGCACTCACAACTGGGGTCCGATTTTCAGAAGTGCTTCATTCCCAGTAGAAAATCTTGTCATAAATGCCACAGAATGTTCAATACTAAATAGAAACTGAGCCCTTATGAAAATTCTGACCTTGGTGAACAGGTTTAAATGCTGTGGATCCAGCCCACCTACCCCCTTATAGCTAGTTTGAATTTCTGTTTCTGCCTTTTCTTCTTATTCAGGAAGGTGACCAATGCTTTCAGTCAGATTTCCTCAATAAGGATCTTTCTGCCATTGGAGAAGCTTTCGCCTGTACAGTAGTTTCCCCCTAGTGTAAACATGCTACAGTAATGTAAAGCTAGCTTAACTGGAGTAAGCAGCACTGCAGTAAGCCTGATGTAGGATGTCTACATGAGGGGTTTGTGCTGATGTACCTCTACTGTTATACTGCAAATACAATGCTGCTAAGTTGTTCAGTTTTATCATATCTCAATCTTTTAGTATTTTTCTTCAAACCTTAGCTCCTAGAGTTATGTTGTTACCTGATAATCTCAGTTCTTTTTAATGAAAGTTTCTAGTCTTCATGGTTGTGGGGAAAAGTTTAAAAGCATGACTCCTACAGACTCAAACACCAAAAGGCAAATAAAAATAACCCACAGCTTATTTTTAAAATCTCATGACTTTTTTTAAATATCGTGATTATATGGAGGCCTTACTTAAGAGTTTTGAATCTTTGCGGTCGGAGGTACTGCCAAGATCACTAAAATAGGAAAGTGTATTTTTCTTCAGGGGCTGAATTGGTCACTATTAAGTTGTCTCAGGCCCAGGGGCTAGACCCTGCTAGCTAATGAACTTCTCTACTTCCTCTTCAGCCCTATTTGGTGAGGTCAGAAAACCATTTATCTGACCACTCAGGCAAGGATATTTACATCCTGTGACTTCAGTGTGCAATATACACCTGCAGATTCCTGGTTGTATACTCCCCAGGAATCTGCAGGTACAGATACAAAACTTTGTATTATGGATATAATTTGGATCTAACTTTGTGTTATGGATGTAAAAACTTCTATTATTAGGGTTGTATGTTTTTTGCTCATTACACAACTACAATTATATGAAGACACTTCTTGGGGACACTTGGTTCCCTAATAGGGTTGCCAAATGTCTAATGCCACAAACCCAAACACCCTTGCCCTGCGTCTTCCTGAGGCCCCACCCCTTCTCCAAGGCCCTGCCCGTGCTCAGTCCATCCCCTCTCCCTCCGTCGCTTGCTCTCCCACGCCTCACTCACTTTCACCAGGGTGGGGCAAGGGGTTGGGTGCGGGAGGGGATGTGGGCTCTGGACTGGGGGGTGGGGCCTAGGGGCTCAGAGTGTGGGAGGGGACTCCAGGCTGAACCTGGGGCAGAGGGTTGGGCCATAGGTGTCAACTTTCCATGGGGAAAAAGCACTCACTGGCAGCCAAGCTCTCCCCGCCCTCTGCCCCCTCCTCCACCCTGAGCACGCCACATCCCTGCTCCTCTGCCTACATCCCAGTGCTTCCCCCCCTGGCCACCGCCAAACAGCTGTTTGGCAGCGTTAGCACACTCAGGGGGGTGGGGGGAGAGGAGCGGGAACGTGGCACGCTCAGGGGAGGAGGTGGGTCGAGGGCAGGGATTTGGGGAAGAGGTTGGAATAGAGGCAGGGAGGGGGCGGAGTTGGGTTGGGGACTTTGAAGAAGGGGTTGGAATGGGGGAGGGGCAGAGGTGGGAAGAGGTGGGGCAGGGCCTCATGGAAAGGGTGGAGTGGGGGCGTGGCTGAGGGTAGAGGAGTGTCAAGCACCCTCAGGAAAAAGGGGAAGTCAGAGCCTATGGGTTGGGGTGCAGGAGGAAGTGTGGGCTCTAGAAGGGAGTTTGGGTGCGGGAGGGTGCTCAGGGCTGGGACAGGAGGTTGAGATGCATGCAGGAGGGGGTGCAAGCTCCAGCCAGGCAGTGCTTACCTCAGGCGGCCAGCATTGCCAGCTCTAGGCTCGTGGGCGGCCAGGGGGTCTCCACATGTTGCCCCTGCCCGCAGGCACCACCCCCGCAGCTCCCATTGGCCACAGTTCTTGGCCAATAGGAGCTGCGAAGTCAGCGTGCGGGGTGAGGGCAGTGCGCAGAGACCCTGGCCACCTCTCTGCCAAGGAGCTAGAAGGACTTGCTGGCTACTTCTGGGAGCCGAGTGAAGCCAGGGCAGGTAGGGAGCCTGCCTTAGCCCCACTGTGCCGCCGGACTTTCAGCTGCCTAAAATCTCCCAGAGAGCCTCAGGGAGATCAAGCTCGATTACGGGAGACTCCCAGCCAATCCAGGAGGGTTGGCAACCCTGTTCCCTAATAAAATGTTTATCAACTATATGTAAAAATACAAGGCTTGCTTAATGCCTACTGCTGCTCTGAGTGATTTGTGATAGTTTCTAAAATATAGAAAACAGTGAACACCACTAGTGTGCTTACAAACACCTTAAACAAATAGTACCCTATTCCTATATACTGTACTACAATTGGTTGAACCAACTAGAGTCTTTAGTATTTGCTGTGAGACACATACAGCAGCAGTGTGGCTTGGTGCTCTTTCGCAGAATTTGGAGAATTCTGTCTGTGGCTTGTATATCTCCACCTCCTTTTAGTTCCAACATTCCATCCTAGAAATGCCAGCCCTCAGTTTGACCAAGTTTATGGAAACATACAATATGGTTCCCAGTGTTTGTATCTTATCCCAATAACTTTTTACGTATAATGAAAACAACTTTGCTTTAATAGGCTCTACTGGTTTTGTAATTTGGATGATAATTTGGATGACTTATTGAACTAATCATTTAAACTAATGTTTCAAATATTATTAACGCAATATTTAAGTGACATGGCAAAGTGCTACAGAGAGAGCAGATAAAGGATTTTTCAAGGGTAGGGGCATTTCATTTTTGTCTGAACAATCAGAGAATGGTATGCTATAAGATGGAGGTCGCTACCTTGAGATGCATTCACTAAAATTACTCCTTGTTTTCTTTCAACTTACTTACTTTCATGACCAGAAATCTCTGATGGAAATAGCCTAGGGTCAAATTTTAGATTTGTTCTGTGAACAGATTTAACTGCAAGTGAAATGAATAAGATGCATGCTTCTCCGTTAATTAAGTACTGATGTGTACTCAATTGATATAATCCATTGCACTTGTTCACTTTGACGCTAAAATTGTAAAATAAGTAAAGAAGTTGCTATTTATTATAATAAAAATACTGTAATTAACTGAGCAGTGGTTGTTCTTTTGATTAGTGTTGATCACTTCCCATTTCTTAAGCATTTAAGATTTGTGTAAGACTCCATTTTTGCACAGAAGGGAAGTTTTTTCATGACTTTCTGCATAAAATTGCTGCATAATTTGGTGCAGTCTGCCTTTCCATAAGGAGTTTTTTAAAGTCCATAATCTGATTCCAGAAAACCATCCAAAGACCCCCCTTTAGCCTCTTTTGCCACAGCATCACTCTGGGACCTCATGTGCACTTGCTTGTCCACTTCATTCATGACTTGAGTAATGGGGTACAGAGTATGCTTATAAAATTTGTGGATAACACCAAACTGGGAACGGTTGCAAACACTCAGGTGGACAAGGTCAGAACCCAAACTGACCTTGCACATTGGAGAATTGGTCTGATATTAGCAAAATGAAATTAAGTAAAGACAAGTGCAAAGTACTACACTTAAAAAGGAAAAATCAAATGCACAACTCCAGAATGGAGAATAACTGGGTTGGCAGCAGTACTACAGATCTGGGAGGTACAGCAGATCACAAATTGAATGAGTCAACAAAGTGATGCAGTAGAAAAAAAGGTTAACATTCTGGTTGGTGTTAATGGGAGCATCATAGCTAAGACACAAGAGGCAATTGTTCTGCTCTAGCACTGGTGAGGCCTCATCTGGATTACATGTCCAGTTCTGGGTAGCAGATTTTAAGAAAGATGTGGACAAATTGGCGAGAGTCCAGACGCAAGTATTAAAAATGATGAAAGGTTTAGAAAACTTCCCCTCATAGGTCAGGTTAAACTGAGCATGTTTAGTCATGAGAAAAGAAGAAAGAAGGAGGGCCTGATAACAGTCTTCATATATGTTAATTAGATAGAGGGCGGTGATCAATTGTTCTCAGTGTCCATTGAAGGTAGGACAAGAAGTCATCGCCATAATCTGCAGCAAGGGAGATTACACATAATTCATTTTGTAATTATTTCTGGAAGTACGCTTTCATTCAGATTTATGGGGTAGAAATTTTTTTCCCTATATTTTGATTGTACATAATTGTATCATTCCTGTGGTCCTGCTGATGGTATTTAAGATCTCTTCACCTTCTAACCAGATATAATTCCCTTTGTGTCAAATACATACATATGGTGGTCTTTGTTTCAATGGAGGAATAAATGCTTGCTTTGGGGTATATTTAAATTAAACTTCAGATATCTAAAACTGACATCCATTAGTAGTGACCAGCGCATTCCTGTCTGAGCAGTAAACAAGCAGATTCCAAATATCTAGACTTGCCTGGGGAGGAAATTTGCTTATCTCTTGTGTTGTCAAGAGATAGAAAATGAAGAGTTAAGGAGAAGGAAGAGCAGTTCAGGTGCAAAAGTAATTGAGGGAAGTTTCAGGTTACCAGATGGTGACCTCTAAGGAAAGGGAAGTTCAGGACAAAGCAGAAAAAAAAACTAGTATGTGATTCTTGCAGATAGTTAGATGTGGCCTAGTAAATCTCATCTGTAATTTGTATGATTTTGATGAAGCCAGTGCCTCATCTACAGCAGGGCAAGTGCAACCACTAGGCAAACTGGACGGCTGCCTAGGGCACCAAGATTTGAGGGCACGAAAAAGCGGTGCCCAAAATGTCTGGAATGCTCATCCGGCGCCAGCTAAACGTGTAACCCACTTCCCGCCCCTGTGCAAGGGGGCGCTATGGCTTTAATCAGCTGAAGTCAGCCGGGAAGCCAAGTCATTCCTCCTCTGGCCGCCGGGGGCGCTGTGCTGCTCCCTGCTGCTCTGGTTCTGCCACAGGACTGCCGCCCCGCCCTGACCTCGCTCCCCAAAACTCTGCAGCAGGGCCAGGGCTGCCCTCACAGAGACCCGGCCCCAGCCACGCTACCGGTGAGTGCTGTGGGATGGTTCCTCCCCACCCCACCAAGCCAGCCTCGCCCCCCCACGGAGGCCTGGGGCACCCCCCCCCCATGGGGGGGGCTTTGTAGGGCCCCAGAATATCTAAGGACGGCCCTGGTACCTGCCACCTCATCTCCAGCCAGCCCCTGCTGCACCCCCTGCCCTGCCCGCAGTCAGCCCCACACCCCCTGTCTCCAGCCTTTTAACAAAGGCTAGCAGCTCTATTTAAAACCTAGAGGGAAGACAGGGGTTGAACTCACAAAAAGACTAGAAATCAAGGTAAAGAAAACTAAGCGGCATAAACCTCTTTAGTTGGGACAGGTGGAGGAAGGTAGAACTCTTTCAGGCAATCTCTGCAAGGTGCTTAAAAAAAAACCAAGTGTGTGTGTCGGAGGTGGTGGGCAGTTAAGGTACAATCCTAATCTTATTTTTCCTTCGCAGGTCATCTTTAACAATGTTCCCAGGTATTGTACAGTTAATAAAAATCTTGCATTGAGCAATAAATTTAATAGAACCCCTTGGCACCAACAATATCCTAGGTTACAATTTTGTATGCAGACAAATATAAGGTTCTTTTTGTTTTTAATCAGAGTCCAGCTGCTTGATACAATCCAAGATTATCAGAAATTTCATTTATAAAGGATAACGCACAACTAATTGTTGGGGGGACCAGATGGTATAACACAATGTAATCCTCTTTCATGTAGGTTCCAATGGCAGCCTTTCCCGAAGGAAAATCTGAGGAAAGGAAACACATGAGCATCCCAAATGGTTCTGGAGCATCTCAAGGCCAATGGGGAAGAGCCTGGTGAGAGAGGCTTGTCACTCTGACTAAATAGACATCAAATGTGATACTATCCACTCCTGCTACTACCACTCTTCTTACAAACTTGACCCCAATAGTCAAAAGACTAGAGCCCCTCAATAAACAAAGGCTGCACCAGCCTTCAATTCAGAATTACAGTATGAATGATCTAAACACAACATATCTGAAGTATAGCTGTAGCACAGACTTGTTATTGGGAATTATTAGATGATTTATATCCTTCAGCCCACCCGCCCTAAGGGAGTCTTTGTGGGTTACCCTACCAGTTCATCACAGCTTCAGCTCAGAACAAGCAAACTCATAACAGGTTTAGTCCAGATCTGGGGTCTTTGATCTGGAGTTTCCAGAAGCAAGTAATTTAATATACAGTGGGTCTCTCTCCCAAGGGTGTATCTTCAAAAAGTTGGCTTTGGGGGCGGGGGAGAATTTGCATTTCCCTCACTTTGAGGTACTTCCTAGGAAATCCGCTTCACACATACTGTTCCAAAAAAGACTGTTGGACTTCCTCCTCCCTCCTGGAGACTGCATTAATCTTGTACTAAAGAAGTTGCATACAATCTCACAATAGTACATAAACATTTGTGTTTCTACTACAAGGTACCCTAGAGGTATTAACCCTATTTCAGTAAGTTTTAACTTAATTAAATAAGTTCATTCAGGCTATTGTCAGTCTGGCACAGTGCCTACGTTAGAGCTTTTAGCCTAGTGGTTCCCACTCTCACCCTGGGATGTGGGATCCCCAAGTTCAATTTCCATCCCATCCCCTCTGCCAGAGTGGGAGAAGCGAGTGACCTCTGTTCAAATCCTCGCTGAGTGCTCTGACCACTGAACTATGGAACGTGCTGATGTAGGTTTCTCCCATTAAAGCTGTTCCATTGTGGATTAAATAATTAGACCTGACACTACCTTTTTGGGATGGAAAGTTGTGAACTGGGCACAAAGACACAAAAATGACTTGCCCAAGGTCACACAGAGTCTGTGGTAGAATCAGGAATTTGAAGCTAAGTCGCCTATGTTTCAACCCAGTGCCTTAAACACAAGCCACAGCCTTCGCCTCCTGGGCTTGGCAACAAATGGCTACTTCCTAGGGAGCACTTCACAAACTACTTCTCCTTGCTCTCTCTTTAGACTTTTGTTTTTACCATAGTGGCTTCTGTGCTGTATACTTTTGCTAATGTGCAAATGAATTTATGCTTTACAAAGCAGCACATTTTAGTGTAACTGACAAACTCTAAAATGGAAACTCGATGGGGACAGACCCATTGTTTCACTGCAAAATTCCTTTCAGAAGATAACCTATGTCTCTGTTACAGGGAAGTAGACTGGTTTTCCTTGGCCAGCGTCCTCTTCCTGCTTACATTTTCTCCACTCATCGTATATTACTTTATAATGTCATGTGATCAGTACCATTGCTCTCTGATGGACCCCATCGTTGATGTGCTCATGGGGAATTCCCATCTCTCCGACATCTGGAACAACACACCCTTCCTGAGCTGGAAAGCTGCTAACATCTATATATGTTGGGTCACTTTCCAGGTAAATCTTTCAGTTTTTGTATTATAGACTGAAGTCATTTAATTACTCCACATATTTGACCTAGGCATATGTTGCTTATCTCCTTTCATGACTACTTTTCTAGTGAACCCAATTATTTGAAAAGGATAGAAGAAGTAAATTAACAATCTTAAATGAATACAGTTTCTGACATCCGAGTAGATCTTAAGCACTTGGCAAACTGAGTGTAATGCGCACTGGTTTGCTTCACCGTCACTGTAGTTTGGATATCACTTATGCCTCATATGATGGAAGCCTTCTATAATAGGGCAGCATTCCTCCCCAGTCTCATTCCACACCCTGTGGAACACTGGGGTCAGTACTGGCTGACTCAGGGGGAAGGTTGTCACCAGGTGAATCACCAACATCACTTCCTGTAGAATGTGCATTTTTAAAAAACAGTATCTCATCCAAGTTCAGACTCAGCCCCTGTCAAGAACTGACAAGATCACAGCTTGAGGCGATATGACTGCACTGCAATGTTATGCGCTCTGATGGGGGTTACGCAAGATAACTGGCTGATGGCAGGTGGATTTAAATCAAGGCAATTTAAATCACCAAATGGAATCAGTCTAAAGCATTGATTTTAATCAACTTCTCCATTTGTACTTCAGTTATTTTGTAAAGAAAGGTGCATTCCCATGATGAAACCATTAAAACATGTTGATTTACAACTAAATAGAACATTTTATTAGATTTGGTACACTTTTTTGCTACTTAGGACGGTACATTGTAACATACATTTACTTAAACAATTATATAGCTTTATAGTTTCAGATTGCTAATTGTACATTTTTACTATGTTAGCTAATGGTGAATGATATATTGGTTATTTACTAGCCAATTCATTCTTTGCTCATGATTTGTGTCAAGCTGTATTAGGATGGTAACTAGAATTTAATTAAGCACACAAAATAGCATATAAATTTTATTAAACAAAGCAATCTTAAATCTTTTGGATACATAAACTTCTCTTATCAAAACGTGTTTCACATTTACAGGTCTATTTTAAAAAAGAAAAACTTTTTGTCATTTAAATAACAAAAACAAAAATCTTATTTTAAATAAATAAATCAATTTTTATCCACCAAGTAGAGTGAGCTTAAAGGGTCACAGACAGGTTAAAAATCAAGCTTCAGAATTTTGTGCATTACCTGGAGTTCTCACTTGGGCATAATCCCAGTAGTTTCTATAGCTGTTTAAGTAAAGGCTAAGAAAATATTTCAGGATTTGACTGTTGTGGTAGTAAACTATTACTATGCTTAGATTACTAAAATTGAGCTATTTTTACATCTAATATACTTGTAATATTGTATGTAGTTCTTTCTCTCTCATTTTACTTTATTTTCTCATCTTATTCAGTAGGTTAGTTTCAACTTTGCTTATAGTCACTCCTAATCAACCTCAGATTCTTATCCATTAACGCATGATTGCAAATACTGAAGGAAAACATTTATTTAAAAATATTCTTCCAATTTTTTCCTCAATTTCCATGGAAACATTTCTATTAGCTTTTATAAAATATTATTTAAGATAAATTTTATATATTTTTAATTGTATACAAAAATTCAGTTCTGCGAGGAATTCTGGTTTATGACATTTAAAGTGAATTCACCTTTTGGTGGGTCTGCATATATGCATTCTCAATACTGGGGTCTTTTACAAGTTAATATTTATGCATAGCTTGTGTGTGTATATATGTGTTCAATGTTTTATGCCTTGCCAATTAGTTATTGTTCTTACATTCTTTGCAATGTAGGTGATGTTATATATATTAGTTCCTGATTTCTGCCACAAGTTTCTACCTGGATATGTAGGAGGAATACAAGAAGGTGCTGTGACCCCTGCTGGTAAGGTTTTGGTTTTTCCCTTTAGCACATACAATGTGTATTTCCTTCTAAATGACAGTACCTCCATTAGATCTCTTACCTGATATAGTTAGTTGAACTTCTATAATAATCTAGGTACATATTTGGAAGTGGGAAATATAGACTAACACTCTTATAATGTACTTTAGAGAATTAGGTTTTGTGAAAACTACACACTTCCTTGTATTCACTGGGATTTTACCTTGAGCTATTTAACTTCAATTAAGAAACATGTTTTCCTGCCCACCTCACATCCTCTTTCTGAAGTCAAGACCAGGCCTAGGCAGCTATGTTGATGACTATACTAGAGTGTCATCAGCTCTTCGTTGGTTTGAAGGATGGAAGCTACAATAAGACTTAACTGTTTGGGAGAAGGAGATCTTTAGGTGCTTCAGGAGGATCAAAGAGGACAATGCAAAGACTCATTTTCATAATGGGCAGTGGATCTGCACTCCTGGATAGTGTCTGTGCCCAGAGCTAATAAAAGGCATGCTTCTTTTATACCTAATTCATGCAGTATCACAGAATGTTGAACAATTTACCTCTTCCTCTTTAGGCACAGTAAATAAATATGAAATCAATGGACTTCAAGCCTGGATCATTACTCATGCTCTCTGGTTTGTAAATGCTTACTACTTCCACTGGTTCTCACCCACCATCATTTTTGACAACTGGATACCTCTCCTGTGGTGTGCTAATATTCTGGGATATGCAGTTTCCACATTTGCAATGATTAAAAGCTACCTTTTCCCCAGTAACCCCAATGATTGGTATGTTGTTGTTAATACTCATATAATATAGTGTTATGGGGAACTTTGACATGTGAACATTGAATCTTCTTCAGTACAGTGATAAAAATGAATTTTTAACTAGTATCTTAATCTGGCTAGAAAATGCTATGACTGGTCAAAAGACAGCAAAACTAAACTAGGAAGATCTTAGAGTTGGAACTTACCTTTATAATGTACTTTCTTCATTGGATCAGCCTGTATCATCTTAATAATTACTTGATTTTATGTATTAACACAACTTCAGTTCAAAAAATGACAATAGTTCATGTATTGGAAAATGAACTGAAACCTATATTTAAACTTAATTTGCTACAGCTGCATGTGAATGTATTACCTTTACAATTTTTTATACCTTTTTAGCAAATTCACCGGCAATTTATTTTATGACTATATGATGGGGATTGAATTTAACCCTCGAATAGGGAAGTGGTTTGATTTCAAGCTGTTCTTCAATGGCCGGCCTGGTATTGTAGCCTGGACTCTAATTAACTTCTCCTACGCTGCCAAACAACAGGAACTGTATGGTCAGGTGACCAACTCGATGATCCTTGTCAATGTCCTACAGGTAAGTCTGGCATGGTAGAGTTAAACCTGGTTGGAAACTGTGGATATTAAAACAGACTAAATCCTCATGATAAAATTGAATTTATTTCTTGTTGACATAGAATAATCTCAGCAATGATCATGCATCGGGACCTGCTAGTGTGAGCCCTTACACTCATGCAGAGTCCCACAGAAGTCAGTGGCACAGTCACATCCACATGTGCAGAGCTTGATGCTGGACCAGGGACCTTTTAATCTAAGAAATACGTTTGTCTTTCTGTCTATATTCTAGAAACAGGCCTGATACTGTTTCGTTTGGACTCAGACAAAATTCCAATTGTCTTCAATGGGATCAAGATTGAGGCCACGTGTCCTTTTTTTTTTTTTTTTTCCTTTCTTTCTTTCTTTCCCTCCCCAACCATATTCAGAGCTCCCTCCTTTGAGATTCTCAGTGCACAGAACTTCTGTTGCCTTCACTGCCAAAAGACGTTGAGCACAACGTAGGGGAAGACACTGCACGTTCCCAGCATGGAGCCTAAAATAGTGCTAGCGGCTGCTAAAAAAAAAAAGTTAGTTAAATATTTTCTGAGTAGATGTTTACACCTGTGGAACTACAAAATCCATTTGGCGTGACTCCTGGTATCCAAATGATTAACTCATTTTTAAAAAATATTCTCTGCTTTGTTTATAATGTATGCTCAAAAAAAACGAAGACTTCCAAATTTATAATATATTTTTGTGTAATCAAAAAAAGCGCACTGTTTAAAAAAAATTAAGAGGTTAATAATTTGGATTTATTGACTAAGGACTGATATTGGCTGATAACAGCTAGAATCCCAGCCTTGTGCAGGCACAGAACTTTTTCAATTTTAAAAAAACTTCTATCATTTTCAGCCATGTGGCCCCAAAGATGTTAGAATGACTTAGGAGCCTAAAATCATCACATGACTTTTTGAGTGAGATAGCTAGTGATAAAATAGATGTTTCTAGAGGTGGTTGGTTTTGGAGAGGAGTAGCAGGAATTGGAACAGAGAGGAGACAAAAGCATGAGATTGACCAAAATAAAGGAGGGGGCAGATGAGAGTGTAGCAAAAGAGAACAGCCAGGAGACTAAGGGCTAGTCTACACTACCACACTACATCAGCGCAGCTACACCAATGCAGCTGAGCCACTGTAGCGCGTCTGGTGAAAACATGCTATGCCAATGGGAGAGCGCTCTCCCATTGACATAATTACTCCACCGCAACAAGAGGCAGAAGCTCCGTCAGTGGAAGAGCATCTCCTTCTGACATAGTGCTAGTGTGGACATCGCTTTAAGTTGATGTAAGTTATGTCGCTCGGGGGGTGGCTTATTCATACCCCTGAGCAGCATAACTTACATCGACTTAGGCAGGAGTGTAGACAAGCCAGGAGGCTTTGAAAGCTGTTGGTCCTGGGCATGTGAATCAAGACCACTGTACCAGAGCAGTTTATTCTGGTCCATTTTGGGGAATAAGGAGATGGGCTGAAAGCCCAGGAAGTCACTCCATCTCCTGCTGTGGCTGTTGGCAATCCTGCTGTGACCAGGATATGTTGAAATCTCTGTCGGGTAAAAGCTGACAAACTGCATAGATTAAGGATCTAACTTAAACCAACACAAAGTCAAAGACTAACACTCAAATGTGTTTTGAAGTGCACCACTGTGCCTTTGTGTACATTACGTTGGCACTGGATCTCATGATCAGAGATCAACATTATCTAGGTACAGTGAGATGCCTAAAGGGTGTCTGTGGCTTTAAGTTGGTTTTGTTTGCCTGCAAACATCACATTCCATTCCACAGCAGGGCTGTGCTGTTACTATTGTCTGTCTAGAATGGGTTGGCCCTAATAAGTAATAAGCTAGGAACATTAGCGTTGGTTTAGCAGTGACCTTGAAAGTACTGAATTCCAATTATACGTGTGCGTATTAGTACAATTGTAATATTTTAAAAAATACTCTGTTTTGCCATTGTAAAAATGCAGGATTATCAGGCTGTTGCCACAAAATAAAACCAGCAGCCTGATTCTACTACAATGTGGCTAGGTCTACACTGGGGGGGAGTCGACCTAAGATACGCAACTTCAGCTTTGCAAATAGTGTAGATCTTAGGTTGATTTACTTGGCCGTGAGGATGGCGGCGAGTCGACCACTGCCACTCCTCAGTCGACTCCACTTCTGCCTCTCGCCACGGTGGATTTCCAGAGTCGATGGCAGAGCGATTGTGGATCGACTAGATCGCTTCTGCACTAGACACGATAAATTGATCCCCAAGAGATCGATCACTACCCGCCGATCTGACAGGTAGTGTAGACATACCCTGAGACTGGGTGACTATGGCAGATGTTTTAATAGCAACAGAGCATTGTTCTAAGCATAAGGCATTTATTTCCAGGGTATTTATGTATTGGACTTCTTCTGGAATGAAGCTTGGTATTTGAAAACTATTGATATCTGCCATGATCATTTTGGATGGTACCTGGGCTGGGGAGACTGCGTTTGGCTGCCTTATCTCTACACTCTGCAGGTAAAAATACAATTATATTGTGAACAGCATTTTCATGGAAGCAGAAGAAGCTAAAAGTACATATAGAAATCCTAAAAATGTGTTCCCCGGCAGCATGACTAGCATCCTAAATAAATGGTTTCTAGGTAAACTTAGTTGAGTAACGTAATAGATTGGAACCACTACTGTTAGCTATCATTCCGTTGTTAGGCACCTTGTGACATGGGGTGCCCTTCACATGCCTTGCTGCTCACAAACAACCTCCAGAAAGTACCGCTAATTTACTCCCAGCTATGTCTGTGTGTGTGTGTGCTGCAGACAGATGGCCACACGTTGGGTCTTACCAGGCTTAAAAATTACCGCAATGTAAGCCCAACACATCCCCAGTCCCAGATCTTTCCCCAGAAATTTATGTCCTGTACTGCCCAGCCTTCTCCTGGACAGTACAGATATATTGAGCCTGTTATTCCCTTAAGGGAATAATATGCATGCACATAAATTGTTACCAAATGGCATTTCCCAGACACTTCAATTTGAACACATTGGGTTAGAGAAAACAAGAGTATTACTACAGAGAGAGAGATTTTGTGTACAAATAATGAGGCATAAAAGTCAGAAATGATTACAGGAAAAATAAAGATATAATGCCTCCTAGTGCCTTACCTCACTTTGCTTTGAATCTAATGTAGTTTTGTTTTCTCAGTACATGCTTTCAGCAGTCTTACTGACCAAACCGTTTTAGAGTCCAGTACCTGGTTCCTTTGTCTCTTCAGATGCCGTGAATGTGATAAGCAGAGGGGGAGAGAGCAGTGCCTTGAGATATTTGTTCCTCCTTTTTATAGTTACAGTCACCCACGTGGAAAAACCTTTCCAGATGAGACCCAGGAGCCAAAGAGTCTTTGTGGATATTCTCTGCTGTTTTTTTTGGCTGTTTGAACTTCCGTTGTCTTGCTTCCTGGCTGATGACTCTATTTACTGCTTAAATGCAAATTAAGCAGCACACACATTTATTTGTTTAGGACAGACCTGTTTGCCAACTTTTGCTTGGGCACAGCTGTAGAGTTTGAAACATGTTTTGAAACATAAGGGGAATCTTATAACTTCACATTCCACGTTGCCACACCTATTTTAACAGGACAGTGCTGACCAGCAAATTATGAGTTTTCATATGATACCTTACAAGGCACACTTTGATTACAATAGTGTGTAGGGTGTGAATACAGGGGTGCATTCTGTCACACTCCCATATTGGGATGATTTAGTGGATAGGGACCCCGCTGTGTCTCCAAGCATCATATCCTACTATTTGTCTTGTCCTACCTGCCATCTTTCTTATTTTTTCTGTTCATTTTCTGTCCTCTTCCTTCCCCTCTTTCCCCACTCCCCCCCATCATCTTTCTTGTTTTTTACTGTCTTCCTTTTGTGTGGTTTTTTTCAGGGTTTTTTAGTTCTCTCTGTTTTTTGTTTATAATTATTTCTTGTTCCCCCGTGCACACACCCCCACCTTGTCCTTGTCCCCATGAAGCTTCACTGGTGCCATCCAAGATTGAGCGTGTTGGGGACCCTTGTACCCCAAATGGCAAGGTTCTTTGTCTGACCGCGAGAGACAGGCAACACCAGCAAGGTTCAATAAAATGCTCTTTATTGAAGGGTGCACAACAACAATAGAGAGCAAGCTCGTCTCTTAAGAGAACCAGCCTACCCTTCACAAAGAACCTAAGTATATATGGACAGTTTCGTTGCGTCACTGTGCATTACTGATTATTCAATTAAGTAACCTAAACAATTAGAGGCTAGTAACTTCTACCATACATGCATTCTTATGTCGTACAAGATTTAATGAGTTACTTGATTAATGATACTTTAACAATCACTAACAATTAGGAATGTAACGATTAGGAACATACAAAAAACAAAGACAGGGATTTTTTATTGCCCGGGAAGCCTGGGAGTCTGGGGTCTTGGGACTCTTATCAGTTTTCTATACGAACAGTATTTCCTGTGTTAGGCTAGGACTGCCGTTTCCTTTTTTATTTTTATCTCATGGTTGCCTAACTCTGTGAAAGACATGAAACTTCCAGGTGTTTTTTTCCATCTTTTAATTACTCAGAACCCTTGGTAGCCTATGGCATAACTAACTTTATGCTACCTCCTTATTTAGGCCTAACAAGCTGAATGCCATGATAGCAGAGTACAGCACGCAGGCAACTTGCTGCCTGAGCTTTTAATGCTGTACATATGATTTGTTCCTACAGTCACCTACAATGCCATCACAGTGAGAGAAATGGGTGGTTTTCTAAGAACCACCTGTGGCTTTACCTGGAGAGATGGCCATAAATTTGTAGTGTGGGTCTGGAGTCTTGCAAGTTTCCCTACTCACACTGATCCTCTCCTCTACCCTGGGTCCCCACTTGCTTAGAGAAGTAATCTAGCATCCTCCAGGCAAAGGGGAGGGGCCACTCAGCTTGGAGGAAACATTTTGTTTACTGAAATTCACTGAAACCTCTAATTCTTCCTCACTCTGCAGGGTTTATATTTGGTTTACCATCCTGTACAGCTCTCAACAGCTAATGCAGTTGGGATCCTGCTGTTGGGGCTGGTTGGCTATTATATCTTCAGGATGACCAACCACCAAAAAGATCTCTTCCGTCGCACAGATGGAAACTGCAAGATCTGGGGTAAGAAGCCACAATATATTGAATGCTCCTACACGTCAGTGGATGGGACCAAATACTACAGCAAGCTGATGATTTCAGGATTCTGGGGTGTGGCGCGCCATTTTAACTACACAGGTGACCTGATGGGCTCCCTGGCATACTGCCTGACTTGTGGCTTTGAGCACATCCTGCCTTATTTCTACATCATGTACATGACCATTCTGCTGACCCACCGCTGCATCAGGGATGAACACCGTTGCTCCAGTAAATACGGCAATGACTGGAAGCGCTACACTACTGCAGTTCCTTACCGACTAATCCCAGGAGTATTTTAATACTTAGAGTTCCAGACAAAACATACCCCTTTTTGAGGACAGCGGTGTTCACACACGCTGCTTGACACCAGCAAAAACTGTTTCCAGTTTTCTGTAGAACATCTTCTGGGGGAGAAAGCGTGGTTTGAAGAATAACTCTTCATCTTCTAATATAACACGTTCCCAGTAGCTATTTAGAACATTGCAGCACTAAAATGGCCAGCTCTCCAAATGAGACAGAAATGAAAGACCGAAGAACTTTTGTTATAATCTAGCTCCTGAAGTGTTCTTTCCCACACTGTGTTGCTTTATATGAAAAAGATGAAGGGGTGTGGGAGGGGGTGGAATATTGGGCAAGATCCTCAGCAGATATAGACAGACATCACTGGACCTAGGCCAGTAGAGACAGATGTTCCGATTTTAGTCTGGCACAGTTTGCTTGCAATGTGAATTAGTTTCTAAATAAATATTGGATAATGGGAAACAGTTTTTTCCATTGCAGGTGAGAGACTTGAATCTTTACACTTGTGACCAAAATCATATCTATAAGTGGACACAACCAAGGAGGCTAAAACCCTGGTTTCAGGATGAAAGGGGAAAAAAAGCAATGCTATAAATACATTTTTCAAACAGTGGATATGTTTTTTTCCCCCTGACTTTCTGAGCATCCTCTCCTCCATTGGACCACCTCTTACTGCATGAACAATATCCCCCACTATGGGATAGAGCTGTTCTGAGAGTGAATACAGTCCTTGCTCTAACCAGTATACACCCTAAAAAGGCAAAGACAGATACAGTATGCAGACAAAAGTGATCAAGCCAATAAGCATATGTCTTGTCAAATAAAACTGTGATGGTCGCATGTACATTTAAATACAAAGTTCTTCACTTACATGACTGGTTAACTCATACAATAAGCAAACAAATATATGACTTGGTCAATTAGGTTCTTGAAGGCATCACAAAATAAATTAATCTTGGTGAGGGATTTAAATGAGTAGACGATGGCTTTGCAATCTGATGTAGGGGAGACTGCACTAGCAATGCAAAAGTGATAATATTTCACAAAATAATAATTTTTATTGTCATTAAACTTGCTTGTACCTTTACTGACATTTACGGTGGGACGTGGGCCAAGCTTCTAGGCTAGCACTAAGGCTCTCCTCCTCTGTCACCCAACTCCGCTACTGAGAAGAAGCAGGAAAGTGTTCTTAACTAGCCTGCTAGCTCTTGATCTGTCAATGTTACCTCTAGGCCTATGGAGGACTATCTTGTTGGTAGCCTGATTCGATTTCCCTTGATGAGGGAGTATTAGGGCATTGATGTCTCTGGCAGGGGGCAAAGACAACTTGAGAGACCCCCATCACACCCTCCCACCCACAGAATGACCCCAGGGACTCAATCTCAGCCCCTTATCCTGGAAAAGAAGTCTGCATTCTGGTACTGAGAGCCCTGTCAGTGTCTCACAGGAAAGGCACATAGCTGCAGTGCCAAATACCACTGAATAATGTGAGATTTCATGTTCTTCATCACTTGCGACCATTTAATGGGTGTATTGTCTGTTATTAGGTCAAAGGGAGCCTCTAAATGATAGTTAATGCCCTTACAGCCTAGTTGATAGTTAGGCACTATCTAGATCAGGAGTTCCCAAACTTGGTTCGTGGCTTGTTCAGGGTAAGCCCCTAGTAGGCTGCAAGACACTTTATTTACCTGAACATCTGCAGGTACGGCTGCTCACAGCTCCCACTGGCTGCAGTTCACCATTCCCAGCCAATGGGAGTTGCAGGAAGTGGCGCAGGCTAGGCCATGGCTTCCTGCAGCTCCCATTGGACGGGAACAGTGAACCATGGCCATGGGAGCTGGAGTGGCTGTACCTGCAGATGCTCAGGTAAGCAAAGCGTATCGCGGCCTGCCAGGGGCTTATCCTGAACAAGCTGCAAACCAGCTTTAGGAACTCCTGATCTAGATCATAAATATCTAGTCTCCCTTGGCTGCAGCTTTCAACATTGGTGTAGTATTGGATGCTCCACGCCCTGAAACTTTTGCAAGAGCACTTCCAACAGAACTATGGAAGTGTCAGTTTGTATATAAACAGGAGTGAGAAGTCAGGACATCAAAGTATAGGATGCTGACAGAGAACATCTTTTATCTTGATAAAGGCTTCGTCACATTCAGTTGTCTGTTGGACTGCTCTGGATGCATTGGCCTTTTTGAGATCTGTCAGGGTTACAAAGTGGGTCATTAGCCTTCAGTAATAGCCAGCCAGTCTGAGGAAAGCATGTATCTGTTCCTTGGTTGTGGGAACTGAAGTGCTCCTCAGGGCATCTCTCTTATCTTGCAGGGGTTGAATGCAGCCATTCCCCATAAGATACCCCAGGTATTAGCTTTTCTGCATCCCTAATTTACCTTTTTTTGGGGAGAGGGGGGGTGATTAGTGTTGAGTCCAGTTTCCTTTAGTGATTTCAACATAGAGACCACGTGTACCAGATGTGAATGTCGACTGTACTAAAAACAACTATGTCCTCTATATAGGCCAACACAAAATGGCTGTGGTGGCAAAGGACATGGTCTGTAAGCCCCTGGAATGTGACCAGGGTCCCATGCAGCCCAAAGGTCATGATCCTAAACTGCAATAGCCCAAGAGATGTGGCAACTGCGGTCTTTTCTTTGGAATCTGGAGTGAGGGGAATTTGGTTATATATTTAGCCTTCCCAAGGAAGTTGAGGAGTTGGTCAACATATGGCATCAGCTAGGTGCTAAATTGGGACACTACAGTAAGCCTCTTGAAACCCACATAAAATCAGATTGCCCCATTGCATTGGAAATCAGAACCACCAGGCTACATCAGGGCCTCTTGAACTCCTCAGTGATACGAAGATCTAACATGGCCTGTCCCTTCCACTCTGTGCTTCTGCAGAGCCACTCAGGAAAGAGATAAATCACATGTTTCAGCTTTACGCCTGGGTTGGTCTGGTGTTCTATGAGATTCATTTGACCTGATTGGGCGAAGAACACCATGTCATAGTGGGTCAACAAGTTCCTGGCTTGACAATGTAAGTGAGAGTTAAGGCTTTCTGCTATCCACACATCCTGAGGGCCTGCTGGCTTTTGTGTCTGAGGGCCCATATCCTCAGGAAGATCCCTGAGTCTGTGAACAAATTTTCAGGAGCCTCTCAGGGTTTCAACCTATTGACTTGGAAGATCAGATGTTTCTTCCTTTTGTCCAGACAGTGAATTTCATAGTGGGCTCAAACAACTTCATATGGTTTTTGTATTTGGCCAGGAGCTTGCTTTCCAAGCTGAGGAGGAACAACAGCATGTGGTCCCCTGGCTGAAATCCCTCTCCCAGGTACCTTTTTTATAGTGTTGGTCCTGGGTTTGTTGGGCCTACAAGTGATTCTTCTTTGTAAACTATCCTACCCACCTGAGACACTTGTAACATGTTTTGAGAGTGTGAGTGCTGCTCTTCCCAGACCTCTTTAAGGAGGTCCAGGATTCCTCATGATTGTTGGCAATATAACAACTCGAAGGGCAAGAAGCCTGTTGAGGCCTGGGTACCTATCATATGGCAGAGAGAGCAGCTTATTCCAATCATTAGGGTCCATCTTCACAAATTTCTTCTGCATTTGCTTAAAAATCCAGTTTGGGGATGGTATACTGAAGTTCAGAGGGGTATAATTTTAAGGAGCTGCCATGCCTCCTGCAGTAGGAGGGAAGTGATGAAGTTAGTCCTCTGATCTGTGAGGACCTCACTAGGTAAGTCCACCCACGACAAAAGCAGGACTAGGAACCTGGCCATGGCCTTGATTGTAGAGTATTATGCAACCTGCTATGCTGAGGCTGTTCCCCTCTACTCAATAAATGGTGAAGAAGTACTGATGCCCGTTTGGACTTTCCCCCCTAAATCTCCACTATCTCTAGCCCTGTGTGTTCAAATGGCATATTTAGAAGGGGTAAGGGATGAAGGGAGCCTGAAGGTGTCCTTTAGGTGCTCATTATTTGCACTCAAGATCCACAAAAGTTTGCCACTTCCTTGTGGACTGATACTAGTCAGCTCTGTGTTCTTGGGGAACCAGGGTGCAGTATCCAGCCTGTCTGACTCATAAAGGACACCTCCCCTTTTTAGCCTCTACTTGAACCAAAACCAATCAGAGGAAAACTTACAGAAAGCAATGAAAAGGCAGTGGGAGTCACACCTAAACTCCTCCTGTTAAGGGTGATAGGATTAAGGCAACTCCCCTAGCCTCATCTGCATCAAAGATGGGACAGAGAGGCATCTCCATTAGCATACAGAATGGAGAACAGAGAGTCCAAGGGAAGAATTGAACTGAACTTGGGGACCAGAAAAGCAGGGAAGCAGTGCATGATGGGAATCTCTGCTCCAGATGTTAATGAACCCATAGCTGCACACACCCAGGTCAGCAGTTATCAGACCAGTTCTAATAATAAATCCTTTCTTGGTATCCAAACACTGAAGCTCCCTAATTGTATTGTGAGCTCTGTGGAAGGAACACCGTCCATAGCTAGGAATGATCAGCTCCTATTGTCTAGCCTAAAGAAAACCCTTGAGTCATCAATTTACCTGTAAACAAATCTAGTGTTCTCCCTTGAACCATTGCTGTTTCTCTACAAAAAAAAACCCCTACCCTTGCTGACGTAAGTGTTCTGATGCACGGATCCAAACTCTGCCTCAGTTCCACTGGGATTTCATCTTCTGACGGATCATGCTGGGGGATCTGCCTGTCTCCAGCACTCAGGACCTGAGCTACCACCATCACCCAGGAACCTCCACCAGTTCAAGTTTCATGGAGTGGTGAGACCTCATCTCTCTCTCTCTCTCTCTCTCTCTCTGTTTTTTTTTCTACCTCAGGTATAACTTTTTAACCCTGACTTGTTTGAACAGGTATAGTTTTCTATATATGACTATTGTAATCTTTTATAATGTAACTGTTGTGTTTGTTTAGGCTCTCCTTGTGTGGTTATCACTATTATTCAATAAATAACTTTTATGGTTAAGCTGATTGCTTCCCTCCCTCTCTCTCTGAACTTTACTCTTTGTGTTTTTAGCTTCCCCATTTACTCTGCAGCAATGCTTCTCTTACCTATGCTAAAGATCCCTGTACTGCCCCAAAATACTGTGAGGTTTGCTCACCAAGTGTGTTACTACCGGAACAATTGTAACGTGAAGGTGGGGATAGGGATGTGCTGAACCTGTGACGTACGAGGGTGGCAGCTTGGAAGTACTGCTTGACCCAGTCCGCTGAGTCCAGGGGCATATAAGGGTGGTAGCCTGGAAGTGCTGTTCGACTCAGCCTGCTCAGGCTTACTCTTTTCCAGTGAGGTGCCTGTGGCATATAAGAGTGTAGCTTGGAAGTCCTGCTTGACCCAGCCTACTGAGTCCAGGGACATATAAGGGGTCAGCTTGAAAGTGATGATGGACCTGGTCCACTCAGACTTGGGGGGTGTGTGTGTGTGTGTTCATCTGATTCTGGGGCTGGAGGAAACCAGCCCTGGGGAACCAAGGTCCTGCAGGATAGCTCCATTGGGAGGGGACTTGCATAAGGGAATAGAGCTCCGTATGAAAACACAAGTGACACAAGCAGTGAATTGATAGAATTACAGAAACCCCCCCCCCGACCCAGAAGAGTAACCCTAATAAATGAGCGTACCCCAAAGTAACAGGCAAATCTGGTAACAGGACCTTAGCCCAAAAGAATCTAGCCAGCATCCTCTCTAGGGTTTTGTCCCTGCCCAAGTGACTGGTGAAGGGAATGGAGAATGCCAGTCATAGCACCTCTTTCAGAATGCTTCGGAACACCAGGAGTGGTTGGCGTACCTGACCTGTCTAGGTGGTGTTCTCCACTCAATAAGTCATTTTGCAGTTCAAAGTGGGGAAATTGGGAGGTGTGAGCCTCCTGAGCATTGGTTCCATTAACCACCGCAAGTCTGGTTTACACTCCTCAAAGGATATCATCGCCTCATTACTGGACCAAATCAAAGGATCTCATTAGTAGTATTCGGTCAAAGTTGGGAAGAGGGTTGTCCTGACCTGGTCCTATTGAGCTGCCAGCTGGCTCATCAGCCTTCAAGATTGTTTGCAACCAAGCCTTCCACCAACCCAAAGCATTCTGGGTTAATCCCCTATGTTCAAATGTACCCAGGCTATGGGGTGGATATGTGTGTCCCTGTGGGCACAAGTTACCTGCACTGGGTCTCCTTCCATAGCTCTCCTAGATCCAGTAGGGTCTCCCAGATTAGGGTTTGGGAACACCTTGCGTCTATTAGCTCCAGGACTACTGGAGCTACAATTGCCCAGCAACAGTTCTCATCTGTCTCACGTAAGAGGCTCCAGTATTCCATGAAGGCACATTTCATTATATCACACTCCCTGAGGTGGCACAAGCAGCTGACTTGCCCCAGCTTCCCACAGTGCAAAAAGATGACTGATTAGCAGGGAAGCTCCCTGACCTATTCCCAGGCACAACTCCGTATGCTTGCTCTGTTGTGGCTTTTTCAATGGTGTTGTAGGATGCTTTCTGGAGTCCACCATGAGGGCACCCATCATAGCAGGCCCTCTCCAGGAGCTCCCTGGCCCTTTTCTGGCACCTCAGATTGATTCCTCAGAAGGTTGGGGCCGGGCTAATCTGCTGACATAAAATCCTTGGTGAGCTGGATGGCAGCTCTCAGTATGCTGGCTTGTTTTGGTGCACCAAAGTTTGAATGGCAGTCGGCAAAACTTCTAGCTATTGTTTGAGTAACGCAGACTCTACAACCTCATCTGGAGAGTGGGACACTGGCTGGAGCCAGTGGGTGGCCCAATCCTTTAGTTACTGCACAGCCTGAACCAGTGACAGTAAATCTCAACAAACTGGGATTGATGGCAGCTTTCAAGGTGTCATAGTCCTTTGCAGCTTCATCACCTAAGGTCCAGTAAGCCATATTCACTTCCTAGACAGAAAAGGGGCTAGTCACATAGCCCAAGTAGTCTTTTTTCCCATTGAGCAGCAAGGGCTACTTGTCATATGTAATGATATCCTCGGGGTAACCCTCAGGTCCCAATTTGGACAGGGCTATACCTGGTGCTGATGGGGTCATTTCGAAGTGGGAGCAGCAAGTGATCCACTCAAGAATTGTCTCCTGGAAGCTTGAGGAACACAGCTTGCTGCTGCTGGGTGGCCCACCGGGTCTTCTGCTGCCCTTCCAGAAAAAGCTGCTTGGCCTGGGCTCACTGCTGCTAAGCTGGGAGTCATACAATCTTAGGGTGACCAGATGTCCTGATTTTATAGGGACAGTCCCGATATTTGGGGCTTTTTCTTATATAGGCTCCTATTATCCCCCATCGACATCCCAATTTTTCACACTTGCTATCCGGTCAGCCTACACAATCTCTTCCCCATCTTTATGGAAATAGGAGAGTCAATCCTATTTCTCCTACAAAGTTGTGGCAGTTGGTGCTGCTCCACTGTGCCACCTTCAGGACCAATAATGGTACTGCTGCCTTAGCCTGTACATTTTGACCATGTTCCTGGTGCATGGTGGCCCGTGCTGTAGCTGAGTGTCAGTCTCTAAACAGTTAAGTAACAAAATCAATTTAAAATTTTTGCTATTTATGTCTTTAAATAAAGAAGCAAAACTCAAAGGCAAGTGCTTAGTGACAGCGTTTGTTGGCATGGCCCTGACCTGGCCTGGGCTAGCACTGACAAGCTCATCTTCTGTCCCAGTCTCACACAGCACTGCCACTGAGAAGACAGCAAGCCTTCTTAATTGGCCTGCTGGCTCTTAATTGGTCATTATTTTCTTCAGGCCCTTCTAGGCCTCTGGAAGATTATTGTTGGTACCCAGGTCTGAGGGATTTTTCTTGAGGAGGGGTGTCAGGGCACCAATGCCTCCAGCAAGGGGCAGAGAAGGCCTGATAGACCCCTACACGTAGGATATATTTATCAAGTACATATAGTACTTGGAGAAAATTACCTCACATGCATATATATTTGTTTATTTAATTATATGGACTATCCAAGCTAACCAAAGGAATTTTAGGAAGCTTCTACTTTACCTCCTAAGGACAAACAAATGTCAAGAAGAAAAACATGATTTTATAGCCAAGGATGTTGTTTACCCCTAAGTGTTTATACTAATTCAGAAAAGCTGCATTTTAAACTATACCTTGTTTTAGCTATATATGACTTCCTTTTGTGTTATGTTTAACATATGTATCAGTTATTGAAATTTGTGCTTTGTACAAAATATTCAATATTAAATTGCTAAAACAAACAGATGGCAACTGGAAGGAGCTTGGGTCAAGAGACAAACCATGTAAAACATTCATGGTTGTAAAAAAGTGTGGGGATGTGTTATAAGTGCAATAAATCTATAGGTCATAAAGTGGGCCTATACCAGCTCTCACTTTCTTTTCAAAGGAAAATGTCTGCTTGTATCTATAAAACTTTATGTAAAACATATATGGCTGGAAATGTTTTAAAGCTTTTATTTCTTAGCTTTTGAAATGGTAGACACCATGGTGAAATGCATACTTACAGATATGTTAACTAAATGCAAGCCTTCATGTAACAACTGCCTGATATCATTGTTATGTGATCAGTAAGCTATCTACATTTAAATGTAGCAGATCATTTGATGCTATAACTGGTTATGAATATAAGCCATTTGAGGATAGAAATGTTTATATTAATGGAAAAATTTAGCTACTTGGCGATGCTTAAGCAACCCCTCACCAAACTTGTGCATCTATGTATTACCAAACTACATATTCATAAGAGAAAAGCCATGCTAAGGACAACCCATGAAGCCCTGGAACCAATGAAAGAGTGACACCACCCAACTTTTAATCAGTTTTCACCAAAAAGGTTAGTAACAATTGGACATCTAACATAGTGAATACCAGTGAAAATGAGGTAGGATCAGAGGCTAAAATAGGGAAAGAACAAGTTAAAAATTACTTAGAAAACTTAGATGTCTGTAAGTCACCAGGACCTGATGAAATACGTCCTAGAATACTCAAGAAGCTGACTGAGGAGATATCTGAGCCATTAGCGATTCTCTTTGAAAAGTCATGGAAGACAGGAGAGATTCCAGAGGACCGGTAAAGGACAAATATAGTGCCTATCTATAAAAAAGTAAACAAGGGGGAATTACAAACCAGTCAGCTTTTAACTTCAGTACCTGGGAAGATAATGGAGCAAATAATTAAGCAATCAATTTGCCAACACCTAGAAGATTATAAGGTGATATGTAACAGTCAGCATGGATTTGTCAAGAACAAATCATGTCAAACCAGCCTGATTGCTTCTTTTGACCAAGTAACAAGACTTATGGATAGAGGGGAAGCAGTAGGTGTGGTATATCTTGACTTTAGTAAAGCTTTGGTACAGTCTTGCATGACTTTCTCATAAACAAACCAGGGAAATACAGCCTAGATGGAGCTGCTATAAGACAAATGCATAACTGGTTGGAAAACATTCCCAGAGAGCAATATCAATGGTTCAGTCAAATTGGAAGGGCGTACGGAGTGGGGTCCGGCAGGGATCCGTTCTGGGTCCAGTTCTGTTCAATATCTTCATCAACTGTTTAGATAATGGCATAGAGAATATACTTATAAAGTTTTCAGATCATACAAAGCTTGGAGGGATTACCAGTGCTTTGGAGGATAGGATTAAAATTCAAAATGATCTGAAGAAACAGCCTGAAGTAAATGTGATGAAATTCAATAAGGACAATGCAAAGTACTCCACTTAGGAAGGAACAATCAGTTGCACACATATAAAATGGGAAATGACTGCCTAGGAAGGAGTACTGCGGAAAGGGATCTAGGGGTCATAATAGATCACAAGCTAAATATGAGTCAACAGTGTAACACTGTTGCAAAAAAAAAGCAAACATCATTCTGGGATGTATTAGCAAGAATGTTGTAAGCAAGACATGAAAAGTAATTCTTCTGCTTTACTCTGTGCTGATTAGGCTTCAACTGGATTATTGTGTCCACTTCTTGGCACCACATTTCAGGAAGGATGTGGACAAATTGGAGAAAGTCCAGAGAAGAGCAACAAAAATTATTGAAGGTCTAGAAAACATGACCTATGAGGAAAGATTGAAAAAAATGGGATTGTTTAGTCAGAGGTGGGTGGGATAGCTCAGTGGTTTGAGCATTGGCCTCCTAAACCCAGCATTGTGAATTCAATCTTTGAGGGGGCTGTAATAACCTTAGTCCCAGATTTGGACCTTAGCGTCCAAAATATGGGGGTTAGCATGAAAACCTCCAAGCTTAGTTACCAGCTTGGACCTGGTACCTGCTGCCACCACCCAAAAAATTAGAGTGTTTTGGGGCACTCTGGTCCCCCTGAAAAACCTTCCCTGGGGACCCCAAGACCCAAATCCCTTGAGTCTCACAACAAAGGGAAATAATCCTTTTTCCCTTCCCCCCCTCCAGGTGCTCCTGGAGAGATACACAGACACAAGCTCTGTGAATCCAAACAGAGTGAATCTTCCTCTCTGTTCCCAATCCTGGAAACAAAAAGTACTTTCCTATTTCCCCAGAGGGAATGCAAAATCAGGCTAGCGATCCAACACAGAAATCTCCCCTTGATTTCTTCCTCCCACCAATTCCCTGGTGAGTACAGACTCAATTTCCCTGAAGTAAAGAAAAACTCCAACAGGTCTTAAAAGAAAGCTTTATATAAAAAGAAAGAAAAATAAGTACAAATATTCTCTCTGTATTAAGATGATACAACACAGGGTCAATTGCTTAAAAGAATATTGAATAAACAGCCTTATTCAAAAAGAATACAAATCAAAGCACTCCAGCACTTATATTCATGCAAGTACCAAAGAAAAGAAACCATATAACTTACTAGCTGATCTCTTTGTCCTTACACTTAGAAACAGAAGACTAGAAAGTAGAACTACTTCTCCAAAGCTCAGAGCAAGCAGGCAGCCAGAAACAAAGACCTTAGACACTCAATTCCCTCCACCCAAAGTTGAAAAAATCCGGTTTCCTGATTGGTCCTCTGGTCAGGTGCTTCAGGTGAAAGAGACATTAACCCTTAGCTATCTGTTTATGACACGCCCCCCAAATTGCAGACAGTGGGGAAGCTCACTGGCGGCGATTTCCTTCTAGAACTTGAAAATAAACAGATTAATACAACACATACACCTTTACATATACTGCTAAGTATATAACTAACAGACTTCTACATTTTAAGAACACTTTTTAACTACTGAATTCTGGGAAACTCTCACGGGAGAGTGCATCAGCAACTTTATTAGAAGCTCCTGTGATGTGTTGAATTTCAAAATCAAAATTTTGGAGAGCTAAACTCCAACGAAGAAGTTTCTTGTTGTTCCCCTTGGCAGTATGAAGCCACTTTAGTGCAGCATGGTCAGTTTGTAGTTGGAACCGCCGTCCCCAAACATATGGGCGTAGCTTTTCCAGGGCGTACACAATGGCATAGCATTCCTTTTTACTGACTGACCAGTGACTTTTCCTCTCAGACAGTTTGTTGCTGAGAAACACGACAGGATGGAAGTTGTGATTTGTTGCTTCCTGCATGAGCACTGCTCCTATACCACGCTCAGATGCATCTGTGGTTACTAGGAATGGCTTGTAAAAATCCGGGGCCCTGAGCACAGGGTCAGACATGAGCGTTGCCTTAAGTTGGGTAAAGGCCTTTTGACACTCATCAGTCCACTTAACTGCATTTGGCTGGGTCTTTTTGGTCAGGTCGGTCAGTGGGGCAGCTATTTGGCTGTAGTGTGGTACAAATCGCCTGTAGTATCCGGCCAAGCCTAAGAAGGATTGGACCTGTTTCTTTGACCTTGGGACAGGCCACTTTTGGATAGCATCCACCTTGGCCTGTAGGGGGTTTATGGTTCCTCGACCCACCTGGTGCCCCAGGTAAGTCACTCTGTTTTGGCCTATTTGACACTTTTTGGCCTTAACAGTTAGTCCTGCCTGCCTGATGCGCTCAAAGACCTTTTCCAGGTGTAGTAGGTGTTCGGGCCAGGAGTCTGAAAAAATGGCCACATCATCGAGGTAGGCAACTGCAAATTCTCCCAGTCCAGCTAGTAGACCATATACCAGCCTCTGGAAGGTGGCGGGTGCATTTCGAAGGCCGAAAGGAAGGACATTGAATTCATACACCCCCGCATGGGTGACGAATGCTGACCTTTCCTTGGCAGGTTCATCTAGCGGTACTTGCCAGTACCCCTTGGTTAAGTGTATTGTAGAGATGAACTGGGCACGTCCCAACTTCTCCAATAGCTCATCGGTACGTGGCATTGGATAGTTGTCCGGACGAGTTACAGCATTTAGCTTACGGTAGTCCACGCAAAAGCGTATTTCCCCATCTGGTTTGGGTACCAGAACCACTGGAGATGCCCATGTACTGGTAGATGAGCGGATTATACCCATCTGTAGCATGTTGTGGATCTCCCGTTCTATAGCGGCTTGGGCATGAGGAGACACTCGGTAGGGTGGGGTTCTGATTGGGTGAGCATTACCTGTATCAATGGAGTGGTATGCCCGTTCAGTCCGTCCTGGGGTGGCTGAGAACAGTGGGGCGAAGCTAGTGCACAGCTCCTTGATTTGTTGCCGCTGCAGACGTTGCAGGGTGGTTGAGAGGTTGACCTCTTCCACGCCACCGTCTTTTTTCCCGTCGTAGTAGACACCGTCAGGCCACTCAGCATCCTCTCCCTGGACTGTAAACTGACAAACCTGTAAATCTCTGGAATAGAAAGGCTTGAGAGAATTAACATGGTACACTTTAGGCTTTAGTGAGGAATTGGGAAATGCTATGAGGTAGTTTACAGCTCCCAGGCGCTCTTGGACCGTGAATGGCCCTTCCCATGATGCTTCCATCTTATGGGCCTGTTGCGCCTTCAAGACCATAACCTGGTCTCCTACCTTGAAGGACCGATCTCTGGCATGTCTGTCATACCAGGCCTTTTGCTCTTCTTGAGCATCCTTTAGGTTCTCTGTAGCAAGGGCTAAAGAGTGTCGGAGGGTGCTTTGTAGGTTGCTTACAAAGTCCAGAATGTTAGTTCCTGGAGAAGGCGTAAACCCCTCCCATTGCTGCTTCACCAACTGTAATGGCCCCTTAACCTCGTGACCATACACAAGTTCAAATGGTGAAAACCCTAAACTGGGATGTGGTACAGCCCTGTAGGCAAACAGCAACTGCTGCAACACTAGGTCCCAATTATTGGAGAATTCGTTGATGAATTTTCGTATCATGGCCCCCAAAGTTCCATTGAACCTTTCCACCAGGCCATTGGTTTGATGGTGGTATGGGGTGGCAACCAAGTGATTCACCCCATGAGTTTCCCACAGTTTTTTCATGGTCCCTGCCAGGAAATTAGACCCTGAATCTGTAAGGATGTCGCAGGGCCAACCTACCCTGGCAAAGATGTCTGTTAGGGCCAGGCACACAGTGTTAGCCCTGGTGTTGCCTAGAGCGACTGCTTCTGGCCATCGGGTAGCAAAGTCCACTAAAGTCAGTACGTACTGCTTTCCTCTGGGCGTCTTTTTTGGGAAAGGGCCCAGAATATTCACAGCTACTCGCTGAAATGGGACCTCAATTATGGGGAGGGGCTGGAGAGGGGCCTTGACCTGGTCTTGAGGCTTTCCCACTCTTTGGCATACCTCACAAGACCGGACATACTTGGCAACGTCCTTGCCCATCCCCTCCCAGTGGAAGGACTTTCCCAACCGGTCCTTGGTTCGGTTCACCCCAGCATGGCCACTGGGATGATCATGGGCTAAGCTTAAGAGCTTCCCCCGGTACTTAGTTGGAACCACCAACTGTTTTTGCGGCTGCCATTCTTCCCGGTGTCCACCAGAAAGAATTTCCTTGTATAAAAGTCCTTGGTCTATAACAAACCGGGATCGATTAGAAGAGCTGAGAGGCGGTGGGGTGCTCCGTGCCGCCGCCCAAGCTTTCTGAAGGCTGTCATCCGCTTCCTGCTCAGTCTGGAACTGTTCCCTTGAGTCTGGGGTCACCAGTTCCTCCTCAGAGTGTGGACTTGGGCTTGGTCCCTCTGGAAGCGATGTAGGTGATGGGGTTGTTTCCAGTGCTGGTGAACCGCTCTCCGCTGGTGCACCTGAGGGTATTTTAGGCTCTGGCTGAGCCTTTTGGGTATGGTTGTCTTTTGCTTCTGCCAGTTCTGGCTCGCTGGCGCCCTCTGGCGTTGAGTTTGAAGATGTGGTTGCACTTGCTGGTGCTGGTTGCTGTTCCAGTTCCGGGCCTGGGACTGGAGATGCTGTGGCTGTTTCAGTGGTAGGCATGGAATCCGGGTCCACTACCTCTGTCTGGGTCTCTGGTAACACAGACGGGGCCTCTGTGGACGGCTCAGGAACAGGAATGGGTCTGGAAGCTTGCCTGGTTTGGCTACGTGTAACCATTCCCATTCTCTTGGCCCGCCTCACCTGGTGGGCCAACTCTTCTTCTGCTTGTTTCCTTCGGTAGGCTATCTCTTCTTCTTCTAGTTTTCTTTTGTGTGCTGCCTCTTGGGCCGCCTGTTCTCTTTGGAAGGCTGCCTCTTTGATCTGTTCTTCTCTTTCTTTCATTTCCATCTCTTTTTGTTTTATTTCCAGTTGTCGCCTGTGTTCAGCTTCTTTGATTTGCTCTTCGGCGTCAATTTTTGCCTTAGAAGTCATGGTTCCTGTTTTCTTGTGTTGGGGTGCCCTCCGGTGTTTATCTTCTGAACTGCAGGTTCTCTGTTGCCTCCTGAAGTCTGCCTAGCAACAGTGCCTTTAGCTAATTTTCCTTTTCTCTCTCTAGCTAATGTTCAATGAAGGGAAACCAGAAAAACCACTTTATTTGCATGCCTATAAGTGCTGGTACTTGACTCCTAATGGGAGGGCTATTGCATGACAAAAGACCCTTAACATGCAAGCCACAAACTGCGAGAGAGAGCAGAAAAAAAAAAATTCTCTCTGGTTCCCTTTTAAAACCAACTGCTTCTCTCTGCTAAAAAGCCCTTAGCAGAGAAAGGAAAAATATAATATTCCTACTGGCTTCTGGATTCTAGTCCCACCAGCTGCACACCATGTAATAACCTTAGTCCCAGATTTGGACCTTAGCGTCCAAAATATGGGGGTTAGCATGAAAACCTCCAAGCTTAGTTACCAGCTTGGACCTGGTACCTGCTGCCACCACCCAAAAAATTAGAGTGTTTTGGGGCACTCTGGTCCCCCTGAAAAACCTTCCCTGGGGACCCCAAGACCCAAATCCCTTGAGTCTCACAACAAAGGGAAATAATCCTTTTTCCCTTCCCCCCCTCCAGGTGCTCCTGGAGAGATACACAGACACAAGCTCTGTGAATCCAAACAGAGTGAATCTTCCTCTCTGTTCCCAATCCTGGAAACAAAAAGTACTTTCCTATTTCCCCAGAGGGAATGCAAAATCAGGCTAGCGATCCAACACAGAAATCTCCCCTTGATTTCTTCCTCCCACCAATTCCCTGGTGAGTACAGACTCAATTTCCCTGAAGTAAAGAAAAACTCCAACAGGTCTTAAAAGAAAGCTTTATATAAAAAGAAAGAAAAATAAGTACAAATATTCTCTCTGTATTAAGATGATACAACACAGGGTCAATTGCTTAAAAGAATATTGAATAAACAGCCTTATTCAAAAAGAATACAAATCAAAGCACTCCAGCACTTATATTCATGCAAGTACCAAAGAAAAGAAACCATATAACTTACTAGCTGATCTCTTTGTCCTTACACTTAGAAACAGAAGACTAGAAAGTAGAACTACTTCTCCAAAGCTCAGAGCAAGCCGGCAGCCAGAACCAAAGACCTTAGACACTCAATTCCCTCCACCCAAAGTTGAAAAAATCCGGTTTCCTGATTGGTCCTCTGGTCAGGTGCTTCAGGTGAAAGAGACATTAACCCTTAGCTATCTGTTTATGACAGGGGCCAGTCAGGGATCCAGGATAAAATCAGTACTTGGTCCTGCT
This sequence comes from Gopherus flavomarginatus, assembly GCF_025201925.1. Taxonomy (NCBI): domain Eukaryota; kingdom Metazoa; phylum Chordata; order Testudines; family Testudinidae; genus Gopherus; species Gopherus flavomarginatus. Next base: position 74,605,367 of record NC_066621.1, on the reverse strand, counting down.
AGTGAAGGCAGGGGGCTGTACTCAATGACCTTTCAGAGTCCCTTCCAGTTCTATGAGATAGGTATATCTCCATATATTATAGTCTGGCAAAAACTGATACCTTTTCAGGTACGTGAAAGGTTGTTAAAGGGAGGAGGAAGAAAAATTGTTCTCCTTAACCTTTGAGGATAGGACAAGAATCAATAGGCTTAAATTGCAGCAAGGGAGGTTTAGGCTGGATATTAGGAAAAAATTCCTTACTTGCTGGTGGTTTAGCACTGGAATAAATTGCTTAGGGAGGTTGTGGAATCTCCATCATTGGAGATTTTTAAAAGCAGGTTAGACAAACACCTGTCAGGTATGGTCTGGATAATACTTAGTTCTGCCATGAGTGCAGGGGACTAGACTAGATGACCTTTTGAGGTCCCTTCCAGTCGTATGAGTCTATGATTCTATGATAAACAAGCCTGAAAGAGGATATTTTCCTATACTTTCATGGAAATAGGAATAAAAGTATAAAACTCTGCAATGATCACCAATGCTCAAGTTGAGGGGAGGAAGTAGTAGGGGGAGGGTTAATGAATGGGGACAGGCCTGAATGAAGCACAGAGCCAGGTGTCAAGATATCCCTTGGCTGTCTCCTGTGCTGGCAACCTTTGGGCTGTGGAGCAGAGCAGAGCCCAGCTGCAGCAAGACGTCCCTGCCTTTGCCCGTACCTCCTGCCTCCTTCCCTACCCATTACTCCCTCCTTTTCCCCTTTCTCTGCCCCCACTCATAACTTCCCCGTCTGCACCCACATCACCCCTTCCACTGGCCACTATCCCTTACAATCTGTCTGCCTTTTGCCTCTGCCCTTCCTCTAACCTGCCCTCACCCCATCTCCCCCAACTTTCTGCATCTCACCAGCTCTACTCCTGCCTCCTCCTGCCCCCTTTCTGTCTGCCCTTCCACTCTGAGCCAATTCTGCTGAGCAGCAGGCCAGCGTCCCAGGCAGCCTCCCCCTCCTGCTGGGATAAAGGGGCTTTTCCAGAGCCGGGCAGTGTCAGAATCTGGGAACCACTAGCACAGCATCCAGGCTGGACAGCGGCATCTGCTGTGATCGGGAGACACACGGCCACCCCTCTTCTACCCGTCTCCCCCACCACCACCAGCAGTGCCTGGGCCCTTGATCACTCTTGCAGCTTCCCCCTCTCACCAGAGACCATCCTGTCACAACTAGATAGCTCCACCCCCATGTCACTCTCCCACATGCCATGGGTGGCAGCACTTGCTGCTGTTCTCCCTGCAGCTCCTGGCTCTGCAGCTAGCCATGCAGGGAGAAGTAAGGGGGCCAAAACACAATCCTCCTGGCACCTTTGTATAAGTGAGAAGTGGGGAAACCCCAGAAGTAGTGAAGGGGCAAAAGCTCCCCCATAATTTGAGCACTGGGGCCAATCAGAGGAAGGGAAGATATTGTCAGCAAACTATTTAAGCTTCCATTTGCAGAGTCCTTTCTGAATACTCATTAATCAATCTCTGTTGGATCAAGTTTTGCCTATCTAAGGATTTTCTATAGCATCTCTCACCACAGTGTCTAAACACTTGTCATCTGCCTCTCTCATCTTTTGATTCACGTTCTGTCACCATTAGTCTCGCTGAGCAATACTTAACTCTGCAGACAGTCCCATTGCCCCAGCAGCAATACTTACACAGGCAGTTACTCACATGAGTAATTCCACTGCACTGATTAGGATCATTTATGTGAGTAAGGGTTGCACAACCTGTCCCACATTAAGGTGGTACTTACTACAGAACTGTTAGAATCTGTTTCTTCCTTCTCTTCCCATCAGTTTTCCTGATGGATTTTATTTACCGTCCACTTTATGGTTAGTGCTTAATTTGTAATGAAAGAGCTGCTGGAGCTCAAGTAATTTTTTTTTTACTTTCATATCTGACACATCAAGCCCAGAGGTGCCAGAGCTATGAACTGCCAAGTTTAGAGGTCCCAGGCTCAGCCCTGGCAAGCTCTGGCACAAATTAAGCACTGCTTATGGTACACAGATCAGAACTTAGACACCTACTTCGTTATCGGTACATATGGATCTGTATATCTACATTTGGCTAACCTAACTAATTCCAGTCTGGTTGATATTTCTCAAGAGTATATGACTCTTGGAGAAATATGAAAGAGATGTCTTAAAATACATAGTCAAAAAGGATGCTGTAGGCAAACGTTATTTGACTAACATATCAGTGTTTAAAGCTGAAACTTTTAAAAAGTTAATGATTTTTTGGCATTTCTCTCAGACTGAGCAATGTCAATGTTGGTGGGTAGCAGTCACTGCAGGGGAATGTGTGTGACATTGTATTCCAGTGGACACAAATAAACATAGGTTTTGGTTTAAGCCTCTGTAAAAAAAAAAAAGTTGGCCCCAAGATTGTTGTTTGTTAATGGTGAGCAGGCGACGTCCCCTTTTCACTTAGATAAATATACCCCTGTAATATTCCAAAGAGAAATCAGGAACTGGATCAGTATATGCATAAAATGGTGTCGATTTATGTTGAGATGAAAATCAAACTATAGTGACAATGCTTCTGATAATTACCTCAAGTGAAAAGAATCTTGATGTTTACCAAAATATTAAGTGACTAACACAACATTTTAATATACTGACTTCTATGGGACTATTCACTGTGCGTAAAGACAAGGCATAACTGGCATAACTGGCTAATATTGTTTCAGACTATCTTATCCCAGGTCAGCTAGTTTTTCCAAATAATATTTATAGAACAATTGAATGTACTTTTTGCAGTTCATCAATATCCATTTTATAGGTAGGGGAGGGGAAGGGAGGTCTTCTCCTGGACCATAGATTAAGAGATTAGAGGAAGAAATGTATCCGTCTGCCAGCAGCAGACTTCTAAGCAGGAGAAATAGCTTTAATTCAAAATTCTCACACTGAGTGTTACCTTACTCTGTAAGTAGGTCTACTGATTTCAAAAGGGCTATTTTCAGTATCAGATACTATTCAGCATAAGAAAGGGTATCACATTGTAGCTCTTAGAGAATAATTATAATTCAATATGATTTCTTTAGATCAGACTTCGCTGACTTGAACTCAAGATTGTAGTATTCCGTACATAGTTTAGGTTTTAAATGTTATAAAAATGTACAATTGTATAATAAAATCTGTATCTCAGAGCAGTATAGAGACTAGTGTGAAACATTGTGCTTGGAATATAATGTGACTAATTATTTTAAGGCATTCTATTTATGCAGTCCAGTCTACTGATTTGATTTGATTCAATTCTATTTGTAAAGCCTAGTCCAAATTACAACATGGCATTACACACTCTTGTCACTTGGTGGCAGCCAAAAACATTTTCTGCTATAAATTAGCAGTGCACAATTGTGATCATGCGCTACTACCATTTAACCCATAGACAGGGATGCCAGAAAAAAATACATTATCAGAGCGAGTGACAGGTGACCTGTACAAGAAAATAAAATTGGGTTGTTGCTTTTTATTTTTCTACAGGGAAGGCCTGAACGGTGTTTGTCAAAAAAAAAAATGCTGCTTGTTTGTCACATGACAAATGCAGGTCTTCCCTATCCTATGGCAACTGGAGAACCAATTAAATTATGAAAGGATATTTAACTTGAGTGTTTTTGCTGTCTAATTTTTTTATTTTTAAAAAGCATGAGAGTTTACAATATTTATCATCTGAGATTTTAGGTTTAAAAAAATCTAATTTTTCCTAAACCTTTCAGGTCTTATTTTTACACTATAAAGCCCAAATTTAAAAAAATACAACCCTAGCTTAGTCTACAGTACTGGTCACCCCATCTCTAAAAAGGTGTTGCAGAAATAGAGGTGGGTTTAGAGATGGGTGAAAAGAATAATCAAAGTCATATAGAGAGAGACTGAAAAGACTGGAAGTGCTTAGCTCAGAAAGAAGACACATAAGAAGGGACATGATAACGTGGTTGAGAGAAGGTAGATGAGGTGGGAACTTCCACTCTGTTTCGTAACACAAGAGCAATGAAGCATGCAATGAAATAAAAAGGTGAGAATTGAAAACTGATCAAAGGAAATATGTTTCCACATAGCACATGATTAAACTGTGGAACTTGTTGCACAAGAAGTTGTTGAGGCCAAGAATTTAACAAGATTCAAAAAGGGAGTAGACGTTTATATGGATATCAAGAACACCCAAAGTAATAATTAATTATAACAAAAATGCTGGAAGAGATACTGTAACTTGTGCTTTACAGTTTAAAAAACAATCTCTAACAATCAGAGCTCAGGATGTGACCTATGGTTTGGAGCAGATTATCCCACATCTGCTACTGCAGTATTCTTATGCTGTCTTCTGAAGCACCTGTACTGGCCACTATTGGAAACAAGACACTGGACTAGGTGGACTTTTGTCAGACCCGGTGTGTCAATTCGTATGTTCCTATGCTTTTTTTAAAAAAGAATTCTTTGCAAGACAATTTTTGGCATGAGTCAAGCAGCAGTAATAGCCAATATTACCTGTTTTTGTTAGAAAATGGAATTATTATTTTAGTCTCTTTCCTGGCATCCAGAGCCCTCCTTTCCAATATTGCACATGTATGTATGACTGGAAATATGAAAGATTTTTATGTTAATGTCTGAACAGCACTTTAAAGATGAGTCTTTTTATAAGGGCTCAGTGCCCTTGTGAATTATACCAGATACTGCAGTCCTACTCCCAGTATTAAATGGCATATGGTTGCTCAGGCCACTAGAGGGAGAATTTTTTGTTTGTTTTGTTGTTTTTTCTTCTTAGTTACAGTGGAACACGTTTTGTGCTTCCAGAACAAATGTAAGACCGTTACCCTCTGTTTTCCCTCTGCAGCCCAATTCTCTCCTTTTGCAGCATCACTCGTTGA